>NC_136904.1:11191618-11747337 GCF_949606895.1 Notothenia rossii | reverse complement strand
CCTGCAGACCGTTCACATGCATAACACACAAGGGACGGGTAATAACCGGAAAAGCATGACATGGGACTTTTAGATTGTGTACAATGCCTTTGTTTCTCCGAATCGAAGATTAAAAACACAAATAGTTTTTTCGGAGTTTAGGATGGCCGAAGACACTACACTACCCATAATCCTCAGCTATCGTTTGGGACTACAACATCCGCTTTGCTTGACAAACCCCGAGATTAGTCCTCAAGCTGTGAAAATGGGTGGAAATTGCTTTAATGCAGCATTAATATATACCCACATGACAGCTAAGGTCATAATAGCTTTATTTAAGAGCTGGTCTTAGGTCTGTGACCCCTCCTGTTGTTAATTGATAAGCCTGAAACATGCACTTGTCAAGGTTCGGAGGCACATTTTGCAAATATGGCAGTAGCCATCGATCATCTTAAGATAAGATATACTTTATTGATCCCAAGTTGGGAAATGTTTTTGTTACAGCAGCATGTACAACATGCAATTTATTATACTTTGTTCTAACCTCGTATTTTTACTCCACTACATTTATTTTAGTTACTTTGCAGATTGTGATTAATGATGTGAAATATAAACAACCCTTAAATCAGACTTTAGTTACACCTGAGTAAAATTCAGGGAAGGTGATTGTCAAGTGCCAAAATAAACTATGCAATATATTAGATGTTAAAGTACTTTGTCATGCTTAATATTTACCTGTAGATACCCCCAAAGTGTTGTTCTTATTCAAAAGAAGACCTTAACGTAAAGTATTCTTTAATGCTTGAATAAAGCCTTATTAGTTTGTCTGTTTTGCTCATCCTCCTATTAATATCTTTGGACGTCCTGCACTAAACTGTTTTATTGTAGAGATCAATTACAGTATCTTCTAGATATTTTCTATTCTATATTTCTATCATTGACCTTCTACTTTCCCTCTATTTTGTATGTATAATATGTAATATAACATAATCAATAACAAAATGCAATAACGTGCTTTAACCACTAGGTGGTGCGGGTGAAAAAACTGTCAAGTTTACATTGTTAACACAATAATTTATACTTTCCAGTATAATTTTCCAGTTTAGTTTATGACGGATTTATTTTGTTATCCACACATATATTGTTTTGATATTTGTAACCCCAAACCGGCAGAAAAGATGGTCTTAACATGACCCAGTGGTCTAGTCAATAAAACATAATAATACCAAACATAATAATTAAAACAGAACGGTAAAGCAAAATACCGTTTCAGTCTCAATTTGAAGCTTATCCATTGTACCATGAACCTGTATAGACCTGTAACAGTCAACTGGTGAGGAGTTTGAAAGGTAATTTCTGAAGATGTTACAAATAACACACAGCATACAATGCCATAATAGCTTTCTATTATTAGTGTAGGACACTTATGTATGTATAACATCTGAAGATGTGTAGTTTTATTCATGTTTTCACATAATTTTACAGGATATTGCTGTATTATTTCACATGTTTTACTTCTACACATTAATATCTGATTTGTAAAACATCATAGACAGAAAGGTATATCCGCCATGTAATGGTAAGCTATTGAAATTGTGATTCCATAGATGTGTCTCCCATCACCCAAAACCCCTCACTATTCTCTCAATTCAGTATTTTCTTTCTTATATTCAAAGAAAATCAGTAATATCTTTAAAAACTACAATTCCTTTTCTATCAGCTGTGCACCGTTATGGTGTAAATATAACCTATCTACCAATTGGATCAAATATAAAAGTCAGCCGAATTAATGTTGATACTGCAAGGAGACGTATTGTCTGAAGAGAAATTGAAGATGTTGTTTAATTGCTGATATATTTATGATCCACGTCACGTTTTCAGTTTCGGTGGCAGTTTTTCCAGTTTGTCCAAAAGTCTTCTAATCAAGGCTCTATAAATACAGAACTACGGCAGATGTGTAATATTTAATGCAGCCGAACCGTGTATTACAACGCCGTTATGTGATGACTTCCAAAGAGAAAAGCAAGCAAGCACATTCGGAATAAAGTATATATATATATTTTTTAATGTTTTTGGATTTCACATCGCATAAACACCATATCCCAACATGCATTGCGGCTAAAACATCCAATCACTGAGCTTCAACGCTAGCTGAGGATTATGGGTAATTCTATTTTTTAGCATATCAAAACCTCTGAAAAAAGAAATGTGTCTCTCAGAATCGAAAGGGAAAACCTATGGGAAAAACACAAAAGCATTGTACACAATTTAAACAAATCAATGTTGTGTGATTAACAAGGATAAACTAATGTGTTTTAGTGGATGAGTACGGCAGATATAACTGTAAAATAATTTGACAGTGAGGGGAATACGGTTTTATTATGAAAAGTTCGAGACCGGAAACACTGTTTTCACCCCGTGAGGGTTGACGCTAACTTTACATGGACGCTGCCGTCAACAGAAATGAATAGGGGGAAAGACGAGAAATCTAATCAAAAAGCATTTTAATGGTCAAACTATTCTACAATTTAGATTTTCCAGAGAGGGTTATTTGTGAATATACGACCCACCGGAGCGTTTGCAGTCAACGGGAGCACTAGAGGTCGAAAAATGTAAAACGTGATTATAGGTCGTAATAAGCGCTTGAACAATCCACCTATTTGATCGTATTAGTTGGAGGACTAGTTGGGTTCATTTAATTTATTTTTAGTCACTTGGGACTAAAGCGTTAATGAAATGTAATGTTATTACATTATCACTTTAATCCAACTCGAGTAAATCGAGTAAATCTTAAAATGTACTCCCATCATTTTCCTGAAAATCATCATCTGACATCTTTTTCAAATATTAGTTATTCTGATAGTCGACCTCTAAAACAAGCCTTGATATTTTTAAACATAGTTGACAGGTAAAGTCTGTGTGATCGCTTAATTACAACCATAAGACACAATTTGCTTTTAACTATGGGTGGCACCTTATTTATATTTCAAAGTCACATTTTTCAGTTTACATTATATTTTATATGTAGAACAACATACCATGATGTTACTCATACACTTCCCTAGCCATTGAACTGAAACCATTTTGGAAAGCCACAAATAAATGATATTTATGATGAGCAACGACTAGTTAATTAACGGCTTGAACTGACGACTACCGGTTGATAGGGAAACCTTTGGTGGAGGGCAGCAGCACTTGGCTCCTGATAAGGTCACAATTTGAAAGTGTGAGCAACAAATGACCCCAGACATTGTGTACGGGAGACTGCTGTACATTTCTATGCAAATGCACTTCCCTATAACTTACACACACCCACTATTTCACTCACAGGTCCCGTGCCTCCGTCTAATCCTCTGGAGAAAATGGTTTCATTTTCAGCCTCTCACACTTTCCCTCTGCCCTCCTGTCCTCCCACTCCTCTCTCTTCTATCTCTCGCGCTCAGGCAGACAGGAAGTGTCAGGTCAGGCCAGGTTATTTCAGGCCTAATTGGGAGATTGATGTTCCTCCAGAAACCTGGCACCTTGACATGCCTTTCATCCTCCCTCGTGCACTTCCTCTCAAACGGAAAGAGCCAGACATGTTGACGGCTCACTGAAACACAGACAACTGTCCTTTTTGAGGACTTTCAGCCAATCAAATGAAGGGATGACACTGCAGTGATAAGCAGCATCATTGGGGGGGGGGGGAATCACAAGCAGGCAGAGGTCCTCAAGAATTGACTGCTTGGGCTAAGCATTTTTATCTCCCACGATTCTATAGCACAGGACTTACCTATGACTGGGGCTATAGAAATGCTGAAAGGAAGAGAGTATCCTTGAATGGGCTGGAAGAATAGGGGCATCGGTCCCAGCTAATGGGGCTATTTGTGGGGAATGTCTGGAGGGGGATAGAGGGGGCAGTGGTTCTACTGTGTCTTCTATCACCAGGCCACATCGGAGCGGGGCGTAACCTGAACCTCACGTCCACCACTTCTACAACGCATGCAACAAGCAGCAGTGCAGACGAGGGCCAGCGGAGCATGTCCTGACCAGTCGTATCCGTTTAAATAAGATCCGAGGGGTCTGGGATCATTTTAAGGGGTTATTTAAACCCCTACACAAAAAACATCAGTATGTTTCAACCAAAGTTATTGTAATGTGATCGATCAGCATTTGAACACACACACTTTAACGTTAAAATGTTGCAATTGTGTTAGTTTTCTAACTTTTGAAAACGGATAATCTGACAGTCACACTCGCTGCATGCAAACATTAGTCAGGTGTGCAGAGGTGAAAAAGGAAGCAGGTTTTTTTTTTATTCTTAACACAAACACTTCTCACATGTTTTGTTGACCCGAGTGCAACAAATGAATGCCTTTCACAAAATACTATAAATATGTGTTTGCCAATATCTTTATACTGCAGCCCTCTTTCTGAAAACACATGAATCTTTTAATTTTTTCAAATTCAAAGCATATTGACATTTCTGAAGGAAGCTTTGAATTTCTAATGTTATATTTTATTGTGTAATTAATATATTATGTATTTTTGATCACTCAGGTTTGAATAAATCCTACATAGCCAAGAATATAATTCTATAAAAACTATAAAACTAATATTAATGTGGCCTAAACTTTCTCTGCAAATGTGCAGATATTCTAGGTGTTACTCAGAATAAAATATTGCTGTCAGAAGAAATTAAAAGGTCAAGGTTATGAATTAAGCTTATGGGCTTAATTTGAAGCAACTAATGTCATAGGAACATACCTTGGTTTTTACTTTATTCTTATTGGCAATAAACGGTATGATAAATAATATATTATTTAATTAAATAAAGTATTTTGGTCAAGCATACCAAAACTGTTTTGATTGCTTGTAAATGTAAGCAATTTGAACTCATAAGACACTACAACCATTAGGATTACAGTAGTTTTAGTAAACCTGTAACAACAGAGCTTAGGGCTTTTCTAACCTTAAGCCAAAAGGTTTATTTTTTTCGGCACAGCTGCAGGGAACAAAGTCTGAGGGTCTCCCACCTAGAACGCCACCACCACTGGCCACAGCTAGATGCCTCTCCATGATGGGCAGCTGAAATTACCAATTAGTTTACCAATTGGCTGCAGCGGATTCGATTGGTTTGTAATTAATTCTAGTTACTGGCCCGTAGAGCAGGACGGATGGCGCCATGCCTTTGTCCCACTGACACACTATCCCACAGAGCTGTGCCTCAGGGGGGGTGGGGGGGGGGGCAGCGGACATCAATACAGGGCCCTGCAGCTACCGAGTCCTCCACCTCCTCCTAAACACACACACACACACACACACACACACACACACACACACACACACACACACACACACACACACACACACACACACACACACACACACACACACACACACACACACACACACACACACACACACACACACACACACACACACACACACACACACACACACACACACACACACACACACACACACACACACACACACACACACACACACACACACACACACACACACACACACACACACACACACACAATACCTTACCCACACTCACACTCCGACACACACACACACACACACACACACACACACACACACACACACACACACACACACACACACACAATACCTTACCCACACTCACACTCCGACACACACACACACACACACACACACACACACGGACCCCCTTGCAGCGCTCGGCTGATTCCGGAGAAGGCGAAACCTCAACCGCCTGAGAAGGTGCTGACGACAAACAAAGACAACAGAAATCTTGTGTTTCGAGACCCTGACCCCTCGTGTATGCGCATGTTTTTTGTGTGTGTGTGAGGGAAGGTGTGTTTGTGTGAAAAGAGAAAAAGATGGACTCCTCTGCATGTGCAGCAGTAACAATCTGGTGTGTTCTTGGAAAAGAGAGGAAACTTTACAGATTTGACTATCCTGAATTTTTTGTCTGTTGTCCGAGATTCAACATCATTTTCGCGTGCACAAGCAGGTGTGTGTGACTGTTGCGGAGAGTGTGGGAGAATGGTGTAGCAGCAGTGGCCCAGCGCGGAGGTCTCATGGCTCATTGATACCTCCCACAATGAAGGTCAAGGCTTCTACGCCCAGGAGCAGAGGAGGGGAGGTTGAAACGGATCGATGATCAAGATAAAAATACTCTGCACCTCAGCTAGTCTCCTTTATAAACACAGAGATACACACATTCACAAACATATTCAAATTCTCTCAACAAATGAGCTAATTACAAATGATCCTGGGCTCTTTTTAATGGAAGCGAGAGCCTGCCGCAATGACTGCTGGCTTTTCGGACAACGCTACAGTAATGGAAGACCATCAAAAGATCATAACAGCTTAAACGATGAGCTCTCTATTGTTGCTCTGGACCAAACGTCCTGCAATTAAACCACCGTTTGCACTCAATATGAAGCGGGGCAGGAAGGAGATAAAGTTACTTTTGTCATAATGGCAGTCCTCACAGCAAGTTGATCAAAAAAATATCACGAATGGCGCAAAGACAGAAAGAAAGTGCAGTGTGTGAGTGGGCACCGGTGGGCTGGAGAGAGAAAATCAGACAAGAGTGCAGCTCATGAAAGACGACGGTGTGATTTATGCGAGCAGCGAGGGGAGTGGTAATTGGGAGTAAAGCTCCACAATGCTTTTAGTTAATGACAAGTCGACTAGTGAAAGATGTGCCGCTCTTTATTATGGATGCTGGTTAACAGTGCCGTGCCGTGAGCACTCATCAGGTAATGAATGAAGAGGCGTGCTCAGAAAGGATGGGGGCCACGGAGCCCAAGACAAGATAATATGCAATTTCCTACTCAGGCAACGTTCCTGGCCAGTATATTAAAGGAAGCTGCCAAAAATGGTTTCATAATTCTGGCTAGTAGACGTGTTGTACGTGTTGTTTAAAATAACTGCAATAATTCTGCTCACTGCTGTTCTGTAAAACTGAGTTCTACTGGAAAAACAAATGTAATTTATAATGTCCCACAGAATGCCACTAGAAAGCAGCACTGCCTGTGTGACTCATACCTCATTCACACCAACGCAACTCCGGTTCAAGCTCCGTGCTAGAGCTTTTCAGGTTCAGAACCGGTTCTTCGGTTTAGCTCCGGCTCTTTTCAAACTGCCCAGAGTCCGACTGGTGCTGCGTCATTGCGTCATCGTTTGCGTCATGACGTAACCGTTTGCGTGCCTGCTTCATAAAGCCAAAGCCGTAAAGTTGTCGTCAAATCACAGGACAATAACAACAATGGCCGATTGTGTTGAAGCGCTACTCGTTTTGGTTTTGCTCTGTCGAAACGAAATGGAAGAAATGGGACGACTTTTTACTACCAACTTTACAATCGTTACATGCTACATTCAAAATGGCTTTTCAGTCGTATTCATTAACTTCAACGACGATTCCGATTCCCCCTGCCCCCGCCTCGACGTAAGCGTGACGTATGCGGTGCTTTTGCTCTAGCCGGGTGCTTGAAACGAACCGCATTCCGGAGAGTGAAGAGGCTGCTCCGCTGCGGTGTGAACAGGAAAACCCGGTGCTTTTCAAGCTCCAGCTCCGAACCGTTGGTGTGAATGAGGTATAAGAGCCTTTAAATCAACCGGGTAAATGTGAGAAAACACATCTGATCTCACCGCACTCCTCATCACCAGCCATCAACAGAGGAGATAGATGAGTGAAATCACTGGAGGAGAGATCAAATCAATATTGAGATCGTCTTTCACCACGAGACAACTGCTGCCATGATGAGTTTTGTTATAAGGATAAGAACTACAGACAAAAGTGTTTCTTATATGACAAGGATTATGGATGAGTATCTTCCCATTACGCAAACGGCAATCTATTGCAAGACAGTAAGAAGTGCGTTGTGTCCTTTAATGTATGAAGTGACATAAAGACAAGGTAGGAGATGCTGTTTGATAAAAAGGAATTAGGTATTTATGCTCTGGGTTGAAGGGGTCTTGGTGTTATTCAAACAGATTCATTAATCATGATGTGAATGTCAGAAAGAACATATACACCCAGAAGCATATCTGAGAGATTACATTTGTGCTGATGTTACTAAAGCTCAGAGGACAATTAGAACAAACAACTAATAATCTCTTATTTTGTGTCATCAAGAAAAGGATGGGTGTCTCAAAAGCACACTAAACTTTATGTCACCATTTAAATGCTTAGGATTTGTTAAGAATAGGGGATTAACCATATAAACTGTAGTTGTATAGGTTTTCTTCAGACAAGCAGAGTATTGCATCATATGGCAACACTGAAGAATTGCAATCACTCTGTATATCTCAGTAAACCTTCATTTAGCAAATTGAGTCTGTGCATGCAAGGTATTGCTCCAATCCAAATGTTGTTCTTTGGTTGCTCTGTCAGTTGGCATGTTATTATTACAATGTTTAGTTAAAAGTTAAGATTTTTAAGAATTCCTTAACATATTTTTCATCTAAGATCTGTATTCAAAGTGATTCCACTCAGCTGTATGATGACACAGATTGGATGAGCTTCTACGTAAATGCATTCTGAATACATTCCTCCAAAAGTGTAATAACACTAACAAAACCACAATCAATAGTTCCACTGTGTCACGACAAGAGTCAGGCCCATCCAAGGTTAAATACATCACATCAAACAATGGACCTGATGTTGAAAGAGATGTCCTAGTTCCACCACGACCGTATCAAACCTGCTCAAGCTTGCAAAACCTACTGAGAGGGGACGGAGGAAGAGGAGGGGTGCTCGGAGCATGCCTTTGGCAAACCTCCGTCAGATATTGTTTGTGTTTAGTGCTGGGCCACATGAAGAATTGATGAAGCTCTTTGGGATGGCGCTATCATCAGGACAGGGAAGAATCAGAGCATGGCAAAAACGGCGCCTCTGCTTTCTCCGCGCAAAGCTCGCACCACTTACGAGCCATCCATTAGCTACAGCCACGAGGCCCAACTGCTGCACGCATCTGCGGTCACTGCGTGGGTCATTGTGTGTGTGTGTGTGTGTGTGTGTGTGTGTGTGTGTGTGTGTGTGTGTGTGTGTGTGTGTGTGTGTGTGTGTGTGTGTGTGTGTGTGTGCGTGTGTGTGAGAGAATGATAGGAGGGAAGAAAGAGAAATTTGGCAAACCGAATAAGAAAATAAATAGGACAGACAAGAAGAAACATGGAGAAGGAGATGAGAGGAAGACCAAACTGAAGTATCATGTGTTGTCTTTCGTGTCCGTGAAGACTTATTCAGTCAAGCAGGAAGGTGATTGGTTGGAAACATTTTGCTGCATATTAGAGTAGGCAGACGTATAGACTGTCACGCAGAAGGGCCATTAGTACTGGTGGCTTGTTTGAAGCCTTAGGCACTTCCCAAATGCTCAACGGCAGAAGCATATGTGTGTGTGTGTGTGTGTGTGTGTGTGTGTGTGTGTGTGTGTGTGTGTGTGTGTGTGTGTGTGTGTGTCAATGCAATGGAAGACAACAATAGCAGAAGAACAAGAAGAAAGAAATATTTACGACAAAAGGTATAGAAGTTATAAGAAGATCATGAAAATAAACGCACAAATGCCACAGAGAAACCCTGCACACACAGACACACACACACAGCTGATTTTCTTACACAGCCTTGGCTGTCTGTAGGCTAACCACAATCCTGCTCCCTGCAGTGCTGACCGCAAAGCAGTCAACAGAGGCACACCGGGCCTTATCCTGCATGACACGCTGGTCGATAATCATGCACACCACCGCATAGCACAACACCGCTGTAACTGCAATACCTGGGCCCGCCTGCATCAACAAACACGCCTGGACTGAGCCACGGTCACACTCACAGTAACGCATTGTGTGGAAACGGAGATTATTTCAAACTTATTGAATATCTGATGGTTTCTGTTCTGAGGCGTGTACAACACCCTGTATACAAAGAAAGGTCAGAACAAACACAGTGTCTCAATTATACCGACCTGACATTAAACAGTTTGAATTCAAGTGAATGTCAAGTTGTGTTTACAATATTAAATCTATTTAAGTAATAATACATGACAATATTTGTTCCCCTCATCCTCATTTTTCTTTGTTTGTTTTTTATATACATGTTGAGACAGAAGATGTTGGTAGTCAGGATGAAGATACAAATGTTGGTGGATTGTCCGAAATTACTACTTTGCCTTGATTGGTTTGTCACAAAATGGCCCTTAAAGATACAATAAGCTTTACAATCCAACAAACATAGTAATTATTTTAAATGTAATGTTAAATATGTGTATATTAAGTTATATATGGATAGTCATAATCAACATATTATTCTTTGGTTGATTGTGACTCTCCCTATACATCAACACAAAAAACATTAGTAAGTATGCTATCACTGCAGTCATACACAGAGCATTCATTATTCATAACCTGTGCAGTCATATATTTAGAGGGTTTAACAAGCCGGATAAAAGAAAGCAGGAAGCCAGTGACGGAGGTAAAGAATAATACTCTAATACTGTAAAATGTAGCCTGTGCTGTGCTAAGTTTTACCATGGCAATAAAATGTCTGATGGATCACCAACAACCAACCTTGCACAGCAGACAGCACACAGCATCAAAGACAAACTGTCACATAAAGCAGCTGATGCAGCGTTTATAGAAGTCCTACATGTGTATGCACCAATTACTGATGCACCATCGGCCCCTTCCCAGCACGCACTTGGTGAACTGAAGCTCTATTTAGTTTTCTTCGTGCAAGAAATAATCAAGTCAAATTATGGAAATATAGGCAGACAATGCTCAGCTCTGCTAAAGGTTGATCTTCATGTTTTACCAGCTGTATATACAGTAGAGGACTGAATAAAGGCATTTAGTACGAAGTCAGTCCTTATGAGGTTTACAAAAAATAATGCTTCATAGAGGATAGAAAATAATATTTAATGTCTAGGTTTATAGAAGCATGTTTGAAAGTTGATATCAAAGAAGAATAAGAACATCTACTGTGTGCGATTTCCTGGTTCAAAGACAACTTCCTCAAGGATTTTAATTATTCTTGCAAGATGCTTTTAAAAGCATTGGAGATAATCATTTTAATGGGAAGCTTCCAGATGATAATGAAACAGAGATACAGAGCTTTGCTGTGATCTGGCTAACATGATCAGTGAGATACATTTAGAAAGATGGACTGTCTCATTTGTGGGGGGGTTCATAGATATTTGACAACTATGTCTGTGACCAGTTAGACTTGGTTATCTCGCTGCCCAGTGTGCAGCGGACGAGCAGCGGACGAGCAGCCAGATAGCATTTCCTCAGAAGGCCTCCCCATTCTCTGTGAGACTGAACAGAAAACAAAAGGAATGTGGATGGGGAGACTTTAAGGCCCATAGTCAAGCGTCAAATATACAAACTCCACAGCACCACCTGCTGCTACATATGTGCATTTTCTTTAGGGTTCAAGTTCATCAGTGCACCTCTCACAGTATGCAGTACAGCAGAGGGTGACTCCAAAAAGTGAGAGTAAAGTTAGAGATTAATAGAGTTATCTCGGTTGGGGTCAGGTTAAAAAGTTCTACACACCAATATAGTTTTAAATGTAATAATTTAATCCAAGAACACTATAACATTCTTTCTGAACAAGCAAATCTCAGTCTTTTGCTGTTTTTCGAACAAGTTGGAGTTGCCACTTCCCTGGTTTGGCAAAAATGTAATTCATCTTAAAAAAATAAACAATGTCTGCTTCATTCATTAAACCTTCTTCCGGTTCAACAGGAATTGGTGAAAGATTCATATTTCATCTAAAA
Organism: Notothenia rossii; assembly: GCF_949606895.1. NCBI lineage: Eukaryota > Metazoa > Chordata > Actinopteri > Perciformes > Nototheniidae > Notothenia > Notothenia rossii. Next base: position 11,735,602 of record NC_136904.1, on the reverse strand, counting down.
TCATCTTGTAGGGCAAGTTCAAACTTGTGCATGCATGAATGAGATAGCGGCTGACACCACACATCTGACTCAAAGAAAACAAACCTGATACCTTTTATCAGTTTGTCAAATCACAGGCCACTTTCCACTTTATAGCCACACAAAGGTTAGTATGTGTGTGCGCGCACACACACACACACACACACACACACACACACACACACACACACACACACACACACACACACACACACACACACACACACACACACACACACACACACACACACACACACACACACACACACACACACACACACACACACACACACACACACACACACACACACACACACACACACACACACACACACACACACACACACACAAAATCCATTATCTTCCACCAAGCAAACATAAACTAAACCTGCACACACACCTTTATGCATGCCAACACGCAAAGTCCCACTCTTTAAAAAATCCATTTGTACTCTTTGAAGAGTAACTACAAAGCAAAGAAGAACACTGGTCCAGGTGGAGTGACCGCGTGTTGGCCTGCATCTGGGCCGACTGTAACTCCCTCTGTGGCGCGGATCAGAGGAGTGAAGCCAAGCAGAATCTCAGTCCTCTGTCAGAGGGGTGAAAACACTTAGCAAATTAGCAGTATTCGATTTCTGGCTTTACAACACACAATGCAAGAAGTTCGTACTGCAGAAGCACCAATACAGGTATGTGTGTGCACCAGAACACACACAAACAAGCAGCATGGGGGGTAGAGGGCCAGGTCATGGGAGACTAGCAGGAATAGAAACATGTAGAGGCTTGAGTGAGAGGGAAATGGGGGTGAGAAAGAAGAGGTGAGAGGAGGTGTAAGGAAGCAAGGAAACAGGGGAGGACGCGGGGGCAGGTGAGGAGGACAGGGTGTTTCCCTGTGGAGGATATGGCCGCTGGGCGAATTAGTGCAACACCAAAAGTCTGTTGAAGGGCCCGTGCGGGGGAAGCAGAGGAGTCCAGGACGAAGGGGGAATTGCCTGTGACACGAATCCCTTTTACAGGGGTCACCACCAGTACACATCAACTCAACTGTACACACTGCAGACTCACATCCCTGCAAGCTTTCAGATACAATCCTTATCCCACATATTTCCATCTAGGAACATACAAACTTAATTTAAGTGAAGCTACATGCAGGCAAATATTGACATTTCTAAATGATCAAGTGAACAGAAAAATGGCCACGATCTAATTATGTGACATCAGTGCCGATTAAATATTCATACAAAAGGGAAATCTACACAAACATGCAAACTAGACATCTGTGTGTGTGTGTGTGTGTGTGTGTGTGTGTGTGTGTGTGTGTGTGTGTGTGTGTGTGTGTGTGTGTGTGTGTGTGTGTGTGTGTGTGTGTGTGTGTGTGTGTGTGTGTGTGTGTGTGTGTGTGTGTGTGTGTGTGTGTGTGTGTGTGTGTGCGTCCATACGGCCTTCATCCCAGTGTCCAGAGAATCACATGAGGGAATAACGGACACATGAGGATCACATTGATTGCCACTGGAGTTCTTAGCAGTAATGCTGAGGATTAAGGCAGCTAATAAATGTTTCATTCAAAGCCAGATGGAGATCAAACGTGAGAAAGACCGCCGCCTTGCTCTTCAGGGTTAGCGTGATTCTGCTCTTTCCTCTCCTCCACCTCTTTCTTCTCCGCCTCCCTCAGCTGTTGGTTTTCAGCTGTATTATGACAGCCACTACTGATCGTCTCACTAGCAACTACAGGCCCTGCCCTTGTGCCTACACATCATTAGCTCGCCATCTGTCAGCTTCCTAACAGGTTCCCACTAATGTGGCCAAGGACTTCACTTGCATTCCTATCTAACAGGGAGCAGCAGTCAGCTCAGGACTAAACTAACTCCGTCTTCAGTTCAGAGCCTCCTCTCTTTTTACTTTTACTCTTCTTCACATGCCTCCTGATTCTGCATTATCTTCCTTACTTCCTCCCTCTCCTCTTGCATCCTCTTTGCTTAAATCCTATCCCTGTATCTCTCTTCTCCTCTTCCATGTTTAACCTTTCCACTCCACTCCTCTCGCCCCCCTCTCTGTTATTCTCCTCAGACTTGTTCCCTAAAGTATCTGGTGAGATTCAGGGCTAGCGCCAATCATCAACAGGGGATTAGCAAGTAAGGAGGTTGGAGAAGGTGTGAAACCCAGTTAAGACACACACTATGCAAGCAAAAGGTCTCTCTCAAACACACACACAACGCACACACACACACATCTTGAACGCACTTCCACATGTGGACAAACCAAAGAAACTAGGCACAGGTTACTTCTAGACTCACACGTCCACCCAATACTTATAGGAATATAAGAACACAAAATAAATACTGTATGTGCTGCCGCTAAAGTGATCTGCAGGCTTACAGTAAGATGAAAAATTAAATTAAATTAAATTAAATACATAGAGATGTAGTTGCTAATGGCAGCGGCAGTGACACTGGTCCTGCCAAATGGGCTTTGTGGCTGTGTGTGTAACTCTATCTGAGGAGGGGGAATACAGCAGTGGTTGGGTAATGGAAAGGTCATTTAGCCAATCCCCCAGGTTGGGGGGCTGGTCTGACACGGCTCGTTTGTCACAGTTCAATAACTGCCACTCCGGGGAGTGTGATGGGGAGAGATAGGACGAGTGAGAGAGGGCTAGGAAACTTAAGTGTAAGTGTGTGTATGTGTGTGTGCTGAAACCCTGGTGTGTGATGGTGTGCTCAGACCCTGGCAGCACAGCTGATTCCCAGAGCTTGTCCCTCCATTAGAGGCCTGAAACGGGGTCACAGCGAAGGCCAAGCACCACGGACTCAGTCAGCTCCACTTGAAAACTTGCAAGCCTCGTCCTGGGAGGATTATTTTCGCTCTAACTGGCAAATGGTTGGTTTTCCATGTAGGAAAACTGAATTGGTGCAACCGCTTGAACAAAAGAAACAGTGCAGAAGGACAGCTCTGACTGTTGATCACGAAGCAGAAATATACAGTGTGTAGCCTAAATGAAATTATGTGCATGTTAAATGGGAGAGAGCAGACTACACTAAGGTTTATATAATAGTAAAAAAAATGTATGTAACCATTAAGGAGAGCTTAAAACAATCAACAGATGCGGCAGTTATTAAAAAGGCATTCAATCGGTGTCGACCAATTTAGAATTCTTTCATATTTTTCCTATGAAAACTATGTTTGTCCAAATGTGGTGTTTATGATATATTGAACATTAATAACGTATTTAGGTTGAGAAAATAAACAAGCATTTTAACGCTTTTAAAAACATTACATTATTTGAAACATTAAAAAAGGGTTAGGGGGTAGGTAAGTTTCTTAGAAAAAACTAAACTCTGATTTAGTTACTGAATATATATTTGTATAATGTGTTCCTTTGTTCATAAACCAAACGTATATCTTGCCAGGGCAAATCATGTTGAATTGAATCTGAGAATGCTTTATGATTTTATAAAGCAGACAAAAACAAATAGAAAGGCCACGCTCCATTATTCTCAGTTGGCTGTATTGATTTGCTCTGTCCCTTTAACATGCCGTTAGGTGTGTGACAGAATGATCCCCCGGCTTTGTGAGAGAGCCAAAGATTTTCACACATCTCATTGAGCGGCTGGTGAGAGACACCACTGTCTGTCCTTCTCCTCACTTTGAAAATCAATAATAAGCTTCTATGTGCTCATTCACATGTCTCCATGTTTTCCCGGAGAGATGCCCGAGGCACAGATTTGTAATCATCTGAACTGGATTGAAAGATTTCGGATTTTATGTCAAACCTCCCGTGGAGATTTAAGAGGTGCTGGCTCTGTGTGATGAGAGGGTCTGATCCCATGGAACACTTAACTACTGGGTTTGTGTGATATAGTTTTAGAAAGGTCTGTGTCTCTCCCTAGTGGTCACAACAGGGACATACAACAGTGGCTTGAAATGTTTGACATGACATTGTAAAAAATAGAGGATTTATTACTCAGATTAATTAACTATGGGCAATTATAGTTCATAATTATAGACCTTAAAGGTCACCTATTATGCAAAATCCACTTTTTCATGTATTTTATACATCAACATGTGTCCCCTCTGTGTAAAGAGATTCTGAAAGTTTCAGGAAAAAAGATTCACTCACCTTTTGTCCTGATCCATTTAAAGGTGACCTATCTTGCAAAATGCACTTTTGTACGTCTTTTATACATGAATATGTGTCCCTGGTGTTCCAGGGAACTCACCAAGTGTCAGAAAACACAACCCTCTATATTTTCCTCCATACCCAAATCTCTTAAAAAGGGGCTGCAACGGATCTGATACAGACTGATCCAGATTTGAACACTTCTGTGACGTCACAGAAGTGGCGCTACGGCTATTGGACCAACTCCACCAATCAGGAGGAGACAGCCACGGACATTGCCGTTCGAAAGCGCTAGAGACGCTGTAGTACATATGCCAGGCCTGTAGATGGTGCTGTTCTCACAGAACCAGCCCATGCAAAGACAGTGTTCAATTGAGCGAAATGAGGAACCCCCCCCCCCAGTATAATAGTGGACCTTTAAGGATTCTTGCTGTTCTGAGTTTCTATCTTGATGGTTGAAAGTGCTTATTGTTAGTCACTTTGGATAAAAGTGTCAGCTAAATGTAATGTTATAACATTTAGGGTGACAATAGCTCAGTTTGTAGAGACTTGGCTTGGGAATCAGGTGTTTGAGTCCCCAAATGGGGAAGTAAGGCAGACGGCCTGGTAACATGGTACCTCTCGGTAAGAGACAAGATGCCCTTGAGCTTACCACCAGACCCCCATAGTGCTGTATAGTAGCTGCCCACTACTCCTAATACTAGCATGGGTTAAATACATTCTAAATATCACTTAAATATTCAGATTGTATATACATGTTCATATACTACATGCTTTATACATTCAACTCTAAAATATGCATATTATGTTAATGTGTATTGACCAAATTGTATACTAATTTGAATAATACAAAATGAAACATCATATTAATACAACACGAACAATTTAGGTGTCAGTGCTAATCTCTCTCTTTCAGCCTTCAGCCATCAGCCCAGTATTACTCACAGTGACTGACACCATGCTGGATGAGTGTTAGTGTGTCAATGGCCAAACTACTAATAGAATGCTGCCAACACATTTCAACCACTGACATACTTAGGCAGATGATTTATGCTGCCTATGTTTAACAGACCCTAACATAAACTTGAAAGCAGACATTGAGTCTTCAGCAACTGATAGTGAAAGAGAAGCTGCCTCTCACAGGCTGAGACGACTGTGGTCAGTGACATCATGGGGCAGAATCTCTTCCTCATTCAAAATGACTCACTGACTCTCAGGACACTCAAAGTCTTAAACACGGCTTGACTATCCCTCAATCTTCAACAGCATTATTTTAATTGTGAGAGATCAACTTCAGAGAGAAATTGTCTAGAAGAAGTTCACACTGAGGAAATCTACTGTGTTCAGCTCAAGGACGATGCCCCCTTTGCTGTATAAAGATGCGTTCTGGGTAAGTCTATTTGTGTGCTCTTGTGGTTAACTGAACTTGTCCTTGTATAAGTGAAACATCATTTTAATCTTTAGTCATGCAATATTCTATCTCAAGGTTATCTTGGTTGAAATTCACATAGCAAGTATACTAAAATTGAATTATACGGTACGCACGTACCTCCAAAACATAACATGTTTACGGTACATTGCCATGCAGACTCCTTCTATATTCATGTACATAAACTATATTTTAACTTGTACCATTAGTCCTTAATTAGCCAAATATTTAGAGTTGATACATAAAATGTCTTTGTTGAGTTCTGCTCAAAGGGTCTGTTTCATAAAGTAGGCATGTTGCCATGTCACATAAAACTATTTTTGCCCTGTGCTAGTTCTGCATTTTTACCACATAGTGAGTCCAGGATTGACTTAAGGATGTGTTGCAACAGTTGTTGAGCAATGCTGTTAACTGCAGAATTTCCCTAACAATGTCTTCTCCATACAGGGGTCTGATTTCACTTGTCATGCCGGGTATGACACTGTGATCCAAAGGTTACGAGATGGAAGAGAAATGTGCAAAGACATGGAGGAGCTCTTAAAGATGAGGTAGCATTCAGTCTGTATTTCAGCAGCTGAAACCAAAAGGCCTTAACCATGACCACTTGCCTGTGAAGAGTTGAGACCACTGCTGTCTTTTTATTACGACAAGATAACCAAGATCCCACTGCTAAGTTGTACTACAACAGATTAACATTTGTTGGTTTGTTAGACAACTTTGTATATTCGTGGTGCAGAAAGAATGTACAGGCCTTTGTATGTGGAACAAAAATATTTAGCACGATATATTAAAGGTGGGGTATTACATTTTTTTATGGATTTTTTGTGAAAGCACTTCAGATATTCATCGCTATCGGGATGTTAAGAGCATTCCATGGAATATAACAAAAAGTGTATCTCGAGCCGGTTTCTCAAACATACCTACCCCACCTTTAAGTGATAATATTAGTTTTATACAGATAAAAAACCTCAAATCAAAACCAAAACTAACGAAGGATCAGATAACACAAACAACTTTTCCTTGTTGTTAAATGATGATATTCAGCCTCCAAAGGTTGTTGATAGTGTACAGTTACTGCTTCTCTTAATTTGGGACAGAACAATTAGAAACAGTTCAGTTTTACAACTAATGTTAATAACATAAGTAATGATGTGACTGACTGTTGATACTCCACAGGGCACTAGCAGAGGAGAAGTATGGGAAGGACCTGGTGACTATTGCTCGCAAAGCAGGAGGCAACACAGAGATCAGGTAATGGGCTGAATTCAGATTTGGGTGGCTATGACAACAATAGTTGATGTACTGTGCACACAGATTGTACAATTGAAATGTTGCAAAAGGGTCACAAACAGTTGTTTTGTAAGAGATTGAGATTGTTTTTTGTAACAGCAAGAAAATGCTGCTTGAAACTGACCTGCAACAGACGCTACAAAAAAGTCAACTCAAGTCATCTTTGACTCATACTCTTTTAGAGGAAACACACTTTTTGTGTCAAACAAAGAAACAGGGTGTGTTTGTGTTTGTGTGTGTGTGTGTGTGTGTATGTATGTGTATGTGTATGTGTATGTGTATGTGTATGTGTGTGTGTGTGTGTCCTACTGCAGCAACCCCCCTCAGTGTACAGTTGGTCAGTATCAGTCGGCAGTTTCCTGCTCTCTATCATGTCAGGCGCCTGTTTTAGAACGGATTAATCTATGAGGTGACAATTAAACAAACTATAAACTACTATATAACTTAAATTATATCTAATCATGAATTTACTTTTTTCCAGCACCTTGAAAGCATCCTTTGAAATATTAAAAACACGTAAGTTTGTCCAGTCTTCGACAAAGCAAGTCACAAAGTTCAAAATACTGCTGCCATTGTTACTCTTTGTGTATAAATACATTTTGCTGTTTTTGGCTGCAGAAATCGAGAACATCGGTACCTTTCACATCCAACTATCTGATTTATTAAAAGAGGAGGTGAAAAAGATTGAGACATTCAGAGAACGGCAGAAAGAGCAGAGGAAGAAGGTACAGGGAACTTTCTGTTGCTTAACAACTGACTTACAGTATTGTACACAAATGAAGAAGTGAGCTTTCATTGGCCAGATAAACGTAATGTGAGGTTTGATAGCCTACTCTGCCCGTCTGCAGATTGTATTCTATGGTCAGTTAAACCCCTTTCAAAAAGGTCATGCATATTTGCAAAGCTAAGTAATGGCCAAACAACGCATTGAGCAGTAAATGCAAATACGGATAACACCTACAGGAAGCAACCAGTATTAAAATCATGTTAGAAATAATATTATTTTGTTTTATATTTCTATTGCATGTTAAGAACGGTGGATATTAAAACTTGAAATTGTTTGATTTTGACACTTCTGTTTCCCCTGGTAGTTTCAAAGCATCATGGAGAAGGTTCAAAAGAAAAAGGTTGCTGTGTACAAGAGGACCATGGAGGTAAGAAAACAGCCTAAAAGGGCCTAACACACGTAGCTATTACTAGCAGCATTAACAGCAAACAGCACTTCCTGTCCTCTGGACAACTCTGTGGTTTGTGTTTCTGTCGCTCTCAGTCTAAGAAGACCTACGAAGTGAGATGCAGAGAGGCAGACGAGGCAGAACACGGGGCTGAGAAGATAACCGTTGCATCCAAACACTCAGAAAAGGTGCCTAAATTAAATATCGCACTAAAAAGTCATGTTTCCTGTTGGTAACAAGTCAACATTAGCTGTGAGACTGTTATGCAATGTGATAAAGTAACATCTAGCAAAGAGGAACTAAAATACATGTGCTACTGTGAAAACCGCCATCTCCTTTAAAGTACATTCAACCTAGCACCAACGTTCCTGATCATCTTTCTGTTTATTAAGGAAGTGTGGTGAGTGACCATTCCAAAAAGTCCAACATGTCTTGGCTTTTAACCGTTATGATGAAGATGATGTTTCAATGTGAGGAAGTCTCGCATTTTGGGATGATATAGTCACAATGGTCATGCATGCTGCTTATTTTCCAACAAATGTTTTGCAGGGACGTCAGAGAGCCAAACAATGCAGACAGGCGGCCAAGGAAGCAGGTACAGCATGACTCAGAAACAAGTCACATCTCTAGAATATCTATTTACAACTGCACACATTTGATTTCTTGTTTCTGTTCTGCCACTGATTTTATATTTTTTCCCGTGTTAACTAATCTCTCACAGAGAAACTTTACTCAACCAATATTGTTCAGCTAGAAATTGTTCGCCAGGACTGGGAGGAAACACACAAAAGCACATGTGAGGTATGGACTATTTTCTTACATTGCATTTCACTTGTTAGACGCTTTGATCCAATTTAACTTTGGATACAAATAACATGACATGCATGCATTGCTGTCTTGCATAGTCATAACACAAAACAAGAGTTACGAACCACACACTAGACATCTGACAGACCAGGAAACACACTTTCTGGCATAGGGCTAAATATAGAACAAACCCACAACCACGCAGTAACACACTTCATCATACTGACTTAAGTACTGCTGGCTTTTGCATTGCAAACAGGTGGCACATATCGATTCCTAATACATTTAGATGATTCCTAATACTTTTAGATGATACTGCAAGTGTGCAGTAATGCAGTATAAAAACATTTAAGGTGAGGGAAACGAAGAGTAAGAAAATAATCTGACTAAGTTACTGATATGATGAACCTGGATGTGGTAAAGTGGATATACAGTATGTGGTGTGTATATGTCTCTCAGGTGTTCCAGCAGTTGGAAGGAGATCGCATCAGCATGCTCAGGTGTGCTCTCTGGGACCACTGCAATCACTTCTCCATGCAGTGTGTCAAAGATGATGAGGTAAGCTCTTTATTTTCTTAATTTATTACGTTTCAAATGACCACAGACATGACTTAACCTTTAAGGATCAGCTTAGAGTGAGAGTCTCACTTCAATGCTTGTTTTAGTACAGGCATGTGTGCAAATTATATATGTGTGGCAAGTTATCCATTTAGTTCTTAGTGCACATTATAATAGCTTGCCCACCAAACCTGAATCTTAACTATGAAGTGGTATTGCTACAGGCTAAAATCAACTGGTGAACATGGTGAAAAGATTATACCAGCTAAATGTTAACATGTTAGCCTATAGATGAGTACAGGCCCAATATAAGCAGTAAATCAGTAAACTCTCTCTTTGAAGCAAGGTCAGAGTGCGGGTTTCTGGCTAAATGTTCACCTACTTCCAAGGTGCATGAAGAAGTGAAACAGTTCAAACCTTTCTTTGACACCCTAATGAAAGCCACAAGCTGAAACACATTGGCCTCACAATGACGATGTTTCTGTATATATTACTACAAGCCTTGCAGAAGGGGTTTGACTTCTTAAAAAATAGAGAACAGCACAAAATGCCATCCATCCGCTCGATGAATGATTTAGCAAAAGCATCTTTTGTACAAGCCAAGTTTCTTCCTCTTTTATTTTTATTGTCGTTTTTAAAATCAGTTTTACGAGGAGGTGAGGAAGCTACTGGAGTTGTGTGACATCACCACGGACAACAACTACTTCATAGGGATGAAAAGCACTGGAACGCGGCCTCCAGGTAAGAGGCCACAACACTTTTAGATGGTTCTTCCCTTTCGGAGGAACCGACAAACTCAGGGAGAGAAGTGAAGAAGAAGAAGAAGAAAGTCATTACAAATTAACTTGACCAGATTCTAACATTAGCAACTTCTCTTTTCCTTGAACAGAGCCCATATTGTTTGAAAGCTACTACCAGACACAGAAGTCAGGAGACAGCAATGGCCAAGCTCACTTCGCAGGAGGAGGAGAAGAAGACATGACGATGAGGTCTGACAATATCCCCATTTGAGCTAGCATTGTTACTGGTGGTATAAAGCAAGAATACTTCCAGGTTGTGGCAGAAAGAACATGCTGTCTCAACCTTAACCCTTTCTATAAAACCATGTGTGTCTTTACCCTTAATCTCTCCCCTCACCTCAATCCCTCAGGTGCTCTGATCCTCTGCTCGGGAGTTCTGTGAACATCAGGTTCGACAATCTTGAAAACCCACATTCAGCACCGGCACCTTTCGGTGGGGGTAAGTACTGAATTCACTTGTTATATCCATCTTGCACCATGAGTAAAGAAGATTTTAGCCAACTTGTGCTCCTTTAGTGGATATTTTCTATTGGAATATAAATACAAATGAAATAAAATGTAAAAAAGTATGAAAGGCATGAAAACATTTCACTTTCCTTCGTCGTAATGAACCTATTGCATGTGCTTTCAAAGCGATATACATTCTATGGATGCAGAGAATGCAATGTATTGTTTATGTCAAGTTTTAATACCTAAATAAGTAATGCATTTCATTTGCTATTGCTTTCTTTCCCTCAGCTTCAGCTGTGGAATCAGACGGAGGATATGCAGAGCTGCCAGGCCTCCTGGGTGCAGCATCGTTGCCAACAGTCTCAGCTGATGACGACGCATGCTACATTGTGGATCATGAATATGTAGCAAAGGTGATTACTATAAACACAATATATGTTATTTACAATGCTTAGCCGTAGCTTGACATGAAACCAAAACTGTCCTTAGCAGAGTAACATTACTTTGATTGGACAATGTGCAATATGTAGGTATTAAGGTATGAGAATTCACAGCTCTATGCTTGATGCTGTCATCCTTTTTAACTATTTTTCATCTTTGTTTATATTCATCGATCAGGAAGAGGATGAATTGTCTGTTAGTAGAGGGGAACTGATCCGAGTGTTGGATCAAGGCGAAGATGGCTGGTGGACAGCAGAGAAGAACGGGAAGACTGGACTGGTGCCAGGAAACTATCTGGGCAAACGCTGAACCCAAACAAATAAACAAACACAAAGAAGAGCATGCAGCCAAACACACACAGGCCAATTACAACCAAACACACAGTGTCGCAGCAAAACTCTTTTGCAACGTCAACAAAAAGTGAAAATAGACACAACAAGAGACACACGCACCGAAATACTGTTCTTGTCACTTGCTGATCATTAACTTAACACCTATGCTGTAGCATCATGTTGTAGGTAGTAGGGCTACTTAAGTTATGTGTCTTCACAATCCCTTGCTCAGCTCTGAAGATGATGACTGATGAGTGTAACTATTATTTATTTAAGATTAGGCATAAGAGTATTACAACATTGTAACCATGATACCTCACGTGCTGTTGATCCAGGTCTGTATGCTCTCTAATACTGTGCACAGTGCGTGTCATAAAATCAGGTGTTGAAATCTTGTATGAAACCTTTCTAGCTTCGAAAGACATTGCTCTGTGTCATATTTTCAACGTGAGTCTGAAGCACTAACAACAACTAGTTGCCAATAGGAAAAAAACAATTGTTGTGCAAATGCGAATATTCTTGGAACAACAATCTGAGCTGTGATAATTTTCAAATGATGTAAACAAAGATCAATTAATTTCATATTTCTATTTGATGCATGTGAGTTACAAATAAATGACGTCAAGTGCATATTGTGGTCTATGGCGTTATAGAAGAAAAAAGTGGTGGGCCAACAACAACAATTTGGACGGGTGCAAAACATGAAGATGAAACACTTTGACAGAATGCACAACATCACATTTACCTTTACAGATAAACACAGGTGATAATCCGACTGAGCACATACCTGTTCTCCTCACTCTGCTCTGTCCATTTGGGTAGTGGTCATCCGCAAAGAAGCCTGGAAGCCTCATGGCCATGTTGCTAGCTCTTATCTGACAAGCTTGCACTTAACATTAGGGATTCCTCCTGGAAAACGTATCTTTCTTAATAATATTATTACCGGGATAGGCTACAAGGCTTCCAGTGTGTGCCTTAAAAGACATTCCACATGGTTCACCGCAGTTCCTCAACTTTTTTTTACATGAAATACAACTTCTGCTAAGGAGTAAGCCTACATATCGATGAACACAAGAGTAGTTTGCAAACAGCCAATCAAAATCTCAGTAGGGCCAAAGCAAATCAAGACCCACCTGGCTTCAAATGATGCCACATGTGCCACCCGCTTTTCTTTTGCGCATGCGTATTGTTGATTTCCAATTTGTGTTTATTAATTTTATATGTCAAGCTTTATCCAGATATGTTTACGGTCTAAATTGCTCAGTAGCCTACCACTAAAACATTATTTTTTGCAGCCAGCAGATGGGGCTGTGCACCTTGTTTGGTTTTATCTCTGGGTCTAAATGTGGTATTCTTTCAATGTGTTTTGCCTTGTGTTTTAAAGATATGGAAAGTACTTTGAGGGTTACTGTGCTGTAATTATTGAAAACTTATTTCACATCTGTAACGTAACCTTCAAAGCTTCTGTCAAAACATAGGCTATATGTGACTGACCGTTGAATTATCAAATCATTACCTGTGGATATGGTTTAAATGGCAATATATTCACTTCAATGTTAAACCATGGGTATGGAATGATGACAATTAAACAGTCAAGTTGAAATGTATGAGTTTATTTTTCCCTGGCTCGTCCAGCCTCCAGTATTTACACAATTTGTATGATGATTGTTCTGCAACACTAGCTAGATATTAAGCCAAGGTGTCAACTTAACCGCTCAAAAACATTTAAAAGGTGCACAATAAACAAATGTAGAAAATAAATGTGTCATAATTCTTTGTAGCAGGTTTATGTCTACCAGCAAAAGAGAAGGAATTATCTGTAACAATCTATTCATACAGTCATCAGGTAACACCGAATATACTCCTACTATTAGCACTGGATAAGAAAAGGTTAATTCACAATTCATGTATTCGCAATGCCTCCCGATTGAAGTCTTATTCAGAAAATATTCAATACATCAAAACAGAAAGTACATTGTTAACAAACGGAATATTCATGAATACTAATGCGGAGCTGCTCTTCAAACAACATTTTAAGATTGAGATAAAACACTGTCTGATGCCAAGGTAAAAAACAAACATTTTCCAACTTCACAAAGTCTGGTCAAACTAAGTTCTTAGGAAAGGTGTACATTATATTTTTAGCATAGATTTTCCAATTACTATTATGAGATGTATGTAGTGCTCCAGCACGCAATGATATCATTCCATATAATCCCACACTGAGTGAAATAAACAAATGTGCTCAAATGTACTTACATTATTTTCAATGGGGATAAGCCCAAATGTTATCAAGCCACAACTAAAAATGAAACTAAATCTGCAACAACATCAATTGTGTCAATTAGCCATATAAAACTTTGGCTTATGTAGATGGTTCAGTATTACTAAGGAGAGAAGAAATTACATTTAAAGTAACAGTAACATACAACGCATGTCGATAAATAACTGGATTCCCCTTGAAGTGCCACACCCACCCAAACCACATCATCAGTGTTGGCTACTTTATCATGAATTGTGCGAAGTGTGTGTATCAGCTTAAACTACTACAGCTGAAATCTACTGTGGACATGTCCGGTGATGCTCCTGTGGATTTATTGAGTGTGTTGTTGGTTGGCTCATGCATAGCTGTTGGTGGTGACCAGCAGCTCGTACGCTGGGTCATGACTCCTCCTGCACAGCACCACGCAGGCACAGAGCATGCCCAGCATCTGCAGGCAGACGACAAGAAAACAAGAGAAAAGATGTTAGTTTGAACTCCTAGGCCCTCCAACATGACAGGAAAATAATTCAGAAATGTAAAAGAAAGAACTAACTATACAGCATGCATGTTGTGCTTTAATGAGTATGTTTGAGTGTAATATTAAGTGATCGGCCATGCTGTTTTAGTCTCCTGGTCAGCAGTGACCATGCTGAGCTGTTGAACATAGTCAATATCCTTTGACTCAATTAGGTCAGGGCTACTGTAAGCTCAGTTTGTGTTGATAGAGATAACTTCAGAGTTAAGTATGCGGCCAATACATAATTTAATTTAAATACAATCATAGAATAAGATGTGTATGTGTTTTCTTTTGCAGGGAGGTAGGTGTTTGTTGAGAATGAGTTAACAGTGAAGTACACATACTGGCTTTGGTCTTTACTTATTCTAGGATTACCCTCATATTTTCCCCACAAGATAAAACTCTGATTTGATCAGACTCCAGTTCTTATATTTACAACAAAATCCTTTTGAGCAACATACGCAACATCAGCGATCAGACAATGGTACAAGTTCATATATATATTTGGTGGTTATGTATTTCAATGTTCACCTTAGTATTCACCTTAAAATAAGTGATTTCAGGTGACTCCTGTCCTGCTTACCTGTATAGATGCGAAAGTGAGTGAAGCCCATATGACATACATCATGATCTCCTTTAACTTCTTCACAACGAGAGCTTCGCAACCCTGCGGCAGAAAATAAATGATATTAAAAAGACTGCATAAAGTGCATAGCAACATTTCTTACAACGAAAAAGTACGAGGCAATAATGTCAAATACCTTTTATGTTTCAGCCACAGACAAAAATACCCATTATTCATTCAATTGTGCTGGAAATAAATCTAATGTTTCTTTCGCATTTACAAATGTTAAATCTGGCCTCACCACAACCTCTGCTGCTGGCGCTAGGTTGAGCAGCATGGAGGTATACTCCAGGAAAAATAAGTAAACCGGATTTTGACTAGAGAGAATCTTTAAGGTGTGTTTTGTGGTTTTAGCTATAAAGCCCTGAACTTAAGCCCCTAATTCGTACCTCTTGGTAGAGATCTGCTGGTCGAGTGAGAGTGCCAGTACAGTTAGTGATGCTGGGCAGACAGCAGCTGACCGGGACGCTGTTGTTCTTAGATTCTTTAAACCAGTGTGTGTTCCTCCAGTCAGAGTAGTTATGGATGCCGCAGCAGTGAAGCTAACAGGAGAATAGAAAAGAATAAAGGGGGGATAAAACAGTCAGGAGTTGATTAGGAACACTCATTTATTTCACGTTCTGAAACATGCAAACATCAAAACACACACGCTTAAAAATGCATAAAATGACAATATTATTCAGCTCAAACGAGTCAATATGTGAAAATGACTGTTATCCTTTGAATTTGTATCTGACTTTTTTTTTTCACAACAGGCTTTTCTTCTCACCTGCCTCTGCACATAGTCAATAGCTCGGCTGGGAGCATCAGTGTTGGTGCCGTTGTACTCGTTGTAAACCTTCTGGATGGAGTGATTGACCTGATTTTCAACCTGAAGCAGAGGCACAGCAGTGGTTACTGTCCCTGCTCAGTGACTGCAATGTCCCTTTGTTTTCTCCAGGGCACAGTTTGTCACATTAATATAAAACTAATTTAAAATGCAGGCCCTAAGGCAACACTATTAACCGAAGGGATTTGTAAACATGAGAGCGGCGAAACATTAATTAAGCCTAGAAAATCCGGTTTGTTAACAACAACAAGATGTAACAATATTGAGTTTTGCTTAATGTTTTCATCTATATTTATCTCATCTCTCACTGGGGACAAGTAGCAGACACACAACATACAATATCAATATAAAGTATAGAGTTACATTCTGAGCTTTAACAACATCTGAAGTGCTGCAAACAGAAAAATACTTTTATTTAAATTGAATGAAATACTTCTGTTTTCCAACGAGACAATGTTTACCTTCGCCCTGTATATGTAGCCAAGCACCACCACCACACACTCTGTTACAAATACCAGCAGGAGAATGGCAGCAAACTGAAAAGACAATAAAGACACATAGTTAGGAGTTTCATTAGGAAGGTGAGTCAGAAGTCAAATTAATATTTGACATTGCATTTAGGGCGATTATACCAAAAAAACTAAAATCGTAACTTTTTTTGCATTCGATAGGTTGATTGTGTATTTTTCACCGGCACTCAGTATATTTTAAGGGGTGCAGTTCAAAGCAGGGAACACTCACAGTTGCCAGACCACAGGAGCTTTCACGTATTGTTGCGCAGCAGCCAATCAAGCCGATGATGAAGAGCAGAGTCCCGACGGCTATTATTATGATAGCAGGAATCAAAGTGTACACATCTTCAAAGAAGTGGTCATAGTCGTCATATGTGATGAACACATAGGCTCCAATGTAGCACAAAATACCGGCAGCAGCCTGCAGAGAGAAACAGAGACACGGTGAGAGGAATAAGTAATAAAATCTAGCTTCTCCTTTTTTATCTGAGTCCCCCCATTTTTCTTATTTTGTTCTATGGGTCTCACATGACAGTTGGATTTGATTGTTTGACTATATATATTTTTTTATTCAGAATTAGTTTGTGATTGTTTGTTTTTCTTTCATTATAAGACAACACTGCATTAGCTAGTGTATCATAGTGTATTTTGTTGGCTGCTTGAACCAGATCCAAGACACTGGTAACATCCTACATCTAAGACATGGATCAACTATACAAACCAGCCTGTCAACTATGCTCCACATTATAATTTGGACAGTCGAAACTCTACACATCTTCAGAATCAGAAATGTGTTTATTACCGAGTAGGTTAACACATACGAGGAATTTGTCTTGGTGTTTTTGGTGCATACATAAACACATACAAATGAAACAGATCTCATGCAGACTGAAAATGAATGTGCTCAGACGGCACCTGGGCCCTTTAGCTATCTCCCACTGTGTAGCAATTGAAGCAGTTCAGCATGTTTGCAGAAGTGTATGTATTTAAGTTGATGCATTGTATATTTCTTAGATTGTACGCACATGGAAGAATTCTTTCTTTGTACGTAGCTTTGGACAAAAGCTCAAATAATGTTAAAGTATTGTTGTAAAGTGTTGGATTTTGAACAACATCTCTTGCTTAGATTCAAAAACTTGCATTGTAAACATGGTACAGCCTTTTGTTTTTGCAATGCTGTATTTAACTATGGTCATTGCATTAAAGCTAATTTCAAGACAATGAGAGTAAGGTATAAAAGGTAGGTGATAAAAGAAACTCATTAAATTACATATTATGCAATATTTCTTGCATAAACTACTATTTATATTGCTTCAGCTGAAGAACAGCAAACACATACAAAAGATGTAAAGAGACTGGTGCAATGTGGCCTGGGCCGCTGGTTGATTATGTATTCATACTGGGAGATAGCTTAACGTGTTCCTTTTTCAGATATATATCACACGGTTTTTTTTACACCTCCATTTATCCTTCCCGTCTTCAACATTGACGCATATCTTAATCCAACTCTGGATATAAAACTACATGTTACAATCAATATCTCAGACAGCAGATTAACTCTCTGCTGCATCACGTCAGCTTCAATTTGTGGGCGGCAGCTACCGACACACTGTAGCTATCTGCTGCACAATATCCTTTCTCCAATTAGAGCCCCTCACAGAAAACGCGAAAGTGACACTTTTTCCGTGGACATTATGGCTCAAAAAGCAGCTGGACTGACGCTAAACTGCAAACTGCAGAGCATCTCTGGCGCAGTTTGCTAGCTCGCTAATGCTCTCCATCCATGGCCTCACTGAGGATGCTGGACTTTGTTAAAACATCCATCGTTTTCTTACCCAAAATATGAGATTAAGAAAAACCAAGACGGTTTTGGATGACGTAATTCCACACTGCCCCATGGTAACTTGAGGTTTAAAAAAAAACGGTAACTATAAAAAATATATTTAGTGATGCACCTGCACCTTTGCTGTTATATTAATAAAATGGCTCCGGTGGTCCTGCCCCACTTTACAGATTATGTCCTGCTCGACCAATGAAATAGTCGCAAAAACAAAAAGGTCACATGGTCTGATGACATCACCATTCAAAACAAAGTGTGATGGAGGACATTTGAACATTGAGCCTTGCAACAATTTAGCAGTATACATTACATTCATTGTGAATAGTGCAGCTTGTGTTTTTAAAGGTCATTTGTATTTTAGTGTGTGTTTATGTACAACAGAAGTCCAAGGAATATCAGTGCGTTATGTTTTTCTACACATCCACCATTAAGTTATGCTGTAGGCTACAACATATAATAACACTAAATTGTTCCCAAATGGGATTGTTGTAGTATAAATAGTTAATCACATACAAGGCCATCAAGACCTTAGAGTGGTACAGAAATGATGCATTAAACAAATAGTTAATATGACACATTAATATTTACTTTAGCTTTACTGGTTCACCACATAATATTATTATTATTTATTTTTTTAATTGTTTGATTATGTGTGGTGCTATCACCCTTATTCAGTGTTCTCTGTCATATCTGAGTTTAGTGTTGTTGTTTTTCACAGTTAACTTGGTCTAAGAAGAGTTGCAGCTTTTGCTGAGGCTGGTTCATGGTTTGTTTGAAATTTGATTATTTATAGCATAATTTCACCCCATCACACAACACACACGGTAAGCCTATTAAAGACACAGACAGGCAGCATCAGATAAATGTTCCTGCCTGACATAATGTTCTTTACCAGAGGGTGGCAGTGTAGCATCGCTCGTTTTCACTGGTATGCAATGTGTAAGAGGATGATGCATCAAGTAAGTGTGGTCAGTTGGTAAAAGCATATAACCATCACGTTAATTAAAAACAGAAATAGTAATAATATGGCATTGCATTGCAACCACACAAAAATGAAAGAATGTGAGGGACACATTTGACCCTGCTTTCTATAGTTAACTCTATGGGACCTGTGTCCCTCGTATGAGGTCGTGATAAATTGCTCAATTGAAAATTAGCAACCTTTGGGGCACTCAATAAATAATGATTTGAACAGGTGCCCAAAGCTTTGGTTTTTATTGAGTCAAAGCTTGCAACCTTTGTCACTGTCAGCTTTTGCTGTTAAGCCCGAGCATCTCAAGTCAATGCTAAAGCTACAAAGTTGACACAACATACATCCACTCTGTGAATTATGCATCAAGTTCACCTGTTGGCTATACATCAAGTGATTATTAAAACATAGTATTAGTAAACAAAGAAACAAGCACATATGCAGGGAAACAAAGACAGGATAGAAATGGTTTCAAAGGATTAGACGACTTTGAGTCATAGAAACAAATAACAACAGGGCTTGGTTGTTTTTACACATTTATCTTGTCTTTTACATGTCAAAACATGACACTTATTTGAATATAATTTGCATTGACAGGATATACTTGAATGATAAACAGAGGGATGTTATGTTATGCTGTTCTCAAATTAAAATGCCCTCACATGACATATGAACCACATTTACAAGCAATGCTTTGATTAATGAAAGACAAGACATGTCCAAGAAACCCCTTATAAAAAACAAATCATTGTAAATCATGCTATATGATTTATTTCATTTTTTTTTTTGGGGGGGGGGGCGGTTCCAGATCTCTGTCCAGGGCGCTCTGTAGTAAATGTGTCACACAGGAGCAGTTCATGATAACAGACCATTATTTGGAGGATATTGCAGCTATCGCCAAAATGCCAGATGGCCAATTCAAGATGAGGAAATAAGCTGTCCAGTGTCATCGTCGCTTCGGGTTCTTTTCATTGAGCACCAGGATTTGATAATACTGATTCCCACAAGATAAATATTACCTTAAAATGAATGAAAGTGTCCTCTTGAATGGTCAGCTGTTTATATTGTTGATGGATACAAGTCAATGTTGAGTGAAATGTTTTTATAAGAACTTTCTCTTGAAATTCTCAACTCACTGCCTCAAAAGGTCCTTCTTCTACTCTTCTTATCTTTATCCACCGATATCTTACTGATACAGATGTATTTAGAGGGAATAATTGATAATGATTCATTCCTATCAAAAAGAAAAAAACAAAAGAATATGCAGGAATAACATTTCATTTTCCTGGAATTTAAAATGCAATGTTTACCTTTGCCAAGCATCACCATGCCTGTGAAGATGTATATATTGTGTAGGTCGACAGAAAGAGGGATTACAGGATAAATCTAAGCGTCTTAAAAGAACAAAGCATTTATTTGCGCAATAGAGAACATTCGAGGTAAACAGAAAGCACAGAGCTGCTTAATTGAATTGTTCATTCCTCCAGGAGTGAAGAAGCATACGTCAAGGGAGATCTGTGACACAGTCAAAGTGTGAGAAGTCATCATCATCCTCAACCATTTACACTCTGAAACATGTTTGGATCTGCAATTTGAAGTCATAAGAGGATAGTTGTATTCACTAATTCACACACACACACCCGCAAACTATTAATTATTGTATCAACACATAGACTATATGCAACAGATTATCATGCAGCTGCCTGACAGTTCAAGTTAATTAATTAAAGACATGATTGCATTTGAAGATGACATTTCTTTCATTACTCAAATACTTACATCTTGTGTATGTGCCAGGAGTACAAATAATAATCTATGTCAGTGTGTTCCTTACCTTTTGCTTTTTTAAAGTATTTTCATTACAAAGATCAAGGAAAAGATAATTATCCGTCATTATCAAAAAAGAACATTTTGACCAAAAGTAACACCAAAGAACATGCTGGAGAGTTGCTCCTCTCCTCATCAAAGCAAGTTTAAGTGCTTCTTTTTTTTTCTGGGAACACAATTTTCAAGCATATTAAACTATTTTTGTACAATATTCTGCGACTAAAAGTTGCTGCAATTCAACGTTTTTAAGTGGTGAAATAAGAGTATCGTAAGATGTTTATTTATAAAGAAATAAACGTGTTCTTCTCCACTGTCTCAGACTTCGATCCAAAGTGAGAAACTCTGCACAAAGCCTTAAATTACATGTTTGGATTGAGAGTGAACTTTAGAAATACCAACATTGAAATCAACTAAATGGTGATTTTGGGTGACTGTGCTGAACTCAGTTAATGATATCCAAATGTTGTAATCAACAAAAGTGTTGAACACATTTTAGAAACTCCTAGAGCAATGCAATTTTCCTAGATGACTACGTTAAATCAATGCCTTGAAGATTTGTCCAGAAATGCAACAGTTTAACCTCCATGAGGGATGGATTGGTTGTTGAACTGTTTTATTAAAAATGTTATTATAAAACTGTAGTCTACATAATAAACTGGCGACTGAGTAATTTATAGGGCCAAATATGTTGAGTTATAGAAATCAAGACTATACAACTCAGTACTCTCTGTTAGTGTGTCCGCCCACCACTCACTATACTCTGAACACAGAACATATTCCTCATCTTGAAGCTGACGTAAAGCATCAGACATCGCATTGTGGGAGAGATATTAAAAAAGCCTATACCAGAATGAACAATGGATCAGCCGAAGGCAAGGACTGGTCCATCTCGCCTCACCACTATTGATCGAGAGAACAGATCATCCCTTTATGCAAAGGACAGGAGAGGTACAAAAGATGATATCGATTCCATGTATTCAGGAATAAAAAAAAAATGATATAAGCTGCCTACATTTGTATTTATGTAAGTGTTATTTTCTGTTAACAACCGATCTTACTCATGCTGAACAATGAGTTGTTGTTGTTGGGCCTATAAATAAGGGATGTGAAGGTCACATGTACCAGAAAAAAAGAAGCTGGAAAACTCCATTTAAAAGTTTTAACAGTCATTTTAACAGTTTTCTGGAATTTTTTAACCCATTAAATATAATTTGTAATGTTTTTGTTCAGCTCTTAATGAGCTCTCATTGAAGAGGCTTTTAGACCATGGATATATCCCATAACATATTTTCTATAATGTTCATTGTTGATCACCAATATTCCAATAAACAAATAGCAGAAACCCAGTGGTATAATGATGTAATGATGTGCTTATAGGATTTCAGTGAATCAAACCTGATGTATGGTCATAATTTATCAGCAGCAGATCAAACTCAGAGCAGTGCAAATAATAATTTTATTTCATAAAAATAATTTTAAACGACAAGACAATGTCAAATATCATCATCAAAATAAATGGAAAAAAACCTTTACGTGCATTTCCAATGGTACACGAACAGTATGACAGTTACAGGTAATTACAATCATGATGAGCAAGAGACAGTAAACTGTGTCTAATGTATTTATTTTAACCCAGGCCAGGTGACCTCGGATCCGTGTTCATGCGAGCCTGACATCCTCTGTATCACTTCCTGCTTTGGATGTAGCTTTCTATAATCTTCATCAACACGTCGTCCTGAAACAGAGAACACGAGAACAAGTTTTAATATCGATTGTTACTCATTTTGAGCGTCAAAAAACGTCTGGTAATTAGTGGTGCTCACCGGATTATTTGTGCTTCTCTCTTGTGTATCCACCTGTTCTTGCAACGCCACCCGCAGGAACTGGTGGAAAAGCTCCGTGAGGGTGCTCTGCTCAGCGGGCAGAGAGACTTCCAGAGTATCAACCCCCTGCCTCTCCACTGAGGGCGGCAGGGGGGGATCCATCACGCTCTTCTTCCCCATGAAATGTCCTGTCAAATTAAAGAAGACGCTCGTTAACATAGAATTAATAAAAATAATTAAATCAAATAAAGAATTAAAATAAGTCAGACTTGGCGAGGTGGAAATCCTTTAGGGACAAAATGAACATTATGAAAAAATAATGTGATCATGTTCAAATATTTAACGTACTGCACCTGAAAAATGTGTTAAATACATACATTTAATGTATTTCTATACACAAATGACTGATTGGTCAATAGTTGTTCTTACCTGTAGCCCAAAGATTCCCTCTTGGATTCACTTTGATTTTAGCAACTTTATTCCTTAGCTCAGTCAGGTCGAAACTGACAGCAACGGTAAAAGTCATGAAAGAAAAGAAAACGAGATAAGCAAATAAGCCACACTGGCAAACATTATTCAGAGTAAACCCTCTCATCTCAGCGCGAAGTGGCGAACTGTTCTCCAGGGCACAAATGTCCAAGTGTGTCCTGTTGGTGTGGATTGCTCAGACGCTTCCTGCTTTTATGCTCTCCTGTGCGGGGCGGGCTGTGTTTATGTTGCGTACTTTTCATTGAGCCAGCTGCATTAATCGAAATGTACTAGTCATTGTCAGGATTTCGTTGGACCGCGCCTCTGGCTGTGCGTATTTTACGCACCACACCATTTGTCTTTAACCCGGGGCAGATGCAAATGTTGGCTGAAAAACAGTCTTCTCAGCTACCTAATTACACAGGCAGAAATATATCAGTGCTGAAACTCTCAGTGGAGATGATTCATTGAGATTTAACTTTACTTTCCTCTGTTAAAGGTTTGCAGGTTGCCGTTTTTGTTGATATGACTTCACTATCAGTATATTTGAAATGTTTTCAAATAGATTCATCAGACTATTACAATGCATATCAAGCCACAAAAATCTGCCATAACACACTTTATTCTCACCTTTAATAAAACAAGGCAAGTTTATTTATAGAGCACATTTTTAACAAACAAGGCAATTCAAAGTGCTTTAAAAAACAATAATACAAATAAATAGATCAATAAAGTTACATTTAAATACACTAAATGCCAAAATATAACAAATAACATTTTTAGAATATAGAATAAAGTTCTAAAAATTTGCAGTGAATAAAAGTTTCATACACACTGATATCATTTCACAAAGGTTGTGATGTTGCTGTAAATGATGTGGATCCATGACAACCAATGCTTCCCTGTAGCAACACATATAGTAATTTCCCACACAGGTCCCTCAAACCCCCCACGCTCTAAGGGCCGGCCCTGGCCCTTGACAATAAGCAACATGACATTTGGCCAGTTGCAGCATGCTGCTGTGATCACCATCAGTCCTCTGAGGACATAGAACCTGCTGATTCTCACGGCTAATTTAGAGCTGATCAGACAGACAGCCTCTTCGTCACTTCGGGGTGCTAAAGTTGCAAGTTTAGTGGAAAGGCTGCAGTTTGCATCTTGCTCTTTACCTGACCTTTGGCATTCACACACACTTGCAGCTGAATGTCAGTCTAATTAGTAGACTCTGACCATCACTTTTACTAAATTCACAAATCAGATCAACAGAGACAGCCATGGTTCTTTCAACACTATATTTTCATTAAAGAGGTGATACTTGCCTCTCAAACTCAAAACATTTGATTCATCAAGGCACCAATTATTTCTAGGTGTTGCTTTGTTTATTTATTCAAATGAAAAGTTGACAGAAGTTCATGCTCACTCCACATCTGAATCTGTACCAACAACAGAACTTAAAGTCGTTTTATAAATGAAACTGCTTTGATCAGGTCAGTTAGTGACCACTGAAGCATACTTTTGACAAACTGCTTAACATAAGTCATTTAAAAAAGGCCCTACTAACAGTTACAGGGTCAAGTTCTTTGAGGTGTAATGAAACATTGACCAAATGCAATTTCAGTCAGAGTTCAATCTGGAAGGAGATTCATGTGGATCCATGTTATGATTAATTATGTTGATCCATACTGTATAACTTCATGGCTGGGTTGAAGAGCCTCAGCTGATTTCGCCTACACTTTAAGTGGGTTCAATATGAACTGCCACAAGGTCAATACTCGATGCTTGTCTGAACTAATGATACATACATTGAGTTCACTTAAAAAGAGCCAGTGCGTAAACACCACTCCAGTGACCTTTAAATAAAACATTAAAAAAGTCATTGCACCATTTAATTTACAGGAAAATGTATGAGCAAGATTTCTTTTCTGACAGCTGTTAACATTCACTCAGAGGATGCTAGTGGTTTCATAGAATATTTGGATTTGTGAATGAAAAACCCAGCATAGTTCTCTATAGGAATCAGTGTCCAACATTAAATAGGATTATACAGCGTCTTTCAAATACATTTCCAGAAGAAATTGCTTTATATTCCCTAAAATAAATACTTGATATAGAACACACCTGCTTTTGCTATAATTACTGTGATGGAAACTTCTGAAGCAATGGAGACGAAACTCAGAGAGACATGGAACTTTGGATAATACATTAAAGAGTATTGTTGTTAAGCCTGATTAATGGACAATTAAGGATATTAACATTATCGGTGATAATAGTAGAAATACCTTATTATTTAATACCATATAATCTGAAAGTATTTAATTAAAAAAAATTCTGATCTGCCAACATATATTTATGACCATTATTTGACATGTTTGGTCATTGGAAATATAAAAGCAATCATTAATTAAAAACATCTGGTCATTCAATTCAAAGTTCATCTTTGTACGAGAGCTGGAAGAACATGTCCGTCAGTCTTTTTGACTTGTTTCCTCCTCCCTTTATGACACCGTTCTGAGTGTCTGCATGTTAAGGCATCCTGATACTGTAGATTAGCACTGAGGTGCTGATTGACTCAAACTCTTCTTCATCAAAGCTCAAGCCATATTTCAACCCCCCCCCCCCATATTGCTCTGCTTTTGTGTGACCTATTCAATGAGCACTGTAGTTAATCCTCCAGTGAATCAGAGGCTCATCTCCCTGCATTCCTCGCGCTATCCGTGATAGGAGAGGTTAGAAAGACATCCAACTGCTCCAAGAAACATGGAACCTTGTATTATAGAAGCCTCTGACGCCCTCGCTCGTCCTGTAGGGTTGTCTGATTGAGCCCACCGAGCAGAAAGGTGAAGAGAAGAATCCCCTCTCATCAGAAAGGTCAAGAGAAGAATCCCCTCTCATCTCGCCCTTGTGCCTCCTTGCAGGGGGCTGGGGGGTGAAGGTTTGTGTTAGTAATTTAACATGCAAGAATCATATACTCATCAGTCCATAGCAGAGAAATGCTATTTTAAGTTAAAGGTGAGCTAGTCCCTGTGGATATGCCCCCTTCTCAATTATTCTAAATGTTATATTAATTTACCATTTGATCAAATATTAATTACCAGAAATAAATGTTCTTGTCCATAAAACATCAGTTTAAAAAAATAGATTACCTTATATGATTTTCTTACATATATATGAAATAATAACTTAGGAGTCTATTTAAGCATGGTATAGTTTATAATCTATTAATCGAGAAGATATTGGGTGGCTGAGGGTGTCATTACATTTGAAAAAGGTATGCATTCCTCCACTTAAGGTGAAGTTATCATTGGAAAAAATAAAAGCTAATTCTTTTGATGTAGAATCTATAAATTGAAATGTTAGAGCAGAACAGAATGGTTGTATTGTAGCCTGAGTTTTGTGCAGCCTTTAATTTTACCAGGTGGAAGCATTGTCAATGTGAATACTAGACGAGGCCCCTGACATTAGGCCTATTTTTTTTTTAAAGAGTAGGGGCTTTTAACAGCTCGCCAACATACAGGCATCCTCTGCATGAGTCAAAGTCAAAGTCTTTTATTTATTTAATCTTAAATACCCCATTGTGTGTGTGTGTGTGTGTGTGTGTGTGTGTGTGTGTGTGTGTGTGTGTCACTGGGCTGGCCCTCGGCATAGGCAGTATAGGCAGATGCTAAGGGTGCATCAACCCATAGGGGGTGCCAAAAATAGAAAAAAAAAAATTAGAAATTAAAAAAAGATATGTTTTTAAATTTCATAACACAATTTCCCGATTTTCGATCAAAAAAAGTACATCTTATTATCTTATACTAACAGAACTACGCCTATATTGGGTACAGCGCCCATAAACTTTGGCACACACACACGCACCCCCCACCCCAAATCAAGTTGAACCGCCCCAGTAAAAACCAGAGGTTTATGTGAAATTATTCTTTTTTTGAAATAATGGTTTTAGTGTGCAATTATAGGTTTTAATTTTGTATTTTTATTTATTTATGCACCTCTGTCGTGAACTAGTTTAGAGTGTAATGATCAACCCTAACCCTAAAGGTTCTAAAGATAGAACCATTATAGGTTTTAATTTTGTATTTCTGTTAATTTAAAATAAATCAAACTCCCAAAAAACGTACACAGCTTCTGTGTGCTTTTATTAACATTGGAATTTACTGTGTAAGCGGCTGCGGGGGGGGGGGGAGCTTTAGAGAGCTCTCTCCTGAAAGACTGAGCGGCTCTGATAACCTCAGTGAGGTGAGGTGAGGTAACCGTAACAACCGTGCACGCACGAGTCATAGTAAATGTAAGTGCTAAAATCTTGCCTAGGGCAGCAAATTGGTCAGGGTGGGTGTGTGTGTGTTTTAAATCCGGCTCAAGTAGAACCTTTAGGGTTAGGGTTGATCATTACACTCTGAACTAGTTCACGACAGAGGTGCATAAATAATTGATCACAGGTGGACAGTGGTATGCGAGAATAGAACCAGGTGTGTTTCATCATTAAGAATTATTTAAAAACTGACTACCGCAACTTGGTATAGTCTTGACCTGCAGTTTCAGTGTTGGGGGAGGGGTACGCTATGCATTGATTCTCGGGTCGAACATTAATACCTACGGGGATGAAGAAAAAAAGGCACAAGGCAGGTGTCCAGTTTGGAAAGAAAAGGAAAGAAGTAGAAGAGAAAACGCTCAAAAGATAAAAGGTATATGCACCTGCAACATCTCAATTATTTAGTAGGGCCATATTAAGCATGTTATTAAATTATGCCAGTAACCTTAACTCCATTGCTGCTTGTTAGCTGCCTGTTTCGTCGTCAGTTCAGCAACTAACATTGGAATAATTTCAAGCCGTCTTACTTCAGAACGATAATGTGTAGCCCTGCAATAAAAACGTTATAAACAACCACTATAACCGTTATTGATTTAGTCACCTTCATTTAGCAAACACTTCAAAAAAGGTAATTGTGTCCTTTGTGTAATTTTTGATTGATGACTTTGCATCAAAGAAGGCAAGGAAGGTCAGACTGTAGAGGGCAGTTTGGGAGTTGAACTTAGAGATGCCTAATTCTGTAAATAAGTAATTTAACCCATGTTCTGGGAGATGGGAGGTGCACCGGCACCCAGGGCACCATATCAGCTACTGCCACTGACAGTCATCGCTGCGCTTTTAGACCATCTCTTTAAAGAGATGGCGGTGGTGTGAGTAAAAGCTTTAGGCCCAGGCTGTGCGTTTCTCCCTGCACAAGACATGTTCCGTGCCACAAGGTGACAGAGGTTGCCAAACCAATTCTGAAGAACTCTTCTGTAGTTCAAGGTTTTAAATAGTTCGGAGTGTATAATAATCAACATTCTTCATCAGTGAGACTAAACAAATATGGACCATGAATCTAACTAGAGCTGTCGTCCATAGAAAATAATGTGCGCCAGGGAACCTTCGTTCCAGAAAGAAGGGGCCTCTAGATGTCCCTGAACAATAAATTACTCATGTCAGCTTGTGCTCGGTCATAGACTCGTTAATGCGCCCAAGCTGCCCCTCGTTAAGAGAGATAGCAGCAATACCCAAGGCCGTAGACCTATGCCATGGGAAAAGAGACTGTGAAAGGAGAAAACGATTAACTTTGTCAAAAACAATTACATAAATACTTGTTTTTCCATATCTGAGACAATTCTACGTGCCCTTTTTATTATTGTAGTGTAAATAGGGCTATAGCTACAGTATATATATATATATATATATATATATATATATATATATATATATATATATATATATATATATATATATATATATATATATATATATATATATATATATATATATATATATATATATATATATATATATAGCAGTGTTAGGCCACACTGTGAAGGCTATTGCTCCATTACATTGCATTTAGCTGACGCTTTTATCCAAAGCGACTTACAATAAGATAAGCCAGTCCTTTATTAGTATATAAGTGCTTTGTTAATAATTCTATCGCTCGAAGTGGAGTCTAAAGAGATGAGTTTTCAGTCTGCGCCGGAAGATGTGTAAGCTTTCTGCTGTCCTGATTTCAATGGGGAGCTCATTCCACCATTTTGGAGCCAGGATAGCAAACCCACGTGTTTTTGCTGATGGGAACTTGGGTCCCCCTCGCAGTGCGGGTGCAGCGAGCCGTTTGGCTGATGCAGAGCGGAGTGCACGTGCTGGGGTGTACGGTTTAACCATGTCCTGGATGTAGGAAGGGCCAGATCCATTCAGCATGGTACGCAAGTACCAGTGTCTTGAAGTGGATTCTAGCAGTTACCGGAAGCCAGTGAAGGGAGCGGAGGAGCGGCGTGGTGTGGGAGAATTTAGGAAGGTTGAAGACCAGACGAGCCGCTGCATTCTGGATGAGCTGCAGAGGTCGGATGGCACATGCAGGTAGACCAGCCAGGAGGGAGTTGCAGTAGTCTAGGCGTGAGATGACGAGAGCCTGGACCAGAACCTGCGTGGCTTTCTGGGTCAGCTGGGGACGTATCCTCCTGATGTTGTAAAGAGTGTATCTGCAGCAGCGGGTTGTAGCAGCGATGTTTGCAGTGAAGGACAGTTTGTTATCTAGGATCACACCCAGATTCCTTGGAGTCTGAGTCGGGAAAAAATAGGAGGTGCCGATGTTGATTGTTAGGTCAAGAGTGGGACAATCTTTTCCCGGAAGGAAAAGCAGTTCAGTTTTGTCAAGGTTGAGCTTGAGGTGGTGAGCAGACATCCACTGAGAGATGTCTGCTAGGCAAGCAGCGATGCGTGCGACGACCTGGGTCTCTGAGCGGGGAAAGGACAGAATTAAATTGGGTTTCGTCAGCGTAGCAGTGGTATGAAAATCCATGCGGGCTAATGACAGATCAGAGCAAGTTTGTGTACAAGGAGAAGAGGAGGGGACCGAGAACAGAGCCCTGAGGGAGCCCTGTAGTTAATTGACAAGGGTTGGACTCGGACCCTCTCCAAGTTACCCTGTAGGTGCGGTCTTTGAGGTATGAGGTGAGGAGGGAAAGTGGAGAGCCTGAAACTCCAAGTTCTTAGAGAGTGCGAAGGAGGATCTGATGATTCACCGTGTCGAATGCAGCAGACAGGTCCAAAAGGATGATGACAGAGGAGAGGGAGGCTGCTTTAGCCGTGTGCAGTTCCTCAGTGACAGCAAGGAGGGCAGTTTCTGTTGAGTGACCTGCCTTGAAACCAGACTGGTGCGGATCCAGAAGGTTGTTCTGATGGAGATAAAAGGAGAGTTGTTTAAAGACAGCGCGTTCAAGTGTTTTAGACAGGAACGGGAGGAGAGAGACAGGCCTGTAGTTTATAACATCAGACGGATTGAGAGTGGGTTTCTTAAGGAGAGGGTTTACTCTTGCCTCCTTGAGACTGTTTGGAAAGTGGCTAGAAGTTAGAGAAGTGTTGATGAAATGGGTGAGAAACGGTAGAATATCAGGAGCGATAGTCTGAAGGAGGTTTGAGGGGATAGGGTCCAGAGGACAGGTGGTAGGACGGGCAGAGGTAACGAGGGTAAGAACCTCACTTGGAGAGAGAGGGGAGAAGGAGGTCAGTGTGTGGGTGAAGGGAGGGTCTGGTGACCCAGCGGTGAGTAAAGGTGAGTCAGAAAAAGAAGAGCGAATATCAACCTTTTTTTCAAAGTGGTTAACAAAGTCGATTGACAGAAGGGAGGAGGGGGGAGGGGCTTTGGGGGGGTCCAAGAGGGTGGAGAAGATGGAAAATAGTTTTTGGGGATTGGAATAGGAAGATTGGATCTTATCTTGAAAGAAAGTGC
This sequence comes from Notothenia rossii, assembly GCF_949606895.1. NCBI lineage: Eukaryota > Metazoa > Chordata > Actinopteri > Perciformes > Nototheniidae > Notothenia > Notothenia rossii. The sequence goes on along the minus strand of NC_136904.1, from coordinate 11,704,760 downwards.
TTTTTGCCTGAGAGATGGAAGCAGAGAAAGAGGAGAGGAGAGCCTGATAGGTTAGGAGGTCGTCATGGTGTTTGGATTTCCACCATTTCCGCTCTGCTGCCTGAAGGATGGTTCTATTAGCACGCAGTGCGTCATTTAGCCAGGGAGCAGGAGGGGACTGACGAGCCTGCCGAGATGTGAGAGGACAGAGAGTCCAGAGAGGATGAGAGTAGAGAGGAGAGTTTCTGCAGCCGAGTTTGGAGGCAGGAGTTGGAACGAGTCGGAGGAAGGGAGGGCTGAGAGCACCGATGAGGCAAAGGTAGAGGGGGAGAGGGAACGGAGGTTACGGCGGACAGGTGCAGAATGAGAAGAGATTAGTTTGTTATGTTTGGAAAGGGGTAGGGAGATTGAAATGAAGAAGTGATCGGATGTGTGGAGCGGGTTTACAGAGACGTTAGAAGTAGTGCAGTTCCTTGAGAATATGAGATCAAGGACATTGCCAGCTTTATGAGTTGTTGGGGATGGAGACAGTGAGAACGCAAAGGTGGTTAACAGAGATGTTAGTTTGTCTATCTTCCCTGTCTGGAGGTTGAAGTCTCAGAGAAGTGCAGCTGGAGGGCCAGTTTCAGGGATGTGTGAGAGGAGATGATCTAATTCCTCCAAGAAGTCCCCCAAGGCGCCTGGTAGACGGTAGAGAACAACAATGGTTCATTGTATAGGATGGGTTACTGTGACGGCATGCATTTCAAAGGTGGAAGGACTGAAGTTAGGTAGCTTGAAGAGGGAAAAGCTCCAGTTGGGAGAGAGCAGGAAACCAGTGCCACCTCCTCTGCCAGAGGGTCTGGGTGTGTGGGAGAAGGAATATGCTGTGGAGAGAGCTGCTGGGGTGGATGTGTTGGATGGAGTAATCCAGGTCTCCGTGAGAGCAAGGAAATCCAGAGACTGCAGGGAAGCGTAGCCAGAGATGAAGTCAGCCTTAGGAACAGCTGACTGGCAGTTCCACAGGCCCCCTGCAACTAGCTGTTGGATCTCAGTGGAACATGTGGGATAGACGAGAGCAGGCCGGTTATATCGATTAGGAGATACACGGGGCCAGTGATAATTGCGAGAAGACACATAAACAGGAATGGAGAAAATACACATGATTATAGCAATAGGGGCTAGAAAACCAAAGAAAATAAAACACCAGAGATACTTAGCTCAATCGGAGTAGGATTTGCCTCCTCTTTGCCTCCCTCGTGACTCCCGCAGGACTCTAATGTCTTTGTCAGTCTCTTTCTGTCTGACAGACGCTCCAGGAAAGTTACCTAAAGAGGACATCTGATTGCTGATTTTTCACAGCTGTGGGGCCACGCCCCTTTAATTAGTTAACTCTCTGCAGCTGGTGGCCCTCAAAGGAAATCTAGACTGCCTCCCCCCTGAGTTATTGTATTTTCAGTGGCACAGTGGTTTTACAATTACATTAAAGCCTAAGTTATTAAGTTATGAGTTTAACCCTTAATACAGTTACACCTACTCAATAATGCTCTTAGTATTCTACAAATGTTTAAATCAAAGTTAACCCTAGCAAATGCACCTGCCTATTATTGCCTTAACAAGTTAGATGCCGCCTATCACAGCGCACTGAGATTTGTCACAAATTGTAAAGCACTTACTCATCACTGTACCCTGTATGCCAAGGCAGGTTTGCCATCACTTACTGTACGGAGGGTCAGTCATTGGTACACGTTTATTTATAAAGCTGTGTTTGGTAAACTCCCGTATTATATCTGCTCTCTGATAACACAGAGAGTTGCAAGCAGCTATTGTCTGAGATCGCATGATGTAGTCTTGTTAGATGTGCCAAGAGCAAGGACTGTCTTAGGTAAGACAGCTTTTATGTGCGCAGCTCCACTTGCTTGGAACAATCTTCAGCAAGAATTGAAACTGAGCAATCTCATTCCTCTGCATGTTTTTAAAGCTAGGCTAAATGAAATGCTCGTTGATACTATGGGCAGTCACTTGTAAATGTCTATAACTATGTAAATGCATCCTGTAAATATAATGAATGATGTCCTTTATTGTTTTATGTTTCATGTGGAACCTATATGCTGCAGGTCTCCCTTGAAAAAGAGATCTATGATCTCAAGGGACCAATCGGATTAAATAAAGGTTTGAAATGAAAATGAGTTGTCCCAAGTTTCTGCCTGACAGATACTGTAGCGGTTTTGAGATTTAAAACCACAATTTCAATCAGATCAACTACAGAGCATGTATACAGAGTACACACACTGAAACAGAGAAGTCTCCATTGTGCTATGCCCTAAGACAGGCATTGTAGTAAAAATGTAGCATGGGGGGCTCATTTACTCGCTCATTTGACAGCTATAAACGCCAATGTGAGAATTTACTAAGGGAATTAAGAAAATAGTTAACCGTTTTTATTTATTAAACACTCTTATCATTCCAAACTATTGCCAAGCCTGGAAAACAGTTTTTCTAAATAATTTATTTTCCAGGAATTGCACCACTGTTGTAACCCCAGTATATGAATATTAACAGATATAGGCACAACAGGTGCCATAACAAAAAGAGACAGTTATAATAATCCATATTGGATGGTAACCAGATTTCATATTTAATAATATTCATATTCAGTTGTCATAAAATACTTCACATATTTTTTCCAAGACCATGAACAACAGGAAATAAAGACTTAATTTATCTCGATGAATGCTGTTTCACATTCTGAGGATTACAAATAAAGATTTCCAAACTAAACCTAGCCCCTCACAAAAATATTTTTAAAGCTTGCTGTCTTTTTTCAAATGTAAACACTCTATCCACGTTTCTACAAAATGTTCAAACAAATGGTACAAAAAAGCCAGTTGGGTTTGACAAAAACTAACTGAATTCTGTTTTGAAAGGCATGACTGAGGTTTCCTGGACGTAGTTTATCCTTCCTGGGTCCTGAAGTGTGGGGACCTCACTCCCGATGGACCAGCACGAAGAGACCCAGCAAGAAGAGGACAGCATACTGCGGGAGGAGAGCAACACATTTAACAAACCAGACGATCAAGCTGAACATCACTAAGCTTAAAAACAATATCTTGTAAACTGACTCTAGTGCTATAGGGTCAACCAACTTACTTTGAATTTGGGGTAATCATTCATGAGAATGGTGACAATTCCGATGTATGGCACAAACCTGGAGAAGATACAAATGTTAACCATAAGGAGATGTTATAGATGCATCATATTGCATATTTAAAAAAACAGTATTTACAAAGTGCTTTACATAAAAGACGTTTTACTGGTATAACTACAGCAGTAAACAAAGATCCAATTAAGAACAGATCAGGACTTTACAAAACCTTGAAGTGCATAGTCCACAGACCACTGAAGCCTGAAAAACATTTATTTAAAAAAAAAAAAAAAGCTTAAACTTTTGTTTATTTTGTTTGTTTTTATTATGCCTCCTGTAGCACCGTGGGATTGCTGTGAGCAATGAAAGGTGCTTTATGAATCGAATTTATTATTTATTATTATTATTATAGGGAGTGATTCACATTACAACCAGTGTATTAAATTGTGTTTCATAAAGGGCTTTAGAAGGCGAACCTAGTTGTGCAAGCCTACTATCCTCAGGCAGTTAAGTTTGTAACTGATAACATTTTCTGCTGTGTATATAAATAAATATCAATAACTTATCATTTGGTAGCATATTGGATACAATTAGATATTGGGAAGCAGACATGATTTGGGCGCAAGCAGTCCAATTAGAAATGAAGGCAAAACATTTCAAGACAACTCAAATGATCAGAAGACGCCTTCTTGAGAAACGCCTTCAGGTATTATTTCATAAGCCTGATCGCCATTATTGGAGCTGACCGCTATCCTTAAGCTAAATTGTTGCTTATTTCACACAATCGAGTGGATTTAAAGCCACTGTTACAAACGTGGCACTAATAGAAAGTATTCTTTTAACTTTTAGTTAGGAAAAAAAGACTGATGTATAGATCTTACAGTGCTTTGGCAGGTTCAACCGTTTACACTCACATGAGATATTTATGGCTTTCTGAAGCAAAAGGGTGACAAAGAGGTGCCAGCAATAAACATCTCTCTTGATGTATTTCTGAGAAACTCCCCTACAGGTGCAGCAGTGTCTGATGCTGTGCTTTTGTCCAGTTTTTCTAATTTCACAACTCACGTACAAATATTTTGATGAAAACAAGGTGTGGCTCATTGATGTGATCAAGCTAAAGAGAGATGTATGGTTGATGCACTGATTGAGGCTTCAGTGTGTCTCTGGTCAAACACTGCAGCTAAAGCTAAGTTGGATCCTGAGAATGTCTCTGTCTCTGCGTCTCTGCCTCTGCGGTGTGGAAGCTGAAGCAGGAACGGTTAATCCCTGCTGCATATTAACTTCTGAAAATAACATGAAGACTCTTGAAACACTTGTTTTTTTTTTACATTAGGGGGCCGACACAGATTCAGAACAAGATATTCTGAGTAGCAGAGCAAGAGGTTTTTTTCTTATCAAGCTCCACTTTTGTGGAATCAGCTTCCGTTTGTGTTCGAGCGCCAGACACCTTATCCGTTTTTAAGACGCTTAAGACCTTCCTTTTTGATAAAGCTTATAGTGAGGGCTGATTAGATTCAGCCCCTAGTTTTGCTGCTATAGACTTAGACTGTCGGGGGACACCTTACTTCTTCCTTCTCTCTGTCTGTACCTGTGTACTCTCATGTTCCGAATAACCCAGCTTCCCCCAAATTTCTTTTTGGTGTCTATCTACGTCGGGATCCTGAGTCGTGGCTGAACCGCTCTCTGCGGTCCTGCCTTACTCTCATCATACTACTTCCCTGATGGCTCCCACAGGTTTGTTGACATCCTCGTGGATTCATCTTCTTATTACAGACACATGCATTTCCAAACATTTGGTCTACCTATGCTGTAAATGTATTATCTCTTCGATTTACACACGCCATCTATTGCACGTCTGTCCTTCCTGGGAGAGGGATCCCTCCTCTGTTGCTCTCCCTGAGGTTTCTCCCATGTTTCCCTTTAAACTGTGGGTTTTCTCTGGAAGTTTCTCCTTGTACGATGTGAGGGTCTAAGGACAGAGGGTGTCGTATTGTCATACTGATATTCTGTACAAACTGTGAAGTCCACTGAGACAAATGTGATATTTGTGATATTGGGCTATATAAATAAACATTGATTGATTGATTGATTGATTGATTGATTGAAGAGGTGAAACATTGTATACGCTAAATATTTGATAATGAATTTCAGCCATTGAAATGAATAATATGGATTGAAGTCTTATTGCAAAGCTGAGCACACGAGCGCCGCTTTGTGGCATTGAAGAAAAAACAATAAAGACAATTAAATCTGGATTTGCAATTATTTCTCAAACACTCGACTAATATTTCATGTGACAGCCCTATGCTTGAATAAACATCTGCTCATAGAACCATTTGAGTGTTTAATGCCCTTCCTATCTGTCGGAGCAAGGCACATAATTGACCTGCGTATCACTTAGTCTCCGATAGTAACCGTGTGTGGAGGTGCAATTCATATTTCCTGAGCACCTGCTTGTTATCACTTTTGTTTGTAGGGAGGTGAGTAGGAAGCTCTTTTGTTCCGATTTACCGCAACATCTTGTGAGGTAAAGGTGATTTGCTGTTGGAATGATAAACAACCAGAGCGTAGTTATGGAGTTGTGCTCTTTGTTTGGATGAAGACTCAGCGGTTAATTACCCGTCTATGATAGTCATGACAACACTATCCCTCGCATACATCTGGACAGGCGCTGATGAAGAGAATGAGTTGCCTAAATCCTACCTTGTTCAATATAAATTGACTGGAAAATATAACAGAAAATCATAATCCCTCAATCTTATATACAGGACAAATGTGAAATTGCTACTTTGCATATGACCTTCTTCCCAGTTTGTCTCCAAACTAAGACAAACGGGGCTCAATTCCATTAGTGTCGCTTTTTATGCCAGAAAACCTTGGCAACACATAATAATAATAATAATAATAATGCATTACATTTCTTATTAGAACGCTTTTACAGGTGCTCAAAGCGCTTTACACATTACACATATCAGACATGTAAGAGTCATTACTGTGGACATTACCCACAGGAGCAAATGCGGGTAAAGTGTCTTGCCCAAGGACACAACGGCCTGACGCAGTGGCGGCCGAGGCGGGATTCGAACTGGAGTTCACCACTGCGCCAAAACCGCCCTGATAATGTATCGTGTAAATAACCACTATTGAATGTAATAAACATTTCTCTGCATTTGTTATAAAACATATTTCATCTGTGGACTCAGAGCCTGAAAGGTGACGTAATTTGTGTTATTAAGCTATCAAGGTATCTGGATTAATCATGGATCATTTCATATCACTTACCCCCTGGCTCGTCCCACCACGTCTTTTTTCTCCAGCCAGTGTTGGCCCTGCTTGTACAGTCCTCTGTCATCCACTGCATTGTTGTCCCCTTTGGTCAAGAACTTAATGTCTCCAGTTTCCCTGAGGACAAAATTATTTTATACCACAATGTACATCAAGGCCTGATTTTCAACACAACTGTCTCTGGGTGATTCATGATGAGTGGGAAATATCAAAGTGGCCTCTCTGAGAATTGCTTTTCTCAGGTTTGCTATACAGCAGGGGTGTCCAAACTACGGCCCGGGGGCAAAATGCGGCTCGCGGACCCTTTTGAATCGGCCCTTAGCAAATAAAAAAAGTATAATGTAATGCGGCCCACAAATGAAACTTGTGCTCCTTCTTCTAAATATTGTACTTCTTACATTTAAATATATAACTATATTACACAGTTGTATTCATGTGTTAATAAGACCACTTTTCAAATAAATTCAACATACGTTAGAAACATTTCTAACATATCTTAGTTGATAAAAAAAAATCCCAATGGCCTATTTATATAACAAGCGTGAAATACACCCTTCCTATTTCTCCTCATAATAATCACTCAGGCTTCTGTTTTAAGGGACAAGCATCATTTACCTACATTTAATTGATTTTGCTAACTTATAACTGACAGCCCTGGTATACAGGCATGGGACTCAGTGATACTGAAAGTAATGCTTAATCACGGTCAGTAACATTAATACAATGTGTTTTCCTACTTTTCATGGATCTTGAGCACTCTGTGTACTATGGGGATCTCTCTGCCTTCTATCCTGAAGACGACAATCTCTCCGACTCTGATGGGGTCCTCTACCCTGTTGGTGAGAAACAGCAGGTCTCCTCTGTGGAAAGCTGGCTCCATACTCCCACTGAAATGAATGGTGGACACATATTATTAAAATGAGTTACTAACATTTAGATTGTTTCCATTGGTGCCAAATGTCATATGGGATGCCTATCCCGACCTTTGTGTAACAAACATTATCCACAACTTGTGGCAGCAAGTCATGTCTTTTTAGAGTTGAAAAATATCTAAATGGTCGATGTGTGGAATTGTTGGAAAATTGGAAAACAATAAACAGACGAAGCCCAATATCAACTGTGCAAAACAACCAAGGGGTATCAACAATAACTCTCCAACTGGACTTGCATTGATTATGATGTGACAAAACTAAAAGCCTTTTCTAGTCAAAGGAAAGACTTCAGTGAATAATCCTCTGGAAGATTAAATAATGAATACAGGAATAACAAAAAACACAATCATTTGGACATCAGTATTCAGTCGTATTTATAACAGTTTGATCGAAATACAACAGTTATAAAACTGCTTGGTACTACTCACAACACAACTGTCGCTTGCAACAGACATGCATGAGAGGACACATTTTCACAAAGCTTCACATAATTAAAAAGCAATACAATTTAGGCTGTGTTGCAGAAGGATCCTATTTTCATACATTTGTTGACAAACATTTCTGTATTAAGTATTTATTAATGCAACTTCTAGTGACCAGGGGATATTATGTTTTGTGAAACAGTTACAAGGCAGATAACAAACAGAAGTATTGTTGAATATCTTCAGCCATTTTGACTCTTTTACACCACAGAACAACAGGAAGTCGTGTAATAGCCCTGAAGAGGCGTTTTGCATTGTGTCCTTTATACTATTACAGTTGAAGTTCAAACGACTACAGTCACTGCGTACAGGGTTGCAAGTCCAAATAAAGGCAAACAAATAAATGTAACCCTGCAACCCAAATCTGACCAATACACTGCTTTCATCAATCATAAATATTGTGTTTTACATTAGATTGCCTCAAGGCCCTATGATATCCTCCACAGTAGGCATTTCTACATGTAAAATTGCTGATCACCACATCCACGGAACTTTTGTTTATTCAACTTTGTTACACCTATGATGTTCCCGGTCAAATATGACTGACATAGGAAAAGACTGGGCAACCCTAGATTATGTTCATCCAGATAGTACACACTCGCAAATTGACAAAATGTTAATTTTGGAATCCATTTTCATTGTCTGTTATCGTATGTTTACTGCAGTTATTCATGTTAACCAGTATTCTAACTGAGATAATGTTTAAAGCTTAAAAGGGTGTTAAATCAAATGTGGTGATGCTTTTTTGTTAATGTAAGAGCAGTTAAAACACAGTCAAATTTTACCGGGAACACCAAAGTAACGGGGGAAAAACGACAGGAAGGTTAAATACCAACACATGTGACTTACCTGAGAACAACAACAATCGGACTCTCGCTGCCGGTGACGACCATCAATCCCTTCCAGATCATCAGCGCAGAGGAAACTATCATACCAAAGTTCAGCACCTGGTAATAGAGCTGCAAACACAAATAATATTAAAATTGCATTTCTTATTACAGCCTCTCAAAACACACGTCTGCGTGTAGAGGTTAACTCCTGATTGTTCCCACCATATGTTTGAGATAACATTACATTCAGTAGTGAAGTACTAGTAAGCAAATCCATAAGTGGAAGAAGTACTCATATCTTGTACTTGTACTATTGTAGGAATACTGTGTTACTAGTTAAAGTCCTGCAATCAAAATGTAAATGTACAGAAGTCTTAGCATCAAAACATACATAAAGTACCAACATTGAAAGTACTCTTTATGCAGATTGGACGATATTTTAATAATATTATGTGTCCTTATTATAATTATTTATGTATTTATGTGCTTATCAAAGCTGGTAAAGGTGCAGCTAATTGTAATTCATGTGTATACTGCAGGGTAGCTTTTGTATTTACTCCAGGTTTTGATGAGTCTTATTCAAGTGTTTAATATAATTCTTCAAAATCAGAAAATCAACTAATTTATATTAAATAAATGTTGTGAAGTAAAGGTACAATATTTACCTCTGAATTGTAGTGGGGTAGAAGTACATAGTAGCAGAACATTGAAATACAAAGTAAAATGTCCTCAAATTGTACTAAAGTACAGTACAGAGTAACTGTACTTAGTTTCTTTACACCACTGCATATGTTTGAGATAATATTATATTCAGTGGTGAAATACTAGTTAGCAAATCTGACTTTAGCTAACGGTGCCATGACAATAGTGTTAAAATGAGGAACAACATGGCTAGCGACACTGAAGTCAAGAGTATGGTTTAAACAAGGTTACAAGGTGTATTTCAAACTACGGAATAAGGGGTTATTTTTGAGAGATGATTAAGCATGAAACAGTTCTCTTGAAATGTTGCTAACAAGTGACAGACAGCTACAGTGTTAAAAAGCGTTTGGTGGCTAGTTATCGTTAGCTTTGTATTTCTACCATACAAAGAGACGGTGGTCACATCAGAACAAATGTCCGGGTACATACCTGCCGCTTATTCATGCGACGAACATCGTCGAGAAAGTCTAAAGACAACATCGTGGCAAATACTACTATGTAGAAAAAGCACCTAAATCACATCAAAACGTTTTAAAGTAACGAGCATATGGATGCACGGGCAAGCGCTGAAAACTTGCATCCGAATCTTCCGGGTGCGCGTAACCGGAAGTCCCGCCCACCACTGAGCGCTTTGTTGAGGTGTCAGTTTAGGATACGAGAGAGAGCATGGCACACACTGAAAGGAAACGTGTCGCTGCAGAGTCTGTTTCAGTTTTCACAGAAGTTTAAAAACAAAACAAGAGATGATGCCACATTAAAATTAGGGCATTGGATAGATAGATTTACCCTGATCATTTGCTGTGCAGCACATTGCAATATAAAGTGGGAACATTGCAGATTTATAGTAAGATAGAAATCGAAAATACAATATTCATAGACATTTCCCTGTGGCTTTGTGGTACTTTTTTGTCTCCTCATTGTTGTTATGCACCTCAGTGTTGGTCTTGTTTGATTATTTCCGCTCCTTTAGGTTGTGTTGCATTACTTTATTGCATCTTTTGAGGTCATGTTGTGCCTGTGAACACATTTTTTCTCTTTGCGATTATATTCTGACCCTTTTGGATTGTTATGTGCTTTTTTTGTTTTGCACGTCTTTGTAGACGTTTTGCATCTCTTTATGGTCATATCTTTGTCTCTTTGTTGTGTCTCTTTGGAGGTTGTTTTGCAGAGGTCTTCAACTCTTTGTGTTCATTGTATTGCTATGGTGGTTGCTTTGCATTTCTATGTAGACATTTGGGTATTTGCGGTTGTTTCATGACTGTTTGTGTTGCTTTGCATACCTTCCTTTGTTGACACTTTTGAGTCTTGATTTGTTCATTTCTTTCTCTAGTAGTTTTGCATTTCTCTTTTTTTGGTTATTCTGCCTTTCTTGCCTTTCCACACCACATAAACGCCAGATGTATGATAAAGGTCAAAACTTATATTTATACATGATCAGAATGCATATGATTATGTCAGTGTTATTGCACTATATTATCGGATTGTGAAAAGTGATTTGAGCCATTGTTTTTTATAAAAAATATTGACTGCAGCTTTTTTCCAAAAATGTTTTAAGCTTTGTCTAAAACATTCACAATGCCTTCAGAGTGCCCTTTCTTTTTCATTGTGAGTCAAATATAGTGAAGCTTACAATCAGTCAGGTAATCATAAACCAAACAACCACTAGTAAAAACATCACTCTGAATTTGTAATTTATGGAATATTAATAGCCGCCATTAAAGGAGGGTAAATTATTCTGCAAACAAACTATTAAAGATTAAGGAAATGTCAGATTACTTTCCACTAAAACCTTAATCAACATCTGGACTGTTGCTTAATAAAATGTGTCACAAAACAAAGAACAAGTGAGAAGCTTTCACCGCCACTAATTATCATGCTTTCTTCTATCACCGATAACATCCAATTTCCTAGACGAAGTGCGTTTGACGGAATAAGTAATAACATCATTATTGACCAAACACCTGAAGTCCAGCTGCCAGTTGACTCAGTCTGTGGAGATTATTAGTGACAAATACAACATTTGTTTAAGCTGTCAACATCTGATTTTATGTTGGCATTTATATGACTAATACTTAATTGTTTTTTCCCAGTCCGTGTTAAAAGTCATGTCAATCTAATTTGAGAACGTGTTCTGGCAATGTGTTGACTGTATGTTTGCAGGGACACACATACAATCACTATGTCAACATGGTGTTAACCTTTGAATCAATTATAACAACTCTGTCCTTCTCAGCAGCTTACATCTTTGTCGACTAAAGGAGAAAATTGCGTATATTTATTTGTTGATATTCATTTTAGAACAGTGCCAAGGAGTATTCTGAAAAGTATAATCTTCATTTTGTCATGGATGATCTAATCTTTCAAACTAACCAACTCAGGGCATCAATTACATCAAATATTTTAGAGCTTAGTGCACTTTTTTTTTTAAATGTACATCTGATTTTGTAATAAAACTTTCTTCTGTGAAATATGTGTTACATGAATGAATACCCAAGTGCACTGATACCCTTGGTGAACAGCAGATGTCAAGTTCCCAGAAACTATGAGTTCAGTTATTCATTAATGTCCATGCATCTCCTCGGCAGTTTGTGACCTAAAAGCACTCTTTAGATCAGGGGTTTCAATACAAACTCAAATACACAGTGGGCCAAAATAACAAAAACGGTACTAGTCGAGGGACTGGTTCAATGTGTATTGCAAAACTTATTGAAATGAACTTATTGCACGTATTAAACCTGGAACTAACAAAGCTTAAATTATTGCCAATAAAAACAACATTAAAAATTAAATAATCAGTTGCATTCATTTCTTATGGCTCTATCTGCAGTCATTTCTTATGATTACATTTTTCCACAGGCCAACAACAGCTTCAAAAAAACTATTTCCCTCAAAGAGAAAATCAAACATGCCCTGTTGTCGCAAGAAAAAAAGTGCAGAAGGAAACATTGAAACTCAGTGTGCTGCTCTGTGATGCTAGCTCAAGCAGATACTTGGCATCTCATCTTGGGTGCAAGGTCATCAATGTTTGGGGTCAGGCTCTGAGCTGAGGAAACCCTCAGGATGGAGTGAAGGTGTGCGTGCAATATACCGGCGGGCAAGATCTAACAGTAATTACAAATTATCCTGCGGGCCAAAATTAAATCCACCAAGGGCCTGATTTGGCCCCCGGGCCTTGAGTTTGACACATGTGCTTTAGATTCAACTATTTTTGTTTGATCGTTGTTCCTTATTTTCTTTAACGAAGAATATGTAACTCTGTATAAATGCATACTTGCATAAAGGCTTAATCTATATCATAAACCAACACAGGAGAGTGAGAAGTCTGTACACAAGGCTGAATTCCAGAGTTTCTTTATGATGGGTTTACAGTTTAAAATGTGTTGTGATCTGTTCACATCTCAGAAATACATGTGTCTTGCATCTTACAGAGGATGTGGTCACGGCATATCCTTTAACAATTCAAATGAAACCGCCTCTAAGCAGAGCAGGGCGGTAGTTGTGAGGTGATACACATTGACAATGAAGACACATGTACATCACACCAAGAGAACTTACCAGTGTTACATTAAAAACCTTTACGGTTGTTCAAAGGTTGTCAACGATGCCTCTCGAAAAGGAATATCTGGAATGATTTCACATGCAGATATGTATATAACAGACACATCTTGTGGCTTTAGTGAGCCTTATGCTAACATAATTGAACAGATTTGTATTTCATTTAGCTGCATATTGATCACTGTTAAATCTTGTATCCACACGTCATCTTCCTGTGCAGTATTTGAAAGGAGAATTGCTCAGCGCAACATACAACATTTAGACAACACCCATATTATTCAGATTTAGCCTTTATGTTACCCCATGAGAGCAAATAGCATGAGATATACATCAGTGTCATTGTTTTGTAGTCAGCAATAGCTGGCTGTGATATGGTAGATTAACGCTGCACTGACAGTCAATTTAGCGATGGCTCTGAGACAATGGGCAGTCTGGGGCTTTTGGGGGACTGGAGATAAAACTTTGTTTCAAATGCCAACTAGTCTGTGGCATTTATGAACGCATGATCATTTTCATATAAATAGTCACAACCTCCCTGGCCAGCCAATGGTAATTGAGGTCAGTCCGGCAAAACAATGTGAGGTCAGAATCACAGGCAGTCTTCTAAGAGATTACACACTTCTCATGTTTTCAGTTTATCATCTCACTTTGCTTTCTCAATCTACCAATAATGTCTGCCTCAAAGTAAAGGCATTATTCTATAACATCTGTCAAAACAATCAAATGTAATAAAATAGTTTATGTTAAGCATTTTTTTTTCTTCCTACAATGAGCCTGAATGTGAGACCACAAACGTGTTTAATGTGTTTAAAGACCCGGGCCCTGAGTGGGAGGTCTTCCCATTAACTCAACATTATGTCTTATTAAATTATATGTCAATTACTTAGGCCTAAATGTACACACAATATTTCTACAGTGGGGGACTAACAATTCTTTCATTTGCTGCGTCTCATCATGGGTATTAATGCTGAGATTACTGCGAATGATCCAGTGCTCTTTATAACATTCGGTCAGAGCTACTCAGAGCAGCAGGAAGAGCTGTGCCAGTGCATTTTCTTCTCTGTAATTTCCACACTTCGCTCATAATTATATCTGTAACGCCTTGCATGAAACTCGTTCGAATTACGGTTTGTCTCATTGTCTGACATTATTCCTCTCAGAAAGATTTGGTTTTACTAATAGACAAAGATACTGACAATGTGATGAGATTCGATTTTACAAAGTGAACATGGTTCGCTGTGACAGGGTACAAGTTCATTTCCAAAATAAAATCATTTCTCACATATTTTTGCCTCTCATTTATGGATTATCCTTTACGAATTGTATTAATACTTTTTTTTGTCTTGTCACTTTTTGTTTTAAGAAATATATACCCTTGTTTTTTTTCTGCTGGTTTGTCATTGCCCTATGCTTATCAGAGAGTAAAAATGTTAACTCCAACGTGACTACTAACAGTAGGTGGCAGGAGTGTCATGTAGCTATAGGACCAATCTTTTCCATTTTCCAATTCAGTCATCATGTGAAATACGCAGTCTGTATCCACATTACACAATTAATTAAACACAGTACAAAGTCTGTAAATGCCATTTCAAATGAATATCATGCACAGGCCTTTAAGGAATTGCGTTACAAATTGCTGCTATAAGGGCACAACTTTAATGGAAAGGACTTCTTTCATGTGCTAGTGCTTGTATTCTTGTCCTGCTGCCAACACGTGTCACACATATCTTACAGATACAACAGAAAGGTAACGTGTTAGAAATATAAACCAGCAGTGCAACTGATGTCTGCTCTTCCTTCTGTCGACAGCATGTGACCCTCTCATGCTTCTGGACAACATCAGAAGTGACACTAAGTGAACTTTATTTGTTAAGCGTGCAATTAGCTTACCGGCTCGGATCACACTTCTGCGTGAGGCTACTGCTTACATAAACGATGACTCACTAATGACTGGGAATCACAAATGATTATCATGATGAAGTTAGCCTTTCACTCTGTAAACGGTTGCGGGCAACACCTCGTTCTCTACTATATGTGAAGGAATCTGAGTGGTAGCTCTCATACGCATGCAATGGCAAAAAGAAGGTTAAAAACGTTTTTCAAACGTGACTATGTCCTTTTAGATATTCATCAAGTTGCTGCATTTATTTGTAATCTTTATTGTTCTAACTCCAAATTATTTGAAAACAAATTATTTCCAATGCTGGAAACCCTGGAAGAATGTAGCTGAAAATTAAGTGTTACTTTACTTAAGTTGTAAAGGAATCAGCCCAAATTATGCAATCCTTTGCATAGAAATGCTATAAATAACAAGTGAATGTCAGAAAGAAATGAGTCCTCTCAGATAAGAGGAGTCACTCAGATAACAATGGGTTATCTTTTTAGACGATATGATAATGAGTGACTGCTGATGTCAGATAGACTGAGTGGCTTTCATTACAGTGATTCAGCCCTCTCTATAATATGCTAAAATCTATTAAGAGTGACACTCAACATTTAAAAAGCACGTCATGCACTTTTAAAGCGTATTCAAACGTACAAGCCGTAATCTATCAAATTCAATCATTTTATTTTTTCACAAATGTTATTTTATTTTACAGCCTGTTGCATTCAAAGGTGCAGTTTCTAAAAATGCAGTGCAATGTAGAACAGCAAGAAAACAGGACAGGTTACAATATAAAACCACAGCACCATTTGCCACTGTACAACAATGTCGTGTAAAGCTACATTTAGCTTGATACATTCCTGGAAAAAAAATGAGGTTGTTTATTCCCAGCCTAAAATTGGTTGTACTGTGTATCTGTTCTAGTTGTACTTAAGTAACACGATAACTGCCGAACATTCTCACAACGGTGACTACAAAAGTGATTGTGCTTAAACTTAAATACAAAAATACACATGTAATGCCTCTTCAGTTCAACATGTTTTTCTTGCACATTTATTTAGTACAAACACAGTGACCTGAGATTGGGATTCACAATCTGTGACCTTCAATGGTACGTGGATCGATGAATACAAACCCAGGAAAGCTACTTCTTGCTGCTACACTGTGGATTGAGTCTCAATGTAAGATACACTAACAAACACCACAACACGTGAGGGCGTCAATCCACACTAAGTGATCATGGCAAGGAATGGTGGCCGTTATGATTAAATATTTAAGTCATGCTATTTATTCATCTTTTCCTCGTATCTGAAGGGTTTTTTCTTAGCAGTTTGAGCGGCATTAACTCAGTTGGTAGGGACTTGGCTTCTGAAACTGGAGGGTCGAGTTTTCAAGTCCCGAAAAGGACCGAGTGGGGAGTGTGCATAGTACTCAGAGAGATGCCAGTTCATCAAGGTGCTCTTGAGCAAGACATTGGCAGCCAACATGGATCCCAGGGTGGTGTAGACCTACTGCTCCTTGTACTTCTACAATGGGGCTAGTGCAAAGACAAAATATCACTCTATGTGCAGTGTACATGTGCGTGACGGTAAAAAAAACTTGAAATCCTCCATTTCCATAACGAATTCTGCAACTCATTCTGTCTAATTGAGAGATAACCACTCTATTCCACCTTAACAGCTATGGGCACGTCAGCAGCTTTTTGTTTCGTGGGGGTATTCCTTCCATTTTGCTCAGTTTTCCGGGGCAGTCTGGGGCTGCCATCAGCTTTCCGGCCTGTCTGAGGGCTGTTGGAGCCACCAGCCATTTTACGCTGAAGTAACGGGCTCTTGGTGCCTTTGGGCTTGGTTGGTGTCAACAAAGAGTCCATGATCTTTAGTGACCTCAGGCTGAGCAGACCACAGAAGTAGTTACACTGGTGCTGGGAGACAAACTGCTCAAACACTTTGGGATTCCCTTCGACAGGCAGACCGTGATGCCTGCAGTGAGACACAACAGAGCCAAATGTTACAGTCGTGATCAGGATGAATGGAAATTACCTGTAAATGAGCATCAATCTTAGAAAAAACACAAACCCTGTTGATTTGATTGAAATTCCAACGTTGGTGATCTTGGTGTCAACACCTGCAAAACAACACCGCGCAATTACTTTCTTTTTCTGTTGTTCAGGTGAAATATTCAAATGTGTCAGACATGAAGCATGACTTGTTACAGTATTACATGAGCACTGAAATGAGGTAGAAAGTTGCATTCTCGGTTTATCATAAATATTGCTGCATAACAAATCCTGTGTAATGGCGTTAAATATTCTCATGCCTCTTTGAGAAGGTTACATCTTAAGATCAGTACAAACATCTTAAACCCCCATGCTTCCCCTTATTGCAAACAATATATATGGTATGGTGGTTAATCGTTTAATCAATTTTGACACTTTGCATGTTCACTGCCTCTTCAGTTCAATATGCTGCTGATTTTAACTTGGTAAATGTTTGTTGTGTTGTGTGTTGAACCAGAAGGTACATAAAGAAGGTGTTATTGTCCAAAAGCACCTTTTTTTTTAAACGTAAGCAAAAATGGGAAAAACTTCACGTTTCCCTAAATTCAGGTGTCATCCTACCTTCAATCCGAGAGATTAGCAGATTGCCGCTGGTCCACTGAAAGATCCAGTGCTGCAGGGCACAGCACTTCTGCCCCGCCTCAGAGCCAGACTTTGTGTCTAATCTGCCTGCACCATCCAGGACAGAGTATTTCTGATAGACTCCTGTCAGGTCAGCCTCCACTGTGGCATAAGGGACTGTGTTTGCTGGTCGGTACATCAGGTAGACTGGCAGCACCCTGTGGGAAAAAGATGTAATGGTTTTTAGAGAGGCTTAATGATCCCTGTATCGTGAATACAACTCAAAAGGATGTTAATGTTTGATGGGGAGTAAACTGATTATACTCACACAAGTAATGGCCCAAAGTTTTCTATCACTCTTGCCTCTGCCGAGAAGATTTTGCAGTATTCACGAACCAGGTTCTGAATTTTACACTCCTGTATGCCGAACATTGGAGAATAGCCAGTAAAGTAAGCTCAATGTACATCAGTATGTTTATTTAATCTATATTTGATCAGTGTCTCTGTAATCCTATGTGGGTGGCAATTAATGATTAACTGGATTAGTCAGTTCATCAAATTAAATATTTTAAAACACTTATTAAATCAAACCTTTTTTACATACCTGCTTGACGACGTCCAGGTTCCTGTCGATAAGGCAGCTTTCTGCTTTCCCTCCATAGGCGATAGGGTTGAGCCCTTTAATTATACATGTGTTTCCAGACTCGAACACAGGCTCCAGACCATAGATGACTTTTGCCCTCCAGACTTTATGAGAACAGCCTTTACCAATATGTGATTCCTGCATCATTATACGGCCAAAGAATTTGTTACCCCAGGTGCCAGAATCAGCTACACCCTTGCTGAATATCATGGGTGTCATTTCAATTTCTTCACCAACTGCATAGAGACAAATATAAGAATGTCAGTCAGAAAAGCATTTGGGCTCTGACGCAGGAAAGACATGATCCAAACATGAAAAATCTCATCTTACCACCAAGGTCCTCACGTAGGGACATTCCAGCCAAGACTGCAACACAGTGAAAAAGGACACAGCATGAGAAATGTTGAGTCCAAGAGATGCAAGGGAACATTTTCATTCTATGCCAAATATAAGCCAAAAGTACACACCGTCTGCACTAAGCAGAAAGTCTGTTGAGTCGGTCCCATACTCATTTGTGATTGTGCAACCGTAAACACCAGAGTCTATGCATGATGCCTGAACAATGGCAAGATTGACCTGGGTTTCATCCCCTGCACTGAGAAACAAACAAACACTATTATTCTTGCTAAGACTTATCATTTAAATCAACACAAAACAGAATCATTTTATAGGAAGTACTACATTTCTAAACATCTATTACAATGGAAACTTACTTTCTTTGAATCTGAGCAATCCTTTCCTCATTTTTGTACCATTTGATTGTAGAGTCACTAAGTATGTTGAAGAACTGGCACCACAGTTTCAAGTGTCCCGAGGCGTCTGCAAAGCTTTCACCTCTGATCTTACGAATAACTTGAGGAGCTGCAGGGAAAAGAGACGCGACACAATCAAGCAAATCACCAAGTGTGATATGTGCAATGCATATTGTGTGGTATTCATTGCCTATGTCTCAAACTGTCTGTGACAACACTAAAACGATACTCAAATGTGTTGTTGACAGAAATGTTACCTTTGAATGGGTCATGCTTGTCCTTCTCTGCAGGTTTCCCATCAGTTTTCTGGGTGTGGATCTCCTCTTTAGGTGGCTGACTTGGTGCCGGCGTCTCAGACACCATCTTCCTCCTGCTCACGAGGGGAGAACGCCTCTCTGTTGGAGGCGTTTGCTCACCAGGTATCTGAAGTAGCGGTGACCGCCGTGACATGCTTGGAGACGTAGAGAGAGTCACAGGACTTACAGAAAGCCTGTTGCTCTCAGCAGGACCTTCCTTCTTCTGAGTTTGGATATCAACTGGTGCTGTGGCCTCTGAGGCCTCCTCAGATTTAGTCTTGGGTACAAGGATTTTGCGTCTGGCTCCAGAGGCCAGCTCTTGAGGAGTCGCAGAAGGAATTGGAGAAACACAGTCTCTTCTCTTTAATAATGGACTAGCCTGAGGAGTTAAACTGCCCGAGGAGTTAGTCCTTCGAACTTCTTTAACCATAGAGCTATCCTGCTGAATAATATTAATATTATTCTCTTTTGTATCTGTGCCAAGTTCACTTTTAGTAGGAACCTTTTCACTCTGCAAAGAACAGTTTGTTGTGTTGTGTTCTTCTGTTTCAGTAATCGTCTTTTTGGTTTGCCTGTCGGGTTTCGATTCTGCTGTTAACTTCGGTATAACTCCCATGTCTTTGCCGTCAACAGGTTTACCTTTGGCATTCTCCAAAACTGTTATAATCGACTCTTGGCTACTGGCCTTTATAGGTTTCACTGCAAGTGGAGTCCCAGTTTCTAAACCTACAGTCCCGGATGCAAGTCTTTTGGTCAGTTCATCATTAGATGTCGAAAGAGGAAACTCGTGTTTGTCATTTTCGCTCCCACAAACAGAAACAACTGGGCATTCTTTCCGAGGAACCAGAGTTGACGCTGCAATGTCCATAACACTTTCATTATACTTGTTATCACTACCATGAAGTCCTGTAGTCTCTTTAGTGGTGCCAGTGTCTACAGCAGAGATAGGTGGGGTTGAAAGAGGTTTCTGTAAAGCCTGAACAGGCGGCGAAAGTTCACCTTGATTTTCTTCATTTAGTAGATTATAAATCTCCGTAAGAGTTTCCTTTATTGTTCTCAGAGGTTGATCATCATGTGTCTCACTTTTCCTGTCAGACATTGACTTCTCTACTTCTGGTTTCCTGTCTTTCTCCTTTATTTCCTCACATTTTTCAGTCACCGCTGTAGCTGCATTTTGTAAAACGCTAGCATGGACTGGTATGGTGGTCACTGAATTTGCTAATGTGGCGTCAAGAGCTTTTAATTGTGATCTCAGAAGTTCAGCTACAGATATGATTTTTGTTACAGGTTCTTGAATTTCCTGTAAATCTTTCAATTGGAGTTCTGATATATTTGCTTTTCCTGGATTTTTTGTAAGGAGTTGGATCGCAGGCTCAATTATAAATGACTTCAAATTCTGCAATGCTGAACTAGTTTCCTCCGCCATTTTTAATAAATGCTCATTCTTCTCTGTTTCTTTATTAGATACATCCCCTACACGGACATCAGAGTCTTTATCTGCTGCATCTTTGGGCTTTTCTGTTCCAGTGTGTTCAGTCATATGCAGAGTAGGACTTTCAGTCTCCATCTCATCTATCTTCTCATTCGGGGCCATGCTGTCAGACTGCGCCAATGACTTACCTGCCTCGTTATGTTTTACCTTCTCATCAACTTGTATTTCTGTCCCTTCAACAGTTTTTATGGCTGTATCAGCTTGGCTTTGCTCGACGCTGGAAGAAACGTTACACCCTGAGGTGTTCTCACCACCACCGGTGCTTTTGAAGGGTGACTTCTGTACGTCTGTAATAAGGACTGTATGGCTTTCATTTGATCCCCTGGAATGATCCCATGTGTCCTGTGACATTTTGCCAATTGCTACTTGAACACCACAGAGCGCGGAAGGGCTCTGGATGTCATCTGTCGTGGTCTTTCTCTCTGATGGAGTCTTTTGTGGTCGAGGCATATCCATCCTGTTATGTGGAAGCTCAAGGCTGACAGGTGCATCATTCCTGTTCCTCTTTGTATGGACCTGTTTAACCTTGAGGCAAAATAAAAGCAGAGATTTCCATGCTGTAAATACTTATTCTCTTATCCCCGGCTATGCAGAACATGGATAAGCACATATAATGTTATAAACAGCAACAGTGTAACCAACAACAAATAGAGAATGGAAAGGGAAGACCTTCGAACAAAAATAAATGTAGAGACCTAAGTGATGAACAAAAGACATATACATCACCTGGTCTATTTGCAAGAAAATTGAATAACTTCCATGATAATGTTTGTAGCTTGTTAAAAAATCTTGGGACATCACTTTCTTTAAATTCACATTTTAAATATGTTCACATATCAAATACATATACAGGACATTCACTAAAACTTGATTGAGAAAAACCGGGTAGTAGTGTGCTATATTTGGTATATAATGAAACATAAGCATGTTGCACAGCTCTCTTCCATACACCAGAGCCATACAACCATGTTTGTGTAGCGTCATATCCTTATCAAGACTGCATTTAAATTGAAACTCTTTTTAAATTACCACGGGATGTTCCCTGTGTCATATGTCAGTCCTTCATGGCTGAGATAAGCTACCATATGATATAGCTCATGGGTCTCTTTTAGGCCATTTGTTGATTTTAAAAGCAACTGTAAAAAACCTAAAAATAGTTCTAACTAACTAATGGTTTGAGCTTTACAATGTCATTATAAAATTCATTAAAAATATCTGCGTCTTTTGCTTTTTTCTGATTGTCTTCCTTCCCACGCTTCATACTAATTCTGGCACTGTGACGCCTATTCACAAGGTTGCTATTTTATGTTTAAATGTGGCCAGAAAGGAATGTGAATAATTTCAAGAGGTGCTTCAGCTGTGCAGTGTTTTTTTCTCAGCTTGCAATGCTCTCAGTATTCAGCCATCAGCTGGAGTCAGTATTTTTGCATAAGCAATGGAACATAAAGAGTTATGATTATAGCAGTGTGTTGATCTGGGATGTTGCAAAATGACCCTCCATGAGATCATGTGCTGATAGAATAATAAAGAATTTAATTTAGTCTCATGCACTTGCATCATCAAGCAGGTCACCACAACACCTCCATTCAATTTCACTTCAAGCTGTTAGTTGTTGGACATTTTGGGAACAACACTTATTTAAAGATCAATGCTATTCTGATTCATATCTTTAAAAGTATTCTTTTAAATATTTAAGATTTGTTTTATGTACAGTAAGACTTCAGCCAGCAGCTGCTAGCTTAGCCTAGCCTTAGCAGCTGCTGGCAAAATGCAATTTGATTCACATCATTTGTAATAAGGCACTGAATCTTGACAGAAGTGATCTCAGTTCCATTTCCATATAAGAAAAATCTATCAAAACCTCTAAAGCTCATAAACCACGGTAAAAAATCTAAATGACCTTATGACACAGCCAGGCCAGATGTCTCCCCGTTTCTAGTAATTATGCTAAATTAAGCCCTCTTCTGCTAGCTGTTATCTAATGCTTTAGAATTAACGGACATACATTATTACATTTCATTTAATTTAGCTGATGCTTTTATCCAAAGTTCAAGTTATTAATCATCATCTTATTCAATGCAAGAAAGCAAATAACCGTATTTCCCAAAATGTTAACATATTACTTAAGAAAAGATCTGCTTATAAATGTTCAAAATATATCCTATCCTAAGAAATGCTGCAACTGTCCAACCTTTCACTAACAATATCAATTGCAACACATTACCTGTTGCAACTGTCAACATGTGCGTCATTTAATTCTTGTCACACAGCAGGGCATATTTGTAAAAGCTATAAATAGCTACTGATGAGGCCTGTGTTGGCAGCACAAAGCACTCATGAGCTCATGCAAAAAGCCTCACTCACCTCATTCAGCTGCGCTGGCTGAGACACAGACATATTTTTCTGGCAGGGGCCTGTTTCTTTCAGAGACAGCTTATCTCCAGCCTGTTCACATGGACGCCGAGGTGAAGCAGACGTGCTTTCACACGGTGCCTTTATGGCCTCAATCTCTTTACGTGCTAAAGACCCAGCAATGGAAGTGTTTGACTTCTTGTCAACATCCATGACTGTTTGAGGTTCTATTTTAGACAAATTCCCCTTAACTAAGTTTCTATGTTTCCGGGGAGGTGCTGTAGGACTTGACTGTCTCTGTTTTGAGGTGATGGGAGGAATTCGCTTTTGCATTTCCAATATTTTTTCTGGATTGTTGCGTCCAGCTTCCTTCTCAAGCTTTGCATCTTTTTTGCCTTTAGCTCCAGACATATTGTGACCTGTAGATGTAGGAGCAGCTGGAGGTACAGAGGCAGTAAGCTGTTCCTTCTTTAGAAGACACAGCTGTTCCTTCTTTGAAGGCACAGCCACCTCAACGGGTACTCTTTCATTCTTTGAATGCCTGTCAGCCAGCAATACTTCCTCTGATTTCTGATGCCCCTGTGCCATCTTTCTAGGGACTGAATCCACAACTGAGGAACTAACAGTGTTTCCTACTTCCATGAACTCTTCTGAAATCCCCTTAACCTGCACTGACTCTGTGCAGGCCAGAACTACAGGGGTAATGTTCTCCTCCTTTGCGCTTCTCTCCTCAGGTTCCCGCTCTTCTTGTGCACTGTTGGACATTTTAATCTTCTTCCTGACAAAGGGAGTTTTTGTCTGCTGTGCAGTAAAACTCTTCGGGGCAGAGTCATAAATGTTTGTCCCACTCTTGTTCCCGTTTTCACTGACGGTCTGTCCATTGGATACAGCAGACACTGTGCCATTAGTGATGGGGACTGATTTCTCCTCCATCTCCTTCACAGTTGCCTCATGTAACCTGGCCTCAGTCTGTTCAGTTAGAGCCTGCGTGCTCTCCTCATTGCCCTCATCCTCCAAGGAGCTTGGTGTGCTGAGAAAGGTGTCCATTGTGGAGCGGCGCTTCCTCGCTGTACGGTCTGGACTGATGGTTCGAATCGGCTCCTGGTTTTCTTTACCTTCCACTTCCTTGCGTTTGTTGTCGGCCTTTTGCTTGATCTTGGCAAAGTACCGCTGGTGGATCTTGTACTCGTTCATTTCGCCCACCTCCAGAACCCCAGAGCAGGACACAATACCTTTAGTGTTGCTGGCTGAGGCCTGGTATATAGCTGCGTCCTCCACAGTGCAACTGCAAAGAAAAGCCCATTTAAGTTGCATTATATTGAGCAAGTTGGTCCCTGCAAGAAAGCAAAGTAAACATTGCTGACGAGGTAAAACTGAAGTATTAGCCAAGCTCTTGTCAGGGGATAAGCTATTCATTAAAAGTCGTACTACATTTGGGCAAGACTACTTCATCACAGAAAGATAAAGATAAAACACTATGTGCTATTTGCTAAAAAACTTTTCTTTACAATGAGGGCTATTCTTTTTTTAATATATAAGGATATATAGTGAATTGTTCTTTTTCACACAAATCTTAACAGCCACTGTGCAATGTTATACATTTCTTTACTTAAAGTTGGTTGAGGCTAATACAGTTTTGATATGAAATCAGTGTTTCCAAACATACATACTTGTAAATGTGTAGGGAATAGTTTTTTCCATTGCGGAATATTTCATATTTAGGAAGTCCACAGTATCTGTCTAACTGCACATCGTCCTTATACCAAGTCATTTGAGGAGTAGGGTTTCCTGAAGAAAAAAAAGAAAAAGGAATTTAAAAAATGTATTTCTTATATATTTATGTAAAAACAATAAATGTAGCGGATAGTTTCCATTGCTCTAAATGCGGTATAAATCGAGAAATAATATGTCTTGAAAATGTTTCAGGTGCTAAAGATGAATGACACAATGCATAGAGGATTACAATATTGTTGTTGTTGTTGTTGTTGTTGTTGTTGTTGAATTATCGTTGTATTATTGTAGGTTCCTGTTACACATTCTTAGATTATGAAGAGTCGTGTCACGTCTTGCAAAGTGTAAGAGTGAGGCTGTGTTTACCTGTCACCACACAAGAGAACTTCACATTGCATTTCTCGGACACGGCTTTTGACTTGAGGGTCAATTCGAAGGAGGGCTGTGTTTCCTCAGTTAACTGTGCCATCATACTGCAGAGCGTGCTCCTGTGAAAGACAAAAGAGATGGTCAGTAAAGCTGTCATTCTGTTTCTTTCATGTTAATATTATTACGTACATCTTTGATTATCGTTATGTGTTTTTTTCTGTGTTCAGAATTCAGGGCAACAGTATTCATTGGAGTGATTTATCAGGTTGTCTTAGTTCAACCCTAACAACCACTTCAGAAAAACATGCAGTACTTCGGAAGTTTATTTAAGGACCAAATGAGTCAAACATTAAACAAATATATTTCAAAACAAACATGCAACATAGTCACATCACCCACAGTCCAAAAGAAAGGATGATAACAAATGTGTTGAGCCGCTTCACAAGAGAATTGACATTTTGGATTGGGAAAATGGTGGTTATAGCCTTGTGGAGCTAGTTTATTAGGACAGAACATAATTAAAAGAGAAGGAAACAGATTGTAAATTATCTTTGTCTGGAGATTTAAATCCCCACCTTGTTGTATGTATCTAAATAAGTGCTGAAGAAAGTGTAATGTATGCCTCAAATCACATCCTTAACAAAAACTTAGATTCCTACATCCTACAAAAAAATGTAAACAGGTCACATAAAAGGCATATCTTACACCGATCACATAAAAAGGAAATTAACAAGGGAAAACATTTCTTGTGACCTCTGCAAAGATGTGTGGTGTTTCCTTAAAGAGGTCTACTAATATGACATTAATCATAAAAATGAAACACCTCACCATAAATAGAATGTTTCAAGAAAACTTAGCCATCACGGCATATGTAGATGTGTGAGAAATGTCAAAAAAACACATAATGATTGTAATTAATGTTGGCTTGCATGCCTATTATAAGAGCCGTATCGTGCTGCTTGTGTACAGGACGTGCAGTTGATCCATGTCTGATGTTGACATCCATTTCCTTGTTGGGTCATTGCACGGTTACTGTTACACACTTCACTGCATATTCTTGTGATTAAGCAAACAAAACAAGACAGTTATCCTAAATACTGCAACACTTAAAGAATATACCAAGGCATGGGCTTCATAACTACTGTTGTTTATATTGTTGGAAATGTAATGTTACGAATACAAATGCTATAGTAATTTAGCTTTTGGCATTTCATTCTTAATTATAATTTTTTTAACCTGGAAACAGACCCCTGTCCATGACCTTAAAATAATTTTCATGTTTACATTTTCAGTGATATAACACTCCCAGGTTTTGTGTATTTGACCCAAGTCGTTGTACCAATAGTCTAGTCCTGTGACAGTGGCTAGAAGGAAAACTATTATTATTCTTAGCTCAAAATATTGTTTATAACATATTTCTATGACCTGAGGTACCGTTAAAAAGGTAAACATGAAGGTTACCACATCTTGTTCCATGAACTAATCTTTCCATGTAGAAGCTGCTGTTAGTGTACTGCTTGATGTGAAATGGGGCCCGTGATGCATAACTCAGATGTTGTTCTTAATCAACAGTTTATTTAAACTCCAGTGACCCATGGCAACAAACAAAATAATAATATGGCACACAGGTCCATGTCAAGTCTTGAAGTAGGAGAAACATGGTGCCTGTGGTGGTTTCAACAGGTAGCACTCTGGGTTAGTGTTGAGTCTGTACCTGTTCTCCGGCCTGACGTTAGAGATGTAGCTGCAGCCGTTAGGCCGGCTATTCGCTCTCATATCCTCCCCACTGCTGGATCCTCCACTGCCAAAAGAGGCGCGTGCTGTTGTCCTCCGTGAGCCCATTTTCCACCAGATAAAGAAATACTCAAGGGGGGGGGGGAAGTTCTCAGAAAAAAAAGTCCCTTATTTATTGGCTTTCCACAGAGATCTGAAAGAGAACAAATAGTACATGAAGACTTTAACTTGACATACAACAAACAGAAAGTTATGTTAAATAAATTAGAATTAGTTTCAAAATAAAGAATGTTTTATGGTTTGAGGATGAAAACACAAACATCAGCAAGTAATGCTCTCTCTTTTGTACATGCTGTCCTATACAGTATTTACATACAGTCAGTTTTGTTCCGTAAACTCACCATTCACGAGTTCCTCTCCCTCGTTTGACAGATACCCCACAGCTCTGACTTAAGGCGCTGCAATTTCCAATCAAACATGAGCATGCGTAGGCTGCTAGACTATTTATAGTCGGCCTGCAAATAGGCACAAGAGCACATCAGCCTCTCCAAAACTTTTTCTAAGGACCGTTTCATAAAAGAGCAAACAATGTGCCAGCACAAAACAATACAATAAAATAACATGTAAAGGTCTGTAAGAGGAAAATGATTTTTTAATGAAGGAAAAAAACAAAAGAATGTCACAAGGTCATCCAAGGTTTGGTAGTTCCCCGGATAGGAGGAGAGGATTTAAAAACAGGGTGAAGGGGTTTTTCTTTTCAAAGGATTACATGCCTTCAGAGAATAGAGGGTCCACTTGTTTTGTCAGTGGCTTTCTGCTCTTCCCCCTCAACGTTAAGCTTTGTTAACTGGCTGTAGAAAAACTAATCATATGTGTTTTTCATAAAGGAAAACATTGCCTTCACTTTGAAGTCCCTTCATATGAGCAGTGCATAAAACTATGGAGTGACTTTTACTTCTATTTGCACCTTTCTTTCCCCTTTGTTCTTTAGCATGATGTCATTTTCAAACAGATAGAGGATGTTGAAAGTGTGTTTGCATAATAAAATAGGAGATGGTAAAGCCCACCAAGCTCTCTGGCGTGCATTGTCCACTGAGCGACAATTGCATTAGATCCCCAGAGGAAAAGCAGTAGGAATAGAACAGCCTTATATAGACAGATCCCACTGACTGCCAAAGAGCTATGGGTTCTTATCTTAACACAAGCACACACACACACACAGACACATTCACCTAATAATGATTAGCAATTTAATTAGCTACATTTTTTTTTCTTGTCCAATAAATCAAAATTCTGTGAAAAGTCAAATAAGACCTAAAATCCTCAGAATTCACATTTATTATCATCACCTTTTTCATGCATGGTAAACAAACTGCAAACACTCCTCTTTGAACTGATAGTAAATTACTCTACGAGCATAAATTAGGACTTCCTGAGTGTGTTTCCCCTAAATCGTTCAGAGATATCAAGTTACATACTGTACACTCCTCGTGTTACACATGCCGATGTGACTTCTGTTTAGCTATTTAGATGTTTTGTTCCATCCATCGCCATCCTCAGAAGCTCCCCACTCTTTCCACTTTTCTTGCCAGGAGGGGACAAGCTCAACTTTACGACCAAGATTAAATGAAGAATTTTATTTCAAAACAAGAGAATATTTATGTCCTCTAATAACATTGGTGAGGGCGTAGCCTAATGTTTATGTTGAACACTATCTCTTTGCAACCTGGAGAAGTTATACAAGTTTTAAAAAAGAATATTTCCTACCAAATAGGCCTGATTTATAAATGAGGGACCTTTAAATCCCAAACATGGACACACAGTGGGGCATTTAAATGGATGGATTCCTTGACATGATCTCATAAACACACCCACACACACATGCCAAGTGCAGTGATAGACGTGTGTGTGTGTGTGTGTGTGTGTGTGTGTGTGTGTGTGTGTGTGTGTGTGTGTGTGTGTGTGTGTGTGTGTGTGTGTGTGTGTGTGTGTGTGTGTGTGTGTGTGTGTGTGTGTGTGTGTGTGTGTGTGTGTGTGTGTGTGTGTGTGTGTGTGTGTGTGTGTGTGTGTGTGTGGAGAACACAGTTGCCTCAGCAGGATCAGGGTGTTCTGGACGGGGTGTGTACAGAAAGATCAAGGCACAGCAGGGTGTGGAAACACGACAGAGGGCGGCTCTGTCATGTGACTATACGTCAGTGAATCCTCCTTAAGCATGTGGCTCTCCCGCGAAGGGGTTTCCTAATGCTGAGCCATATTTAGGAGATTACAGAACATTTGCAATTACGTTGGCAGCATCTCAATAAACAACTAAAACATGAAAATTAAAATAAAATATTCCTCAGTTGTTTGCCATTAGGACACATACTGCAAATACAAATAGCCAAGAAAATGTTTTCTATCAGCTGTGACCATTTCAAATCAAAGTCTCTTTAAATAGGCCCGTTGGGACTCGTTGCCCCCTTCACTCCACTCACTCAGGCGCCTTGTCTTAGTCCTTTTCCCTAGGTCCCCGCCCAAGAATCAACGCTGCTTTTTAGGACATTCTGTAACTCATAGAGTCACTCATTTAAATAGACATTTATTTTTTGTTAGATAATGTTGGGTATCACTGTTTGTGATGTGCCAGTTGAAGAATTATTGTCACTTG
The DNA here is from genome assembly GCF_949606895.1 of Notothenia rossii. Classification (NCBI taxonomy): domain Eukaryota; kingdom Metazoa; phylum Chordata; class Actinopteri; order Perciformes; family Nototheniidae; genus Notothenia; species Notothenia rossii. Next base: position 11,675,353 of record NC_136904.1, on the reverse strand, counting down.
GTCACTATAAGATGTTATTGTAAGATGCAGTTAATGTCTATGTTGAGCAAAGAGACATTTCAACTTTATGCAAACATAATGCACAATAAAGTAATCTGAATTGATAGACAAAATGTGGCTTTTCCATAAGGTTTTGTTTCCACAAATGTTTGCCAACCACGTCATTCCATGCTCCCTTTCCCGAAAATAAATAATTATGTCAATGATTCAACGATTCATGTCCAAATCTGAATTCACCCGGGGTCTTTGGGCAGCAAGATTTCAACAGTGGGTTGCCCATTGCCTCATGCCTAGCTATGTATAGAGCCTTTTAAACTCCTGTTGTGGCTTAGTCTGGCAGATTTATGAGGCTACAGATGATGCTCACTGAGATCACTACCTCTGGCTTTGTTGATACCATTATCTGTCTTTTGCCAACATAATTGTTCACTGCCAGAAATTGAAGGGTGTCACTGGTGGGCAAATGTAAATTGTTATAATCAGTCATTAGAGCCTGAGTGGTAATGGATAAGCCCAGTCCTACCGGACTGTTGTTGAGGAAGTGTGAAGAGGTGTGTGTGTGTGTGTGTGTGTGTGTGTGTGTGTGTGTGTGTGTGTGTGTGTGTGTGTGTGTGTGTGTGTGTGTGTGTGTGTGTGTGTGTGTGTGTGTGTGTGTGTGTGTGTGTGTGTGTGTGTGTGTGTGTGTGTGTGTGTGTGTGTGTGTGTGTGTGTGTGTGTGTGTGTGTGTGTGTCGGAGAGGAGATAGGGACAGACCAAAAGGTATGAAGCAGTTTGGACAACTGTCAGCTCTTCAGTTTCACTGCGGCATTTATTTATCAGCTCCATAGAAGTCTAATAAATAGTGACCTTTCAGCATGTGCTCATGAACCTTCACTCACAACATCCTCTTGTCCTCTCACTATCTCCATTTATAATGTCATTCTACGGCTAAATTAGAAACATGTGTTTATTCATAAATCAGGCTGATTCAGAGAACACCTGCGTTCAGCCTCCCGCAAAAAACATTATGCGCTTGACTCACGCACAATGTCAGCCAAAATGAATGTCAATGTAGTTCAAAGTTTCTGTGCAATTAAACAGTAGTATGATTGTTGTCATGATCAGGCGCTGAATGTGACTCATCACCGAGTAAAGTGGCCTCAAAACAGGTAGTCGTGTTTCCACTGATGAGCTCTTTCAGGGCTGACATTGAAGCATAAAATGTAATTGGAAATTATGGACATGTCCACTAGTGTCTGGGTATAGTTTTAAACATTATGATACTGATACCAAAACCAGTTTCAGTTTACAATAGAGTAGCCTTCTTCATTCGATACCTTGAGAATTGCCACCTCCACTCCTCCCCAAGTGTTGAAATTATGAAAATATTAAGTATACAAAACTACAAAATGAAGGTTTATGTAGTATATGTTCAAATATTTTGTATCAACTGCTATAATGAGCCAATGAAGCAATAAACCAAAAAACGCTCAGTGATTGGCAGTGAGCAAATCCATTCAAATCCAGACTTCTTTTTAGACCTGGATACAAAAAGGATCATATGCAGGTTTCCCTTGACTGCAGAAGTTCCAATAATACTTTCTGATGGTTTATTTTGGTCGATACTTTGAGGTATCAAATACTGATATCCAGTCCTATCTGCGGTCGTGGTGATCTTCAGAAAATGCTTTATGAGGTGACGAACTAATTGAGTGAGTAGTAGCCAAAACGGAGTGTGTTCTGTTGGCTAATCCTGCATTATGTGTTAATGAATGCTCCTAATGAATCTGCCATGTTGTCAATGCCAAAGGATTGTAAACACTGAAAGATGGATTTTTTTTCTCCAATCTAGCAAACTTGGTATCGTAGAAAGTGTGAATTATCTGTTGGGTGTTGCTGCTCGTGAAGCAGATAAACTCCTGAAATAAATTCAGCTCCATGAAACGGCAGCTGCCTGGGAACATGCTGTTCAAATCCAACTGGGATATTAAGGTACGGAGATCCAAGATGGTGTGAGAGGTGAGGTGTCAACACGGAGGGGCACAGCGGTGGGCAAACTGCGGTGGAGGGTCATATAAAAGGGATTTTGATCATATAAATACATTTTTCTGGGGCTTGGGACAACTTAACATGTTTATAGCACCACAAATAGAATGCATAATAGTATACCGACTTTAGGACTATTGTCCCTGAAAAATATCAAATAACAATATATAATTGATGGGATGTTGATTTCTGTTCAGACCTGTTATTTGGGAGTTTATTGGCAAGGTGGCCCGGTGCCAAGTGTACCCCCACAAGCATGCCAGTTGGACAGCAGCTTGTTTTGATGTTTGACAGGTCTCTGTGGAAACTGAGCTTGGCTTTGTATGGCCGTCTGGCCCGCTGCTGAGGCTGTGACATCATCTTCTGGATATTCACACCAGTGTCAGCTCCAAGGAAGCAGAAATAAGAGACGACTTGACCTCCGAGGACAGCTGTGTGTGCCGTGCAACACACACACACACGTTTTCAATTCAACATTTTAGGAATAAAAAAAAAGTGTTTTAATTGAAATCAATGCACTCTTAAATAAAATGTTACTTCACCTAAAAAGGAGATAATAATTAAAACTAGAACACATTTAATATGTAAAATGTTGCAAAGATAATAGTTTTCTTACAGGCATTTCATATCATTGTTGCACAGTGTTGATCTGACCCCTGTGGCTTAGTGGCTGATTATCTAATATTTTTAAACTCAGATTTAAGTCTTCGAATTGACCAGTTCACTAAATGAATGATATACAGTTGTACTACCTAAAGTAAAAAAAACAATCAGCGGTGGAGTTATAGTGACCTCTAATGGTAATAGTGAGAGCTCCAAAATACCACCAGTGTACTGGGTTGAATTCTGCCATTCGCTGCTATAATAAAAAAGACAAGAGGTGTGTTTTCAATGTTCACTATATTGCAGGAAAAACGGATGAACATGAACGTTAAGTGATGACAGAGAAACTGATCATGTTAAGCTGTAAACAGGGCCATTGAAAAAAAATCAAAACAATTGTGACAAACTATATTTTGTATGAATTTATTTATATTGCATATAAAAAAAACGAACCATAAAAAAATTAACTCAATCTTTAAGGTGCAACAGTACTTGTGCTGAAGATGCAACCCGATTTCTTTAAAAAATATGTGGTCTTCATACAAGCCATACCAATACCATAAATCCTTATACATTTTACCTCAATATCCATGCAAGACATATTTTTTTTAGTATACCCTTTCACTCACTTTTTACAAATATTGGCATAGATACAATATAAAACAGTAACAGGTTAAAGGAGAAGAAACAGACAAAGTACACTGTCTGTATACACAAAAAAGTGTCCCAAGCTTTCAGCCCACACAATGCGGTGTAACTATAGCTTCTTTTGTGTACCATTATTCTTTTTTGTCTTTCTTTTGCAGCATGTCAATGACGGATTTAGCCTTTCGCTTGACACCTAGAAGAAAAGAAGAAAGAGAAGAATTGAAGAGACAGGACATTATGTAAACATGACTAACGGCTAAAGAGTGATACCCCTGAGACAAGTACACATTTCTTGCAGTACCTTGCTTTTTGCTGGGTGATTCGTTTGGTGATTCGGCAGAATCTGTAGACCTCTTAGCATAAGCTAACTTCATCCTCTGGATGTTCTTCTTGCTGATCACTTCATGCTGTACAATAGGTTGCGGGTAGTCTTTACCCACAATGCAACCTGCTGCCTGCTGGACACTGCGCGGAGCCTTCCAAGGCTCGTAGATATACTGGGCTGGGAACTTCTTCAGAAGAGGAAGGTACTTTCTATCAAGTAGAGGGAAGGTAAAATGATTTCATATGAATCACTATCATTTGTGACTTTTTAAGTTTGTTTGGTTTTTTGGTCTTACTTGATGTAATCTCCATTTTTGTCTGTCTTCTTGCCAAATGCGACAGGGGAGTAAACTCTGAAGTACTGGTGGAAGAAGGCACTCGCTGAGAGCCACTGCCAGTTTCCAGCATTCAGGGCCCAGTCGCCATCCAATAAAAGATACTCAAACACCTTCAGGAGCCGTGAACAAAATGTGAAAAGTCAACAGATTTAGCATTGCACTTTACATCACTCTTTGAAAAATATTGATTAATACGTTTTTAAAAACACATGCATTTACCTTGGAATAAAACATTTTATTTTAATTGCAGTGTCGATAGGTTTGCTGTCAAGTCTATGTATTGATTGAATAATAAAGACACAAAATGAACCCCATAAAACCGACCCTACATAGTTGTATAGTCATGCAGCAGTCCCAACACTGTAAACAGACTTTGATGTGTAACATTTTTAAATAGGCAGGAAAACGTAATCTGATAATGATAAAATCCTGTATATGATAAACAAAGATTAAGGATTTCAAGTATTAATCTTTATATCTGTACTTTGCAGTATTGCGCAGTGCCAAACAGCTTTATATCATATCTAAAAGGTTAGTCTGGTATATATTGTGAAAAGACATTTCATCAGAAAATATAGTGAGGTTATTTCGTTATAACCACTATTTTGTGAACTACGCATGGTAACACAGGACTCTATGGATTGTGTGCTCCGTGCATTATCTAACATACAGAAGCAATAGAGACTTTAAATATTTACACACCTTCTGCCCTTCTTCCCAGTTGATCCACAGGTCTCCCCTGGTGAGAAAACAGGCAACAGCATGTCTGGCCAGGTGGTGGATCCAGCCCTCCTGCCTCAGCTGAGTCATGATGGCGTCAATGAAAGGGAGACCAGTCCGAGCCTTACAGGACATACAGAGCACCCAGGAAACATTGATGATCCAGGAAATAAGCTATGCTTCTGAATTATCATGAAAACTGTTCTTTCAATATCATTTCCCATTTTTCATTCATGTCCATTTAAATACAGTCTTATTACCTCTCTCCATGCAGCAAGATATTCGGGGTTTGTGTCCCAATCCACCTGGGTACATACGGGGTTGCCCTCCATCTTGTCAAAATTAGGGATACCCACACCAGCGGCGTAGTAAAACTCTCTCCACAGCAGCTGGCCATGCAGGGAAACTGGAGGCTCCGAGTGCTTCTTCTGCAAATAACACATATACATAACAGTCAGACTCATTTTACCTTTAAATGTCAAAATTAGGGCCATGCATCAATACTTAAACTTGTTGTAACACATGTTCTGGTACAGCGTAGCATCTTGCTAATTTGTTTAAATGTAAGAAACCTTCAGTTGCACAGCCTTACTCATTCAGTAGCATACTACCTACAAAAACTCTACCTCCATGGTGACACTCACCCCCTGATAGACTTCTGTCACCCTCCACCAGAAGGTGCGTGCAGACAGGCAGCCAAACGCGACGTATGGACTGAGGACTGTGGTGCTGGGGCTCAGAGAGTTTGGAGAAGTCTGCGGCTTTTCAAACTTACACACCCAATCCTGGAGTAAGAAAACAGATGAAGCAATGTGAATCAGATGGAGCCAATATATCAAAGAGGAGACATGTACATCTTCATTCCCAGGGTTATTAGTTATTGTTAAATATAAATCTTTATGTTATATATATTTATTTAATAAATGAAAAAGAATGCAAACAGTATTCCCCTTATGTTGATAAAGGATTGTATTAACAATTAATCATACAACGTTTTGGAGCTAAAAAGGTTGAAAATGTCATTCAAACTTTCCATAAAGTCTCAAAAGAACATGTTATTAATAATATAATATAAGTCAACATAAGATTTAACAACATTACAAACCATTATCATACTTCGACACAGTTTTCTGTAAAAGGAGCGGTGGTGAAATTGAACTAAGAACATTTACTCAAGTAATTTGATAACTTATACTTGAGTACAATAACCTGATAATACTAAACTAACATCTTCAACTCAGGACTTTTACTTGCAAGTTAAACTGTGGTATAAGTACTTTTACTTAAGTAAAGGACCTCAGTACTTTCCCCACTGAAAAGGAGCCCTAAACAACTCTACAGATGCTATATAGGTTGTCGTCATAATATTTATTTCTGAAAAAGACTTTAATCAAGTGTAAAATACTCTCTAAAATGAACATGTTATACTCAGTAGAGAGTCTCAGTGTCAAAAGCCCTTCAGTTGTGTACAGCGAAATAATAATTATTCAAACTAAAATACCTTTCTTGCCATGTTTTCGTCTAATCTCCTCAGAGCCTCCTGTTCTCCTCCTGGGAACTTCTCCTCTCCCAGAGTTGTGGTGTCATGACCGAGATCCTCCAGAGTAGGTATCCCATCATTCTTGTCATGGTTTTCTGAACAAGGCGTCTTCACATCTGTGACAAGAGAAATTATATTTTAATCCACCACTGCTCAAGTTTAACAGCTGTATGTTAGCTTTAAATGTTTTTGAATGCTTACATTCACTGGTTTACTGTTTATTTCCATGAAGACATTATAACAATTCACTGGCATGACACACTGTAGTTCGTAGTACCTTTAGTGTCTTCGATAGCTGGTGCAGGGATGGGTTTCTTAGGGTTACCTATAGCCTTCAATATTGTTCGAAAACGGTTATAAGTAAGGGGGGCCTTCCCATTGTTTTCCTCAATTATCCTATAAAGACATGACAGACAATAATATAAGGACACTAACCTGAAATCAGACATTTAAGAAGTAAAAACTGTAAGGAAACAATGTGTGATCCCCCCAAAATGTGTACATTTTCAATATGATTAATACCTGTCCATATCATGAATAGTGTGTGAGATTTTGTAGACGACTTCAACTCCATGTTCTTTGGCCAGTGTGGTCACCGTTTTGTCCCGGCTCAGGCTGTAGGGCTCTGTGTCGTACTCATAGGTTAACTTTGTGACTTTCCACTTCTCGAACAGCTTGGGGAATACTTCCTCTGGCTTCCCTCGCACAACAAACAGCCTAAAGGAGTCAACACACACCAATATGACAACATAACAATAAGTGTATGTGTTTTAATATTTGTGAGACTGTTGCCCTTTTGTCTCTACCTGGAGTTGAGTTTCCTGAGGCTGCAGTCCAGGTCTTTGAGGCATCCAATGAGAAACCTCCAGCGGTTGATACCCACAAGGGTGTTGTTATAAAGGTACGGGTCCAGGATGAACACAGGGTACAGCTCCTTACAGTCCCTCAGAGCAGCCATCAGAGCTGGGTTGTCATGCAGCCTGAGTCCCTTGCGGAACCAGTGAATACAAGTATGAGCCATGCCTGTGAACACATAGGAGGGAGACATTTCTTTAGACTTTTTTATTTTTATTGCACTGAGCCCTGAAGGTGAAATGTGGGTAGCTACACAGACATGAAACGCAAAAAGTACACTGGGGGCTAAGTTAGCAGCTTTACAAGTAAGTCTAAAACAAACTGCAGTAGTATTTGCACGTTTGTGTTGCATTTCTGGCAAATGTAACAATTAGCTTAAAAGTAAATTTATTTTCACAAATTTGCTTGAAATGTAGTCGTGTGGTGATGTGGAATATCTCGACCTAAAATGAAATGCATTCAGCTGTTTTTGAACAATAGGAAGACACAGTTGCAGAATAATTTCATAGATGTGTCGACACAGAACTAATACAACTAACGCATAATATGATAACAACTGTCGAAGTGTCCAAAATGTACATGGAAGAGTTAGAGCCACATGATGCACAGTTTTGTGGTCAGACTTTACCGTAATTCTGGCTCAAAACAGTTACAATCCGCTTGGTTTATTGAGAGGTCTGCGTTTGGTAACCAGCACGTTGATTTGTTTTATAAAACCGGAAGCTCTGCAACGTCTGCAGCTAAATCAGCCAAAAAGACGAAAGAAGCGCCACACGTTGCCCATGCTGTCTGTCCACCAGAGGCCCCTATTTTGCAAACAAGACCAGCTATACTGCACGTCACCTCGATTAAAATATGTTTTTTAAAGGCGGCCGAGGCTAGGTTATTGAATGAAATTGTACAAGCGATGTGTTTTTCAAGTTTTACAATCAATAAGAGATGAATAAAAAGTCGTACAAGGGAAGAAAAACCCCCAATAATGACACCCTCTCTACGTCATCCAGTAGCCCCGCTCAGATCCCGTTCAACAGATCAAGTTTTCACTCTGAGAATCCCGCCAGCTCATCGTAGCTCGCCGTGATCGTATAGTGGTTAGTACTCTGCGTTGTGGCCGCAGCAACCCCGGTTCGAATCCGGGTCACGGCATTGCGGTAACAATGTCACGGCAGATGGGCTGTATTTTGAAAAATATTTTGTTGGAAATGTTTTGTGAATGTACGAAATAAGAACTTTTTTTCTCCATGGACATATATTAAACATTAAAAACAAGCATGGCGTTATCAGTGGTAAAAATATGTTACCCAGACTATATTTACTCTCAAGTAGTGAACTGTAGCCTAAAATAAAACACGTTCGTTACATGTCGATTCTTGTTATACTGCTTTAAAATAATAACTTTTTAAAAATCATAATTGTATGTGTTTTTTACATTTATCTGACAGAACTCCAAATCGTCGTTCAGCTACTTGTAACTGTCTTTATGGGTTAAGAAATAAATATATCGAAATACAAACATTGTAAAACGCACCTTGTCAACGCTGAAAACAAGGCTGTTTCCCCGCAGAATAATAATGATTGTATACGTTTCTGTACTGATGTGTAGATTAAGTGTTCACCATGCAGGAGTTAACATACATCTACCGCGGGAAACATGTCCTACACACCATAATTAGCTAATCCAAAACATAACAATAGTAAAACACTAAAAAGGATACTTTCCCTGCACCATATCGCCTTCTTACACACTTTCTTATAGACCTTCTTCTTTACATTTTGCTAACAAAAGGCCATCTCACATATGCATATTTTTGCTACAGTAAGGCCTGCCTTTTTAATTTAGTGGACTATGTTTCTAAAGAATGGTACACGCTCTGAATATTTTGACATACAGCACTTTGTTTTCTCCCACTTCCTTATTTTACCATAAAGCCCCCTAGAGGGAGACACAACAGTAAGGGTAACTGGAAGACCACACTTTTAAAAAGTTACTCTTACAACAAAATTTGTATTTGCAGTAATCAAGTAAGTAGTCTCATAAAAGCACTTACATGAAATGACCCAAGAACTGTTGTCATGGATTTTTGCATGTAACAGTAACCTTTTAAGCAAAGCATTAAATCCCCATTATTAATCAATCGATCAGTTTTACTTTACTCGGTAGATTTGTGAACGTTTTCATTGTCAGTACTTTAATAAAAGCAATATATTTCGATGTCAAATGGACTTTAATGTTAATCTTACTCCGTTTACTTGAGACCTACTCATGGAGCCTTCTGCCTGCACCACGAGTATGATTCCGTTTTTGGCGGATCATTGCCATCAGCCCATCGTAGCTCGCCGTGATCGTATAGTGGTTAGTACTCTGCGTTGTGGCCGCAGCAACCCCGGTTCGAATCCGGGTCACGGCATTGCGGTAACAATGTCACGGCAGATGGGTTCTCTTTTAAAAAGATTACTAATTGGTGTGTACTGGATTAAAACGGAATCATTCCTTTTTCTGCATTTACAGATTTGTTCGCATTTTTTTTTAAAACGTATGGTGGTTTGATTGGTGGGATTTAAGCAGCGTTAGATAGGTGGCCGACAGGTGCAAACACATTACAACGGCTCAAAATGCCCTATACATTACATAATGCACACAATGTTAACAATATATTGTTCACCCTAATACTCTCAGTACTGCCCTAACTGCACATTGCACATTCTAACCAAGCGGAAAACTCTGGGGCAGAGCAGGGAGGCCAATAAGGAAGTGCCTCAAACTGCAGTTCATCTAGTGGCCAGTAGGAGCAGTCTGCAGAAGGGAGCAATTTCCATGTTAAAATGCCCAAATTTACAGCAGAAATAAACATGTTTACATCGTTGTTCAAAAAACCATATTATCTGTATAGTTAGATCCCCCCTTCATGACTATGGATTGGGGGGTGAATTTCTTCTCAACTCATCTGTTTAATTAATATTCAGTCTTAAAGTTATGCCTAAATTAGGGCGTGTTCACATTGAGTGACAGCTCTGTCCAGTGCCAAGTTTACTGTCTCTCTGCTAGCAGCTCCGTGATGCTACAGGGACTCTGCCTGCTCAGTTCATCAGGGACGTAACTTGAACTCGGCCGTGTTTGTTCGTTTTTCATGCTTATATCGGACTATTGTGGCTCGCTCTGCGGTTAAAACAGACGGTGCATGAATGCGGTTTTGCGGTAAGTGAAATGTGAGTACTTTATTTATGTTTTTATGATTTTAATCAGCTACATAATGAATGTTAAGGCTTGGGTTAGCATGTACGCGAGTGGTAGCTAGCTACATCTGTGCTAACGATGCTGATCGTAGCCTCCAAGTTAAAACGAAATAGAGAAGTGTTAAGCGTTAAGTTGGATAATACTGTAGAACAAACGGCTTCTGTTTGAGGTTGGTAAAATAAGGTCATCCTTGCAAGAGATATTTGATTATGTAGGTAACTGTATGCATCGCTAAGGTTAATTTAAATTCGCTATTCTCGAGTATGTAGACAAGCTAACATCAAAGTAGTGTTGAAGAGCAGCGTAGTGTATGTTAAATCAACCTCAAAATAAGATGTGTGTATATTACAATTATTAATGTCATATTTCAAGATGATTACTTAGATATTACAATATGGTTTGCTGAGCTGGAGTTCATTATTGAGCTTACAAGTTAACGCCACAGTCATATCTGAAGACCGAACCCAAACCTTGTTGTTTTTATTAGTGTATTACCAAATTGGTAATTACACTTGTGAAACCGACTAATTGTGGCTGTAGAACGTGTAACGTGTAACTTCATGCCTGCATTTAAGGACGATGAATAGCCTAGGCCCTAGTCAATGCTTTAGGGATGATTTGTTAAAAATATTAGATCAGACGTTATGTGTGCTTCAGTGAAAATCAAGCTTATTCATTGAATTTCATTTGTTCTTCCAAAGTTACAGTAGGATAAAAAGGACTCGGACAATACACAATCCAATATGTTCAACAGAAGAGAATAAGTGATATTGTTTATACACATGGTACTACATGGCGTTAATAACGCGTTAACGCAAACACATTTTTAACGCCACTAATTATTTAAAGCATTTTTCCTCGGCCCGCTCCGTAGTTTCAGAGCCCAAAGGCTTGATGTTGTTGTTAGTTGGATGGTGGGAGATTCTAGCAAGAGATATGGATACAATTTTTTTTGTTTTAAACAGCAAGCCAAGCACACAGCTGATGCTGATAGCCCGGAGGTTGTTGTGTTGAGAATATTCAGGAGAATATTTGTCATTGTTCCAATGATAATAAACAAACATTTGCATAAAGCATATTTGTCCACTCATATGTTGATAAGAATATTAAAAACTTGAAAAATATTTCTCAAGGTACATTTAGAACAGATAAAAAATGTGCGATTCATTTGCGATTAACTATGGACATCATGCGATTAATCGCGATTCAATATTTTTAACGCCACGCCAACTTAAGATCCATATTCAAAAATACAGATTTTTGGCACTGACCGGTTCGCGCAGTCTTCAAAGTAACCAAGCAACCTAAATAAATTTGTTAATTTTTCTGTCCAATGACCTTGCTCCCTTTCATGTCATGTGATACCTTTGCGTGACGAGCGACCTGTTTAATCAACCTGTACTGTAATGTAGCTAGCACAGCAAAACCAAAGCACAAGAGCAGCACTCAAAAGAGAGTGTATGTCTGTGCGTGTGTGAGCGCAGCAGCGTGCGCTTATGTTTGGGGCGATGGGGGGCCCAAAATCAATATTTGCACCGGGGCCAATCACAACCTTGTTACGCCACTGCATGGTACCCAAGCCCCCAGGAAGTGCGCCGGACTCTGATGAAAATATTTGTTGTGTCCAAACCGCGGTATTACAATTTCCGTACCAGTCCGTGTCGTGACTTCATTGGGCCCAGAGCGGACGCGGTTCTCAGCCAGCAGGTCGCTTGTTCGCATGGTGCCCGTCTCCCATCAGCCGACAGGAAGCGAAGAGCGGACGCTGCATGATCATCTTACAGAGAATGGGTTTGTGCAAAATTATGCTGATCATTGTGTCTAAAGAAAAGAGTCTGAGAAAGAAAGAGTTATTCTGTTGATATGGGTAAATGACCTACTTATAGCGGCCAATAACAACGGCTCACTCAGTGATGTCAAAGAGATGTTGAAGAGGAAGTTTAAAATGAAAGATTTGGGGGAACTTAAACATTTCCTAGGTGTCGACTTTACACAGAGTGAGGGGGAGATCAAAATTAGCCAAAAGAGACACATAGCAAAGATGATAGAGAGGTTTGGCATGTCAGAGTGCAAACCAAAGTCAACTCCATGTGAGCAAAAGTTACATTTTGACACTGAGGGTGAAGTTATCGATTCTACAGGATACAGAGAGATAGTAGGTAGCTTGATATACATTATGACATGTACTAGACCTGATCTGAGCTGGATTGTGAGTAAATTATCACAACACTTAGCAGAACCAAAACAACAACATTGGGCTGTAGCAAAACAACTGTTGAGGTATCTAAAGGGTACAATCAGGGGCGCCGTAAGGGGGTGAAAAGTTATGACGATTCTAAGGACCCGTGACTGACAGGGGCCCAAAAATGTTTAAGTAACCTTTCATCAATCATCAATAATTAACATTAATATAACGTTACATTGATAATGTACTAACTAAACTTACGATTCATTTCACTTTTTTTCTTCCAAAAGTTAATTATCCAAAGCCTCTGTACACCCCCCTCTATTTACATGTAATGGTTTGGTCCTGCCTCCAAACGCTGTGCGGCACCCGGCACCGCACTTTCTGGCAGAGAGTGAGTGCAGGTGAGCAACGATGCTAGTACTTAAGTTATGTGTGTACGATGTCTCAACGACTAACAAAGTCAGGCTTTCAAAAAAGAAAAGAAAGGAGAGAAAGACAAGAGAGAGGGACTAAAGGGCGACAGTATGTCACCCAGTTTTTCAAAAGAAAAGGTGGGTGTGGTCCATTGATTGATTGATTAAAAAGTTTATTAACAGCTTGTATATTGGGTAAAGTACAGGCTACAGCTCAAAACATAAAATTGTTAAGGGGATGCAGACCAGAGAAAGACTTTCGTCTTGTTTACATCAGGGTCCCCCATTTCCAATTCATCATATCATTTAAGACATATAAGACATATTTGACATACAGATGGCTTATTTACAATTTACATACAGGTGTTTTTTTACATACAGATGGCTTATTTACAATTTTCATTTTAGATTTCGTTCTAATACATCCTAACCGGACATTTAAGACATACCAAGTCTACAGATATACAGTTAGTAACAGAGTCTAAAATGTGAGTATATACATAGATGGGGGGGGAAGCTGTCCATTGTACGACAGGTTGAGATTTGTACCATTACCGGAGCCAGTTTTGCAATGCTCTCCCCCGAAGGTGCTCTTTAAGAGAGGTTTTGAAGGTAAGTATAGTTTTACTTTCCTTTACAGTAGTGGGAAGAGCGTTCCACCTTGATGTGGCATAATTGCGAAACGTGTATTCCCCCTTTTTTGTGCCAAGTCTGGGTTTTACATGATTTGTGGAGCTCCCTCTGGTGTTATGATCATGGTATTCCTTGAGCTTTGGGAAGAATTTTGACATGTACATGGGTACCATAGAGGTGTAGTGGATCTTGTAGACCAGGCCCATTGCAAGTAGCTGTCCTCTGTCGTCTACTCTAAGCCATCCTAGGTTGTCAAAGTGGGCAGAGGTGAGGTGGGTTCTAGATGAAAGGTCAAGCAGTAGTCTGACCAGTTTATTTTGTGATGTTTGAAGTTTTATTTTTAGCGCCTTGGAGGTGCTATGGTACCATGACGTGCAAGCATAGTCATAGTACCCTTGAATGAGTGCTCCTGCCAGAGTTTTCAGGGTGTTTTTGTTTACCAGAGAGGAGATCCGGTATAGGAAACTAGTTCTTTGATTGACTTTTTTTATTACATTGGATGCCATTTTGTCACAGGAGAGGTTTGCCTCAAGAATAGATCCTAGGTATGTAATTTCCTTCTTACTTGTGACAATAATGTCACCCACTGCAACTGAGAAGTCGTCGGATTTGCTGAGATTATGTTTCGAACCGAAGAGAATGGACTCTGTTTTACTCAGGTGTAATGATAATTTATTATCGGCGAGCCAGGTGCAGATTCTGCCGAGCTCGGAGCTGAGGGTTTTTTCAACCTGCAATCTGCTCCTGTCAGAGACCAGCAGGGCTGAGTCGTCCGCGAACAGGAACAAGTTGCAGTCACATGCTGATGACATGTCATTTGCATAAATTAGGAACAGTAACGGACCTAATATGCTTCCTTGTGGAACACCACAGCTCACTGGGAGGGGGGCTGGACAGAGTACCGTTTACCTCCTCCATCTGTTCTCTCCCCTCCAGGTAAGATTGTATCCAGCTCACCGATAGTTTATGAAAAACCAATTGCTTTTAGCTTGTCAATCAGAATGGGATGATTGACAGTGTCGAAAGCCTTTTGTAGGTCCAGCATCACCATGCCGCAGTATTTGCCCTTGTCCACCTCTTGTTTGATGTGGTCGTTCAAATAAAGAAGGCATGTGTCAGTGGAGTGGGATGTTCTAAAGCCAGATTGAAATTCATAGATTAGTTTCTTTTCCGCGAGATACTTTTCGACCTGTTCATATACTATTTTTTCCATGACTTTCGAGATGGAGGTAAGTATAGAAACAGGGCGGTAGTTGCCTGGGTCCAATTTGCTGCCCTTTTTGTGCAGGGGGGTTACTCTTGCAATTTTGAAGTCTTTGGGTACCATGAGTGGTGGAAATTAGTCTGTTAGCTAAGCTTAGTCCATTGTAAATAATAATTGTAATGTTTTGCTCACATTAAGTACTGTTAATATCTTCACAGAAAATGCTGAGGTTTTTCATTTCATTCCTCTTTTAGCTGGCATTTAATAAATGCAGTTACATTTTTAGCAGCTATTCATACTAGATCAGTTGTCCCTCCCCTGGTGCCAGGACCAACAGGTCCATCTTTAGGCTCAGCAGCCCTGTCCCCCATAATGCTTTGCAGTCTTGCCATGATGTCCATTGAAAGCCAGTTGGCTAGAAAGCTGGACTTCAAGGACTTGATCAGTGACTTTGCCTGTAAGAAGGCTAGGCGCTGGGCTCTTGGTGAGTAAAGCTGAGCCAGGGCTCGTAATAACTGTTAAAGGGCAAGGCTATGGTAACGATATTTGATCACTACAAAGAAGATGCATGATGAGAAAAAGACTGAGAACAGGTAACAGGCTCCGATTTAGCACCACCATCAGGCCTTTTCACTTCCAATTCCGTTTTGTTGTCCGTTTACACTTTAATACCCGCTTATTTTGTAGTTGGTATGTATATTTAATTAAAAAATCTGCTGCTTATGTTTTTTTTTTTGTTATAGCATTTTATAAATGATAATATTGGTGTTAATGTTCACTTTATTTTAATTTAAGAGGTCATGTATATTTAAGTTATATTTATTTAGATGTATGAATGTTCCATTCAAAAATGTTATTAAAAAGGCATGTACACCATAATAGATGACTATTGAGGTCTATTGTCAGGAATGTTATCGTTATATCAAATAGTGAATTCTACTGCAGCAGAAGGTTGCAGCAGTATGTTCCATGTCTGCACAGTGTTATATTTTTACCGCTCAGTGTCAGTAAATATTGTGCGGTTAGTATTGGACTACAAGATAGATGCAAGCCTGTACAGGTAGACTTATTTCAAGCATAAATGAGTGGGCTGGGTTCTGGAGGTGTGGTTACAGCAATTGTGCTTGGTTAGCGTGGCCTGGGCCTGGTGGTGGAGCCCAATGTGATATCTTTTCATGGGGCCCAAAATCCCTGCTGGCGCCCCTGGGTACAATAGACCAAGAGCTACATAACAAGAAAAGTGAGGAAAGCCTAAAGCTTGAGGGATACAGTGATGCTGATTGGGCAGCCGATCAAAATGATAGGAGAAGCACAACTGGATATTGTTTCAGCTTAACTGAAAATGGTCCGGTTATATCCTGGAAAAGCAGGAAGCAGCCAACAGTGGCGCTATCGACCTGTGAGGCCGAGTACATGGCATTAGCGGCTACTATTCAAGAGAGCATGTACCTTGTACAGTTATTAAAAGGGGTAGACCATAATAGCCCACATGTACCAGTGAAGATATACGAGGACAACCAGGGAGCAATAGCTCTATCCAAAAACCCTGTATCCAGACAGAGAAGCAAGCATGTAGACATCAAATACCATTTTGTACGATCTGCACATGCTGAGGGGAAGATATCTATTACATATTGTCCTACTGCAGACATGGTAGCTGATGTCCTAACCAAGCCGTTGACAAAGGCACAATTTGACAAGTTCAAAGGGTATTTGTTTGGAGAGTAATGTAAATTGCAGGTATACAAATTGAACACTGTTAGAGAAGCTTTTGTTTTGTTTATTTGGATTCTGTGTACCACTGTAGAGTTATCAACATGTCTTTGAGTGGGAGTGTTGAGCATATTTGTATAATATCAAAGTCATGTTTATGTTCATGTGTGTGACATCATCATAATGTGCCTGAAACGTGATGCTAATGAGCATGCGCAGAAACAATAAACGGCTCTTATTCCAGGCCAAACTCTGAGCGATAGTGGTCGTGTTTTTCTTTCCGTTAGTATACTTACACTACTTTGGCTGACTGCAAACGTGGAGACGTCTGCTGAATTATGTCTCGCGCAACAAGATGGATGTTTCTGCCCCTCTGTTCATTCTCCCATTATCCTCCTCAATCTGCCTAGAAGTATTTTAATGTTGTAGCTGTTACTATAACCAATACTAATGCTAGAGCTGCAACTGACAGTTATGTAGGCACATTGTTATTGTTTCTTATCGCTGTGTGATTAAAACAATAAACACAAATATACGATAGGCAATGCAAAACTTTATTTCGTACCTTCATACACACAACACAACATTAGAATGAGCTTTTATCAACGCCTACATGATGATAACCTGTCAACATGACAGGAAAATCCACATGACATTAATACAGAGCGGGCAGAACCCAAATCGAGCTCCAGTGCCGCACGAAACATGTTTTCGATGGACGAGAGTGAAAATAGAACGCACACGCTATTGCTTGTTTTGTTTGTTTGCAGTCTGTTCTTCTTGTTTTCCGGTTGTTGCCTGATTTGAATGACGAATACACACTACCGCCGCCTGCTGGTAAGGAGAGTTATTGCCACTCACGCACTGAAGTCTTTGCGGTGTGTTCCCGTGCGACACATGGCCAAGACGCAGGAGAACACGGCGACGCAACAGCCTGCGTCGGTGAGTCCTCTGGTGACTGCTTGGTGTGTCAGGGCCTTTAGAGGGCTGCGCCATATACTCATAGAAGCTGGGGTTACAGTAGGTAACCTCAGTTCTTCTGGGTTATGGCTAGAAAGAATCCGTCTTGTGTAAAACTCTCACGAGAGTTTGAAAGTCACAGGGCTGAATGTTACTTAATGTTTCAGTTACGATCGTTAACATCAGTGGGCCACAGCAAATTATGGTGAGAAGCTAAACCGTCTATTAATTAATGTCAATTACAGGGAGTGTGATTGTTGAAATAGGGTGTTAGCGGTCTTGCTGTTCAAAGAAGAATGACAACACTGTAGGTCACCAACACTATGGTTTATTTTTTTATTCACATGCAAGTCAACGTTGTCGCAGTAAAAGTCCCAAGATAGCTCCTGGTGCAATAAAATGTTCCCTTTCAGTGTTTTACTATGTCTGATGTTTCTCTATTAATATTGCTGCTGCATTAATGTGTGTGTTGCATGTTACTGCTGTAGATGTGTTTTCCGAGCCGCTCCAATTACAACGGGAGTTACAACGAGAACGTAATATTTACACAAGACGGATCCTTTCTAGCCATAACCGTTCTTCTGCTCTGAAAGCTAAGCATGACGGGTAATCTGTGACGTTTGTCTCTTTAAAGTTGGGCCAATTTGTCATCATGTGCCAATGAGCAGCTCTCATAGGAAAGAACGAGAGCCCGCCTCCGACGCTGTATCCAGTTCTTATTTTACATCAATGATGGTATCCAATTCTCTTTAGCAGCAGTCTGTTAGCAAGACTTGACCTCTTGAACATCCAATATGTCCAATCAGAATAGAGTATTCAAGTTGAGCACTAAACATTTCAGGTAGTATGCTTTGGATAAATGTATTAGCTAAGTAATGAAACATTACATTAAGAAAGTTATCACTTTTAAATTCTTGATTATAGTTCATGGATAGGAGGACACTGACAGACAAGTGAGAGTAATGGTTGTTTGTTTCAGTAATAATGTTGCCGTGTACACAACCACAACAGCTGTACAAAGGTATGTCACAATGTGCAATGATGTCACCAGATCAGTTGTCGAGCAGCAATCTGAAAATACAGGAAGCAAAGGTTCAGCAGGTACAATGTACAGTAGTTAGGTCACTTCACCTTCATGTGACTGATGAGAGCAGCATGTGTAGAGTTAGGAAGATCATGTTCCCACAGGCCTCCTCAGCAGGCTGCTGAAGGAGACCTCTGGGATGCTTTTTATTTTCTGGTCAATTCCACAGCAAACCAAGAATGGAGAGTCCTGAAAGCCTTGGTATATGACCAACACAGAGAGCAGCATCACTCATTAGATAATGCTTTAATACCAGAGGGGAAATTCAGTTTACTCACAGGAACAAGATGGAGTCACTCCTCTTCACATCCCAGGATTCTGAAAGTCAAGATTATTCAATTACATCCCAATTCATTATTTAACAGTTCTAAAAGATGCAGATTATTTATTTCTCCTTTAATCTTTCAAAATAAGCACGTGTCCTGCAGTAATATCCCACAATGCTCATGGGAGTGGACATGTTGGTAAAGCGTAACCACAGATTTATTCTGTGAGGTATTTCCAACGACACGGCCCTATAGGTAAAGGTCAGTCGGGATAGACCTCAGTTCTGTGACAGTCATACACTCTCACCTCTGCTGTGACGCCCTGCTGCATCCTGGGAGGACAGCCTCTGCTGCAGTATCCTGGGAGGACAGCCTCTGCTGCAGCATCCTGGGAGGACAGCCTCTGCTGCAGCATCCTGGGAGGACAGCCTCTGCTGCAGCACACCTGGAGGACAATAACGAGTGTGTCAGCACATGCAGTTCTGTCATATCATGATACCTTTAGATCAGTGTAATCTTATCGTGATCTAACAAAGGTTTAGGAGATTAGTATGCGAGTAGTTACCAAAGCTGGGCAGTTTCAGATAATAACCAAAATGTAAGAACTGCACCCCGAAGTAAATAATCATCATTTCATTTGACTGAGTAGTCGGGAGGAATTTGCAACCCATCAACACATTTGGTTTTTCGCTGCACAAACACTTCAAGTGGAGATAACCAAAACATGACCTCTAATGAGAACTACCATATGGTGAATGAGCTGTGTGAGGAAGTTGGTTTATGCCAACTATCAAGAGGAAGACGTTTATTTTTTGTTAAAGCGTCTCACTGGCATGTACTAAAGCCACCTGCATACAGCTTTTTAAAGTCAGCCTGCTTCTAATGACGTAATGTTTCAAATAACATACCAGGACTCCACACACAGGCAGCATGGAGACCAACGATGCCAGTTATTGAGTTTGTCTCGCACTGACTTATGAACTAACCAGCTGAGAAAGCAGCTGGCTGCAGATACCGTACAGTGCTGTAAGCATCAGGTGTTTTCAATCATTGGACAGATATCAGAATTGTAGGAAGACAAACCCACCTACTGCTTTCAAAAGTTCTGGAGTCTCAGGATTCTTGACTCAGGATTGTTCTGCCATCACAGCCACCTAAACACAGGAGACACATCAAGTCATCACAGTTACCAAACATCTCAACTTTAAACTCATTTTCCTGCATTTAACTTATTTGGTGGGCATCAAAATCTAACTGAACAAAATGACAAGTGCTATTTAAAGGTCCCATGTCATGCTTTTCTGGTTATTACCCGTTCCCTTGTGGGTTATGTAGCTTTTTCTGCATGTTAACGGTCTGCAGAGTTACTATGGGTTTCCATAAGCAGTGGCAGCAGAGAGACTGCTGTATTTTGTTCAGTTGGGCATCTCTCAATCACACTTCAGAGCAGTTGAACATTAAGCCAATCATCATGACACTTGAACAGTAACTGAATTCTGAAATGCAACTTACCAAGCTCTCCTTAAGGTTTCATCACCTGCCAAAGAACAAAGAATGTTTAAAGGACTGCCATAAACAAAAATATGTATATTTATAAATGTAACAGATGTCTTTTCTCATAAGTAACACTGCTACAACCAGCAGCAGTGGGTTGCAAGAGAATATTTGCTCTATGCACTGTATGAGCTCTACGGCCCACCTAACAGGACCAGAGCTCATACTGTGCCAAGCAGACAAGAGTATCAGGTCCAGATAACATTAAATGCAAACTAGTCGTTTATGAACTTTGTGCCAAAAACCTATGACAAGTCAAATGTCCATGGAAGCCTGAAGGTTTAGGTTGTCAGGCTCCTGCAGTAAAAAAAAGCAGACCCCCCCCCCCCCCCCCCCGACTAGTTTCATGGTCTGATATGAAGTGATGACAGAACACACATGATATCTAAATTGGTTTCACTGTTTGTCTTTCTGACTGGACTTATCATACGATAAATAAAAATGAACTCGATAACTTTTCTGACCTCGATAAATTGCCGTTTACATGTGTTTTTGTTTACATAACAGTGTTTCCCCTAGGGTGGAGTCATAGCAGCGGTGCTAAGGCACGTGGGCCCAGCATAATGTGAGCTCGGAGTGCGTGGAATTTTTTAGTGCGTGCGGAGCGCGCCCCGCGAATTTGTTTCTGTGTGACAGCACAAGAGAGGCTCTTGAGGCCTAGTACCAGGGCCGGTTCTAGACAATTTGCTGCCCTAGGTGAGATTTTAGGCGACATTTTATGTGTAAAGAATAAATGAAAAATCTCAACAAAAGACAAATACACTGCAAAAACAGAAACTTATTGAGTAAAATACTTCAATCTGGTGCACTTTGAGCACACAATTACTAGAGACCTGATCTAGGGGGCACAACTCTAAAAACGCCCATATGAAAAAGATCGGTTTACATTTTAATAATCAAATAAGTATATGAACATAACCTACCATAGCCAATAACAAATAAATATGGCTTATTTTATTTTTGTTATTCATTCATATCTTATTTTACCTAGTTAACATTTATTTATTCATATTTTTGTATCTCTCCAACTTTAAACTATATTTTTGGTTTACTGTCCAAGTATACATTGGAATGATTTCAAACCTGTTTTTATTTATCCTAATAATTATAAAGGAGTGCCTTGGAAATATGTGTTTACATAATTTGTGGTCAAAACGTGAGAGACCCACTGAGATAACTTAAGACTAAAATTAACTATCTAAATACTCAGAGAGTGCTTAACCTCACTGAGCCTCTCAGTCTGACAGGAGAGCTCTCCTCCACCCTGGTTGTAGAAACATCTACTTCTTATATCCGTTATATCCGCAGCTAGCACCAGATTCTAATAACAACAGCGCCGGTACCGGTGCACCCTCTCCCTTGCTCGCTCTCTCGCTACCACGCTCGCATTTGATAAGCCAACATCCCCCACTTTCATCACTTACAGCACCCACCGTACAGGGCAAATTAAACGTGTAACCGGGGTGAAAAGGGTGTTACATTTACTTAATTATGAATGTTGTTACATCAAGGCCGAACATTTGGATGAGCACCAACGGTCAAAAATGTTTTTTTCCCTCCCAGAGCTACCAGCGCAGCGCCCCCCCAGATCTGGCGCCCTAGGCGACCGCCTGTGTCGCCTAGGGCAGTAACACAAATACTACAAATCGACACAACAAACAATCAGTATATCAGTCTATTTAATTTATTGTTTTGGTTGTGTGTGATTTAATACATTTTGATAATTTAATCAATTTGTTTAATTTATTATATTACATTTATATATTTTAATATTATTTCTCATTTCATTTGCCATGTTGAATGTTCAATAAAAAGTTCTGTTTTAAAGGAAGTACTTGAATTATTATCATCATTATGTATCGTCCAACAAAATTAATTATCGTGACAGGCCTACACAGACAGACACTCATTTATACCATAGACAACCCCATTAGACAGAATCCATGAAAAACAAATACTAACCTCAAATCCAAGAGGGGCAGCACAACATCTTCCCCCATCGAGGTGAGCAGTAAAATCATATCCTGCAATAAAAAGGGAAAAACATAAGTTTGTTATTATTCAGGAGGTTTGAACATAGCCATCTCATCCAACAATTAAAGTGAGCCAATACTGTAAGCAAAAGCAACTAGATGTTATAAAAGGAAACGGGAAACCTGATGGTGGGGGGTGGTTAGAGGAAACAGTGATGCATCTCTAAACCAATAGACATGGTGAATGTGCCAGGCCTCATTGACACCGTTCTGCAACCAGCAGTGCAGAGGTGAAAGCAAAACCTGATGTTCTATAGCGACTGTTGTCCTGAGATCAGCCCACTGCACAGGGCCGTCCTCTTGACAAGTGGCTCTGCTAGGACCAGCTCAGCGATCTGGTACTGATCCAAGCCCAGTCCAGAAAGCCTTGGCATATGACTAACACAGAGAGCAGCATCACTCATTAGATAATGCTTTAATACCAGAGGGGAAATTCAGTTTACTCACAGGAACAAGATGGAGTCACTCCTCTTCACATCTCAGGATTCTGAAAGTCAAGATTATTCAATTACATCCCAACTCATTATTTAACAGTTCTAAAGATGCAGATTATTTATTTCTCCTTTGATCTTTCCAAATATATAAGCATGTGTCCTGCAGTAATATCCCACAATGCTCATGGGAGTGGACATGTGGGTAAAGCGTAACCACAGATTTATTCTGTGAGGCATTTCCAACGACACGGCCCTATAGGTAAAGGTCAGTCGGGATAGACCTCAGTTCTGTGACAGTCGTACACTCTCACCTCTGCTGTGATGCCCTGCTGCATCCTGGGAGGACAGCCTCTGCTTCAGCATCCTGGGAGGACAATCTCTGCTGCAGCATCCTGGGAGGACAGCCTCTGCTGCAGCACACCTGAAGAAGGCAGGCAGGAGAGAGTGAGAACATGTTGCAGCATTCATGTTTTATCATTACTTGACATGCATTTCTCCCTTTTGATGAAATTAGTTACATCTGCAGTGGTTTGCATGTACTATGTACAGACACAGGGTAAAGACATGGCTTTCTAATGAATAATGTTTCAACAAACATACCAGGACTCCACACACAGGCAGCATGGAGACCAACGATGCCAGTTTGTGAGTTTTGTCTCGCACTGACTTATGAACTAACCAGCTGAGAAAGCAGCTGGCTGCAGATACCGTACAGTGCTGTCATTACACAACATGTTTCACACTCTCCATATCACTCTCGACAGTTACTTTGAAAACATGGTTTGTTTTCCTCCTGGAATCTTGTGCATTTATAGCAGCCACCTGTTGGTTTAAACCCTCTTGTTAAGGGACGTCAGAGTACTTACATCATGCTGCAGTGTTGAAGGCCAGAGAGGACACCTGTTGAGGCAGAACTAAAGTTACTATGGGTTTCCATAAGCAGTGGCAGCAGAGAGACTGCTGTATTTTGTTCAGTTGGGCATCTCTCAATCACACTTCAGAGCAGTTGAACATTAAGCCAATCATCATGACACTTGAACAGTAACTGAATTCTGAAATGCAACTTACCAAGCTGTCCTTAAGGTTTCATCACCTGCCAAAGAACAAAGAATGTTTAAAGGACTGCCATAAACAAAAATATGTATATTTATAAATGTAACGGATGTCTTTTCTCATAAGTAACACTGCTACAAACAGCAGCAGTGGGTTGCAAGAGAATATTTGCTCTATGCACTGTATGAGCTCTACGGCCCACCTAACAGGACCAGAGCTCATACTGTGCCAAGCAGACAAGAAATGCATCAATCCCAACAGTACACATGTATTTGAGGAAAACAGTAATGTTGAGTAGC
Source organism: Notothenia rossii (assembly GCF_949606895.1). Taxonomy (NCBI): domain Eukaryota; kingdom Metazoa; phylum Chordata; class Actinopteri; order Perciformes; family Nototheniidae; genus Notothenia; species Notothenia rossii. Next base: position 11,651,231 of record NC_136904.1, on the reverse strand, counting down.
ATGCCCAGGCTTGCTGTATTTAAAGAGGTGGAGTCTATTAAACTGACATGCTATGAAGTGGTTGATGACGTTTTGGATACCTCGGCAGCGAGGGCCACCCTTACCCTACCCCAGATCTTATAAAACAAGAGAATCAGGTCCAGATAACATTAAATGCAAACTAGTCGTTTATGAACTTTGTGCCAAAAACCTATGACAAGTCAAATGTCCATGGAAGCCTGAAGGTTTAGGTTGTCAGGCTCCTGCAGTAAAAAAAGAAGAAGCAGACCCCCGACTAGTTCCCGCGAGTTTCACGGTCTGATATGAAGTGATGACAGAACACACATGATATCTAAATTGGTTTCACCGTTTGTCTTTCTGACTGGACTTATCGTACGATAAATAAAAATGAACTCGATAACTTTCCTGACCTCGATAAATTGCCGTTTACATGCGTTTTTGTTTACATAAGGATGTGACCAGCATTATAGCCAGGCGCGCTGTGTCTGCCGGCCCGCCGCGTGAGATATATATATATATATATATATATATATATATATAAACGTGGAGGTGTTGTTTCCTTGTTTAGCGATACACAGCGAAACACAGCCAAACTCATCCTGAGCACACACAAAGTCACAGCCGAAGTAAAAACAATAAGTGTGGCTTGATATTGAGTAAGAAAAAGGTTGATAAACGCTGTGAGAATGGGTCTGCAGAGAGAATTTCGCCACGATACCAACTGTCTGTTATCATCCTGCAGCAGGGAGGAGAAATCAGCAGAGCTGCCTGCACTGAGTGTGTGTGTGTGAGGAAGCCTGTAGATTGGTCAATTTGGACCAATCAGCGGGGGCTTAACGTAACGGCTCCACGGACGTAACGGCTCCACGGATTGGTCCATTTGGTTCCGGGAAACGCATGACATCATGAGTTACCCGGAAGAATCAATGGACAGTGACGTATCTCCAACAAGGCGTTTTTGGGAGGTATTTTCTGTGTTAAGAGTTTTACTCGCTTCAGGGTGTACTTTGAGGGCTTTGACTCTGCAGACCGTTTACATGCATAAAAACCTTCATAACACAGAAGGGGACGGGTAATAACCGGAAAAGCATGACATGGGACCTTTAACATCAGTGGGCCACTGCAAATGATGGTGAGAAGCTAAACTATCTATTAATGATGTCAATGACAGGGAGTGTGATTGTTGAAATAGGGCGTTAGCGGTGTTGCTGTTCAAAGAAGAATGACAACACTGTAGATCACCAACACTACGGTTTATTTTTTATTCACAGGCAAGTCAACGTTGTCGCAGTAAAAGTCCCAAGATAGCTCCTGGTGCAATAAAATGTTCCCTTTCAGTGTTTTACTATTATGTCTGATGTTTCTCTATTAATATTGCTGCTGCATTAATGTGTATGTTGCATGTTACTGCTGTAGATGTGTTTCCGAGCCGCTCCGATTACAACGAGTTACAACGAGAACGTGACGTCATATTTACACAAGACGGATCCTTTCTAGCCGTAACCGGTGGCCTTTGGTGACGCCACGCGACGCAGAATAACTTTATAAAATAAAGTTGCCATACTTCGGATTACATTAACGACATCTGAATAATAATAATGTAAATAAATGTTATCAACTTTTAAAGGGAAAATACTCTCAGGTCCTTAAATAAACATTCTAAAGCCATGCCGCCAGTAAAGCAGTTTGCATGCTACGTGCATCAGGACTGAAACTTTTGCACATCTGTATGAATGCAGTCTTCTCATTCATTTAACTCAAAATACTATCCTCACCCAGCTAGAGGCCCCGCACGAGACAATATGCAATGCACTTAAGATGCCGGTGTATCAACTACACGAGGAGGAAAGGCTAACAGCCTTTCTAGCATTAAGCTAACTAGCAGCTACTGTGCTCAACCGGGACAACGTGGCGTCCACAACGTGAGCACGTCGCGTTTCACATGTCTTATTAAAATCCCACTAAAGTAACTTGACTTACACATGAGGACATGTTGTGTTGTGCCAGGTATTTTCAGCGAATATTTACCTTCTGCGTGTTTTCTGGACGACCAGGGGCCTCAGTGTTTTAGCGTGCACAACACGTGTTACCGAATAAAATGTGGTACGAACGACCAACTGGTGAGAGGTGAAATCCCTCCCCTTCCGGTTCTTCTTGTTCTTTTCTTTAATGGCGAATCGCTTCCACTTGGAGCATATATCGCCACCTACTGTTTAGTTATTAAATGTTCATACTAAATCCTTGTCCTCAGACCAGTGCTTTTGAGGAATTTGAAGATCAGCTTGTTTGCTTCATTTCTTGATTTACTTTCAAATATTGCCTTGAAATCCATGTCCTTGATGTTGAGTTGTTCCAGTGCAGTTTTCAGAATGAATCTTTGTCTGTTATAGTCCGGGCAGCTAAAAAATACATGATGTATTGTCTCTGGTTGTTGGCAACCATCACAATTGCCATTTGGATGTTTTCCAATCAGATGCAGTGATGAGTTTAGTCCAGAGTGTCCCAATTTTATCCTGCTGTTGATGCTCTGCTCTCTTCTACTACTACCCCACGTGCTTCCTGTTCCTACTTCCCTTTGTATCTGATATAAATGTCTTCCTTTGGTGTTACTGTCCCATAGTTTTTGCCATTGTTGCTTGATAACCACTTTAGTAAAAGATTTGACTTCTGCTCTACTGATGGGTACACTAATATCAATCTGGTTTGCTTTCAAACCACATTTTGCCAGTTGATCCACTACTTCATTCCCTCTAATGCCCACATGCGCTGGAATCCACACAAATTGAACAACAATTCCCAGATGAACTAACCTAAACATGCTTTGTAAAATTTCATGTAAAATATCCTGACGACATTCTGAAGAGAAGTTGTTTATACTCTCCAGAGCTGCACTGGAGTCAGAGCAAATGACCACTCGCATTGGCTGTATTTCCTCTACCCACTGAAGTGCTAGAGAGATAGCCATCATCTCTACTGTATATACTGCAATGTGATCACTTGTACGCTTTCCCACTTTGACTTTTAACTCAGGAACATAAAATGCACAACTCGTTAGACCATTTTCTGGATTTTTGGATCCATCAGTAAATATTTTTATAAAGTGCCCATATTGTTCATGTAGAACAGTGTTCACATAAGCCTGTACATTGAATTTGTTTTTCATTGAATGTACCCGTTTCAATAGTGATAAATCTACTATAGGTTGAGGTAGCAACCATGGTGGAACAGCTGATAACAACACCGTCGGACTAATATTCCATTCCTTAACTTTTAATTCCTTACATATTTCCGAAACACAAAAACAAAAACTTTCTTTTTTTATTTTGTTACTCTCCCAACTTGTTTGTACAGTTTGTTTAGTAGGGTGAGTATCTTTATGACCCTGTAGATTTGCCCAGTAATGAACAATTAACTGCTTTCTCCTAAAAGAAATAGGTACTTCTCCGACCTCTACCTGAAGTGCCGACACTGGTGTAGATCTTACTGCCCCACAGCATATCCTTAGTGCTTGTGCCTGGACTCTATCTAATTTTTGAAGAGAAGAGTATGCAGCTGACCCTAAAGCTATTAGTCCGTATTCTATGGCTGATCTAATTAAGGCCGTGTATACGTTCCTCAAAGCAGCTTTATCAGCCCCCCACTTAGTGCCTGCCAAGCACCTCATAACATTTAAAACCCTTTTACATTTATCTACGACTTTATCAATGTGAGTACTCCATGTGACTCTCTCGTCTAACCATATTCCCAGAAATGTAAATGTCTTCACTTTCTTTAGATCTTGTCCATAAAGTTTTAACCTAACCTCCTCACCTATCCTTTTCCTCGTAAAAAATAAAGTTTCAGTTTTTTCCACCGACAATCTAAACCCCCATGTCAGAGACCAGCTTTCAATTTCCCTAATGGCTTCCTGAATCTTAGCTACAATATATTTTACATTTCTGCCCCTTTTCCAAATAGCTCGATCATCTGCAAAAAGTGACTTACCAATATCAGATCCTACTTGTGTATATATATATCATTGATCATGATAGAAAATAAAAGAGGACTGATGATACTCCCCTGCGGGGTTCCATTTTCAACTTCATGCCTTCGAGAATATGACTTGCCAACTCGGACTCTGATGGCACGGCCAAACAAAAAATCCATAATCCAATTATATACATTACCTCCCAGACCCATAATGTCCAGTTTTATTAATAATCCTTCCTTCCACATCATATGATAAGCTTTTTCCACATCAAAGAATACAGCTACAACACACTCCTTGTTCGCTTGGGCTTTCCTGACTTCAGACTCCAGGCACAGCAGTGGATCTAAAGTACTCCGCCCTCTTCTAAACCCACTCTGATAAGGAGTCATTAGTTCATTTTTCTCAATGTAGTATGTTAGCCTTTCTGTTATCATTCTTTCCATAACTTTACACAAGTGTGATGTCAGAGCTATAGGTCTATAACTGCCTGGACTGGTTGGATCTTTCCCAGGTTTCCTAATAGGAATAATGACTGACTCTTTCCATATTATTGGCAGCTTCCCTTTCTCCCAGATCTTATTGTACATCTCCAGCAGCTTTCCTAATGCAAAATCACTTAATTTGGTCAACATTATATAACATACATTATCTTTCCCAGGAGCAGTCATTTTACACTTACTTAATGCTCTTCTCAACTCTTGAATAGAGAAAGGTATATTTACAACACTCTGCGACGAATGTCTTTCTTCACATACATTAGGATGCTCATCTAACACTTCCTGCCTCCTGATCTTACCTTCTTCTGTCAAATTTTCCGAAGAATGAACTCTGAAAAAAATTTCAGCTACAATTTCTGCCTTCTCCAAAGCACCAGTGGCAACTTCCCCTCCAATCTCTAATACTGGCAGGTTACTCTGATGTCTTATTCCCCTCATCTTCTTAATCATTCCCCATACTTTATCTAATGGTGTAGTTCTCCCAATACTTGAACAGAATCCTCTCAAACACTCCCTTTTTGCTCTTTTAACAATGTTCCTTACCTGAGCCTGTGCCTTTTTATATTCTAATAAATTATGTAATGAATGTGTCTTTCTTAGCTTTCCAAACAGCCTGATTTTGTTTCGGATTGCATCATTACAGTCTTTGTTCCACCACGGTACCATCTTAACACATTTACCAAGTTTCCCAGTTTTATTCCCAATAGTTTGATTAGCGCTTTTAATTATATTTGAAGTAAATTGCGCATTTATTTCATCAATACTTTCTGCCATATCAATCTGATCCAATTCATTATCGCACAATTTAGCAAACATCTCCCAATTTGCTTTAGAAAAAGTCCATCTCATGATACCGTCTAGCTCAACCACATGATTTATATCAAACTTGATTATAATTGGAAGATGATCACTCCCAATACTGTTATTTGTCAATACTTCCCAACTGCTACCAGAAGCTAATTCACTTGTTACAAGAGTTAGGTCGATCGCAGACTCTGTTCCATCTCTAAAATTGATCCTTGTACCTTGCCCATTATTTAAACAAACTAATTCCTTTGCCTCCATTAAATCCTCCACCACCTGTCCATTGTAATCTGTTGATCTCCCTCCCCACATTGTATTATGTGCATTAAAATCACCACACCATATTATTTCATTTCCTTGGCAAAGACTGTCTAATTCCTCTATTCTGAGTTTATTACATGGATTATAAAAATTCAGGACACTAATTTTCCTTTTATTAATCCAAACTTCTACACCCACTATTTCTAAATCATGACTGTTCTTAAAAGTTAGCTTACTATAAGACATGACTTCTCTGATAAAGATTGCACATCCCCCTCCCTGGCCATCATTTCTATCTTGTCTTATAGCAGTATATCCCCCAATTATGAAGTCCAAATGAGTCTTCAGCCATGTTTCTTGAATACAAATAACGTCTGGTTTTTCTTTTAACTGATATATATAGGTCTTGAATTCTTGTCCATTTGCAATAAGGCTTCGAGCATTCCATTGCAGAATGAGAAAAACCATTCATCTATTCAATCTGTGAATCATCATTATTGGTGGCTAGCATTTCATGTATCATTTCAATGGTTATTGAGTAAGCTAACTCACTGTAATAATTGTGTAGAAGTTGTGCTTTGAGTAGTGCATGCTTTTGTTCTCTTTTTGTCCCTCACAGTTAGTAGGCATTGTGACCTAGTGGACCAGACCTGCCCATATGAGGGGAAACCCACCATGTAATAGTGTAAAGTATTGTTTACCCGTTGACTGCTGAACATTGACATTTTAACATGTATATTTGTGAAATAAAGCTGCATTCTATTTGGTAATTCATGCCTCTGTCATTTTCCTTGTGAAGGGAAGCCCCACAATCTGCAAAACAACTTTGAATTTAGATTGAGGGTCCACAGGTTCCTCCATCCCCTCAACAGGAGTTGGTGTTGTCAGCTATTTAAAGGGGACCCCAGCCACAGTACCACATATGCATCAGAGAGGGTGTTTTCACTGTTGGCCTAATATATTATTGGTCAACTGAACTTGGCAACACTAAACACAACCACACCTTAAGCTAAGCAAAAACAGTCTACATGCTCACCTGGAGATGGCCCACTATATGGGTAATAGTCAAATGAGTGCCACAAGACCTTTCTATGACACGGAATAGGAACAGACCACAGCTCTGATTTAGTAGATCTTGCTGACCAACTATTGCTGGGTTGATTTAACAAAAAGCATCTTTAAATTGAGATTATGTTTCTCAGAAGAAAGAGAAACTGTGCCATTTGAGGGGTCACGAGAGTGGAAAAGTGCTTTATAAATGCTGCCAATTTACCATATACACAATTTCTATCTCCTTCCCTCCTTCCTTTCCATGATCTTTGAACTGAAGCTGATACTCTAGTTTTGGGTTATTTTGGGAGTTTAAACTTGTTGTACTGTTGTCCAGGGTGTGGTCCGTTTGCATTAGTCAACAATGCACAGAAGGATTGTGGGCACTTTTGTTTCACCCGGTTATTTTCCAGTAACTCTTCAATCAAATAACACACAAAGGAAAAACCCAAGAAGTTTGACTTTTTTTTTAAAATGATGATCAATTTGAATACTTTAGATTGTTTTTGTTTCCCAACGAAAAACAATAATCATACATTTTATATGAATTGCATTGAAATCTGAGACGCAGGTGATGATAAACATGTCTGTTACCATGCTGCCACTTTTTGAGTTTCACGCCATGCCATGCCACTACGGTATATTGAATAGTGCTATATATATATTATACTCTGTAATCTTAACTATATCTGATAGATCAAGCCCTCCTTTCGTCAGTCTTCCTTTAAAACAACAGAGAGAATGAATGTCTTGTTTATCAGAAAATAGTACTGTTGAGTACATTTTAGGTTTGTACGTTTATGTCCATGTGAAAGATAAACATGATAAGTAGTGTCCCTGTCCATTAAACACCTGTTGTTCCCATAACCAGAAAAAGAGTGATGGTACTTTTCCCAATAAATCATGTCGCTAAGACTAGGCTCATCACTTTGAAGCATTCCTAAATCAAATCTGTGCAAAAGTTAATGTTTATTGAACAAAATTACACAAACAATAACCAAAGCAGGACTATACGGTCAACAGAAAAGAGCAAGTTCAGCCCGTTGGTCATCCACACACCAGGTGCCGTAAATACCTGACTACATCCATGTGATCATTGAATGATATACAACTGTGTGTGGTTCAAACAAATAAGTATAATACCAGGAATAATAAGCAACGGCTAAAATCTGTGGATCAAAATGTTATAATAATGCATCATCAATATTATTTACTAAATGTATTTATGATATTTAAAAAAAGGTGTAGAAATAATTCCTTTGATTAACCCCTGGAGCGACCAGTGTGAATATGAAGCATTCAAGAAAATAAAGGTTAGATGAAAGGACTTCTGTTCACACACATATACAAGTTTACATCTGTGTCTTTATTGTTATCATGTTAACAAAACAGTTGATCACGTAACATCTCAGCTGCTAAGGACAAGTTGTGCGAGATGCACAAACTGAGGGAAAAGTTGCTGAACAACGCACATCATTCCACATCCCTCGAAAGTTGTTGACTACACAGTCTGCACCTCGTCCCCTGTTGTTTGGTTGTCCTCTATACCAAAAGAAATACTTGGGTACAGACCCATCAGACCACATCCATCTTCCTTCTTTGGCGATGTCATGGAGTCCGATCCATGTTGCTCCCTCAGCAGGGTCAGAGATTTTGATCAGGAATTTGACAAAATCCTCTTCCTCTCTACTGTGGATAGACAGCAGGTTGCCTCCCTGGGACACACAGTAGAGCTCTGCATCAGCCCAGGTCCTCTCTGTGTTGAAATACTTGTAGCAGCGGCCGTTGAAGGAGAACCAGAAGGAGGGACAGGTGTCTTGCTGTTGCTCCATTTGAGGGTCATCTGAAGAAGACACAGCACCCAGAGCCAGGCCCAACAGGAAGAGGAAAACCAGCATGATGATGATGTCACCGTCTCTGTCTGTTAAAGTTGCACTGAACCGTTGGAGAGGATGGAGATTGTGAAGCTTCAAGTGACAGGCTGCTTCTTATACTGTATATGTGTGGGAATGTGATGTCATTGTCACGTGACGTGATCACATGACCGGTGACCGGTAAAATGTAAGTTATAAAAGTTTTTCCGGCAGTTTCAGAAAACCTTTCTCTTGGCTGCACGCTCACCGTTATCTCCCTCAAGGTAGGACTCGCGGGTTTAAGGTGGTTTTATGGTCTTTTCAATGAACCTATGGAAGGGTCTCAGGTCAGATTGGATTTCATTAGGGCGAGGGCAAGATACGCTTAGACCAAATTAGCTGGTCAACCAGCCTGACCAGCTAAGTTGACCAGCTTGGCTGGTTTAGAGGGGTTTTGGACACTTTAGCTGGCCAGGATAGCTGGTTTAGCTGGTTTAGCTGGTGCACCAGCTAAACCAGCTAAACCAGCCAAACCAGCTAAACCAGCCATCCAGGCCAGCTAAGAAAAATAGCATAGACCAGCATAGTATGCTGGTCACCAGCATCCATCTATCACCAGTTTATGTTTAATAATAGTATTAAATATACCATGCTGGAAGCTTACCAGGATTCCAGGTGACCAGCATACATTGTTTAAATACTGGTGTGATTATTTAAACTAGAAAACATAAATATATTACAAAGATTCATTGTGTCATGTATTCTTGTATCTACCAAAATAAAGACATTGTATAGTGTTCATAACAGTATTTTAATTGAATAAATAGCAATAAATAGCTAGTTAATATAATAAAATACACAGTAACAATACAAATAACAACCAACCTGCAAATCAACGTACACATCAAAATAAATATATTATCTAAAACGGGTTCATTTGATTTTAAATAAAAGCAATAAATATAATTCAATATTTAAATGGTAACAAAAACAGTAACACTATGTATGATAAGAAAAAGGCAACAAAGAAAGTGTTTTTTGTTTTTCCTTGTTCATGTCCATAATGTTTCCCGTTGTGTAGCGTCCAGCCTTTCCCAATCTGGCCTGCACTTCTGTCTGTTGAAGCCACTTCTTGAAGCAAACTGAAAAGAAATGTACTGATATAAGTACACTGTAAAAAGAAAACTTGACATTTACATTAACATTTGGGCTGCTGTGGTTGCCAGAACCGTTAAAGTATGGTAAAATACATTACAAATTGCAGTACAACAATTGCTTATGGTGAATTACAATGGCAAAAAAAATAGAGCTAGTGTACACGGTCTAGCTGTATTATCCGGGAAATAGAAGAATCGGATCAGGGTTCGGTATTGGCAGACAATCAATATCAAATTAATCGGATCATTATTAGCATCAGCACTTAATCACCTTTGTCGACTTGCAGCCTAAATATAAAGATAACTCCACTCCTCTCCTACCACTCTTACCTCTAATGAGCCTTGGTAGAACTAGTGTCGGAGTCATAGGGTCCAGGACTGACTGAAGACATGTGGAACAGAGTCATAGGGTCCAGAACTGACTGAAGACATGTGGAACAGAGTCATAGGGTCCAGAACTGACTGAAGACATGTGGAACAGAGTCATAGGGTCCAGGACTGACTGAAGGTATGTGGAACAGAGTCATAGGGTCCAGAACTGACTGAAGACATGTGGAACAGAGTCATAGGTTCCAGAACTGACTGAAGACGTGTGGAACAGTCATAGAGTCCAGAACTGACTGAAGACATGTGGAACAGAGTCATAGGGTCCAGGACTGACTGAAGACATCTGGAACAGAGTCATAGGGTCCAGGACTGACTGAAGACATGTGGAACAGAGTCATAGGTTCCAGAACTGACTGAAGACATGTGGAACAGAGTCATAGGGTCCAGGACTGACTGAAGAAATGTGGAACAGAGTCATAGGGTCCAGAACTGACTGAAGACATGTGGAACAGAGTCATAGGGTCCAGGACTGACTGAAGACGTGTGGAACAGTCATAGAGTCCAGAACTGACTGAAGACATGTGGAACAGAGTCATAGGGTCCAGAACTGACTGAAGACATTTGGAACAGAGTCATAGGGTCCAGAACTGACTGACGACATGTGGAACAGAGTCATAGGGTCCAGAACTGACTGAAGACATGTGGAACAGAGTCATAGGGTCCAGAACTGACTGAAGACATGTGGAACAGAGTCATTGGGTCCAGAACTGACTGAAGACATGTGGAACAGTCATAGGGTCCAGAACTGACTGAAGACGTGTGGAACAGTCATAGGGTCCAGAACTGACTGAAGACATGTGGAACAGAGTCATTGGGTCCAGAACTGACTGAAGACATGTGGAACAGAGTCATTGGGTCCAGAACTGACTGAAGACATGTGGGACAAAGGACAGTCATGGTTCCATGTACAGGGAACTGGAACTTCGAACAGGTGTTTTCAACCTTTCTGCCTGAAGATTCACAAGTTCTTGATCAGGTGTTTGATGTGGGCTGGCATGATCCTTTCTGCAGCGATAAATAAAGAAAACATTGTTAATAATAGTAATGATGGTAACAACAATAATATTAGTATAACTATTTATATAGCACTTAAACAATTGCAATTGATTCTCACAACAAAAATAAAGAACAAAACAATAAAAAAACAAATGATTATAGGAATGTTAAGAGACAAAGAAATGATGAACATTCTGAGAGGCCGACTACAAAAGGTAGACTCAATGGCTCTTGATGACATCAATGAGCAGTCCCAATAGATGCTGTTATATAAAAAGAAATAGAATAGGTCCAGATTTCTTTTATTTTGTGTTGTTTGATTTGTTTTATTGATTGCTGATGGATGTTAAGATGTGTTTTACAATTATAACAAAAATATTATTGTAATTGGAATCAAAAAGATTGCAAATCATAGTTTTAATAAAATCACTAGCAATATAGGATTTATTCAACAGCAGTAAAGCATTAAGTTGCTAAATTAACGTACACTGAACTGTAAAACTTACCACTATTTAGGAAAGGATCAGAATCAGAAGGATTGACTAGTAGGACAGCGAAGAGGTGGAGAAGGTCTCTGTCATGTACAACCATTGGTAGATGTTACACCTGAAAGAAAGATAAGGAAATAAGACAACACAGGAGGACAAACATTTTCTTAAGTAAAAGACCAAATCATGTCAAGCTTTAACCTGAGCCTGTTTTTTCAGTCTTTACAATGCACTGTTGGAAATTACATTCCAAAGGCTAAATTCAAACTCAATACCATAAATAACTGGGTACCAAAGTGCTCTACCTGATAGAACACGTTCCACACCATCCGGCTGGGCCTTTTGCTGCATATCATCTCCTCCCTCTCTCTCTCTGGTGTTAGGTTCCAGTAGATCTCTATTATCCAATAAAACTGAAATTCTAAATTTTAAAAAAGTTTAAAACAATAAATTGCTTTTGGCATTGAAATGGATTAGAATCTCACCTTTTTACCTGGATGTCAGGAAGGCCAGGAAGTCGTTCCCTTCATGTCCACAACCAGTCATAGGAGTTCAAATGTAAAGCCTGACTGATGACAAGAGCGGGAGACTTACATTTTACAATTATATTTTAAATTAATACCAGAGCAGTGTGTACATAGGCCCTGTACGACGTGCAAATAACAGATCAAATCCCAGATGGACTCACACACTTTGGTGATGTCCTCATCTGATGTTTCATTTTTTAGCAGCAAAGTAACATTACTCAAAGTATATGTCGGACCCAACTCATTTACAGTATGTTTTGCATCTCCTCAACAATGGTCTGTATCATTGAGTAGAAAAAAAATTGTCCCTACAATTTCAGGTAGATTAACACACATTTGTAAGAAAAGTTTACAATGAAGCATTCTCTTTGTATTAAGCTAGCTGCCACATAAAGTACAGCTTAACATGCTAACCTTTGGTGAGCTAGTTAGCTAACTTCATGTTCAACACAAAACCTCTAATGGCATTACATTGACAATTTTAAACAAAACTTAAGTCTCTCAACTTGTAAGATAACCTTAAGTTAACTTACCCTTAAACAAACCCTTAAATAACTACATCACGTTTTTCAGGGGAAAAACAAACTGCAGAAAACGTTAGCTGCTAACTGTTGTTAGCTAAGACAGCTAGCTCTTGTTAAGGGAAGTAACATTAGCTTACTAGCAAACGTAAGGTTAAAGGGGAGCTATCATGCAAAATTCACTTTTGTACGTCTTTTATACATGACATTTAGCTGTCCTTTCAGGTCCCTCCCCTTTTGGGAGCGTAGGGCAGAATTAGGAGGGAATTCCGTCTCGTAGCTTTTGTGCACTGTTTTGAAATGCAGCTCCTAAATTACCCTTCTTCGATAAAGCCACACTCGCATTGCAGATGAGACAGATGGACTTTGAATTGGAATAGATAAAAAAAAATCATCCTCCCACTCGGAGTGAAAATTATATATTTTGGGCTTTTTTGCATCTGCCATAATTGCTGTCTTGTGTGTGTGCGGACTGTCACTCCTGTTGACACGGACAACGTCAGCGAAATAGTGCCCACTGCCCACCAGCCACGCCCCGACACATGGGGTGACGCTGGGTGACGCCGGGCAATCGCAAAGCTTTGATGCGTCAAGTGCATTATTCTGGCACAGGAAGATTATGTTACAGGACATTAACGATAAAACAGAATATTGTTGTTATATTTTTAGACACATCTCGTGATCGACTGGGAATCTCCCCGCGACCCTTCTTTTTAACGAGTTGCTGCTCTTGTTCTGACATCTTCGCTCGCGCTGAACACTCACAACATGTCACTCCCACGTGGCCGGGTGGGCTTTAAGGGAGGGGCGAAAGCGCACCCAGCAAAATAATCGTATTTTGTCAATTATGCTGTTTTCATAATCGTCGCAAGCCATAATCGTAATCGCAATTGAAATACGATTAATTGCACAGCCCTATTCCTCGGTTATCGCTCCTTATCGCTCCTCGATCCTCGGTCCTCCGGCGGAAATAAGCGCCATGGGACGCTACTCAAGATGGCGCAGACAAATCAACTTCCGGTGATACAGAGGAGCGAGAAGCGAGGAAATGAAAATAATCGACCTGAGACGCAGCCCGGGCCTCAATTAAATGCCTGCAGCTAGTCCAAAACGCTGCTGCTGCACGTCTTCTGACTGGCCACAAAAAGCGCGACCACATCACCCCAATTCTGGCCTCACACTACACTGGCTTCAAATTCAGTTCCGAATTGATTTTAAAATCCTTTTATTTGTTTTCAAAGCCCTAAATGGGCTGGCTCCTGCCTATATAGCCAAACTCCTCCATCGCTACACCCCAGCCAGAGCTTTAAGGTCTGCTGACCAGCTGTTGCTGATAGTGCCCAAGACCAGGCTCAAAACCTGAGGTCACCGAGCCTTCGCAGCAGCTGGCCTCAGGCCTAGGGGTTTTTAAATCCTCACTAAAGACTCACTTCTTCTCCCTGGCCTTCTAGTCAGAGCGGAGCACGACACCTGACTATTCCCTGTGTTTTTGTTTTTTATATTTCTGTTGTAAATTATTGTCTTTTATTGAGATAGTAATGTGTTTTTATTACATGTACAGCACTTTGGCTCGACCAAAGTCTTGAACCAGCAAGACCAGCCTGGCCAGCTTGTCCAGCCTGGTAAACCAACTAAACCAGCCTAACACCAGCTAAAACCAGCCAAGCAACCCGGGAAACTGGCTATGGACGTTTGTTCACTTTCTTCTAGCTCTTATTATTATTTATAACATCTGTTTTTGTGTTTCCTCCATAGAGCTGAGTATGAGCGTTTCCCCTATTATCTATTACTCTGTCAAAGTAAGCCTGGTTTTTAACCTTCTTTAATTTTATATTGAACTGGTGTTTGAGCTGGCAACTATTATGTTGCGTTTGTCTTTTAAAAAGAATACTGTCCTCTAGTGCTTTTTTATTTTTATTTTCTGTCAATAGTTTTCTTGTGTGCAGATTGTGGGCAATATAATTGACTAAGTGTTTGTGTTAGAGTCTCCTCCTCCTCTGGGGGAACCTTGTCTGCTTTCAGTGTAGGGACTGCTCTGTGTGACACTTTAAAAGGGTGAGTAAGCTAACTCACTGTAATAATTGTGTAGAAGTTGTGCTTTGAGTAGTGCATGCTTTTGTTCTCTTTTTGTCCCTCACAGTTAGCAGGCATTGTGACCTAGTGGACCAGACCTGCCCATATGAGGGGAAACCCACCATGTAATAGTGTAAAGTATAGTTTACCCGTTGACTGCTGCTGTTTGTAAATTTTAACATGTATATTTGTGAAATAAAGCTGCATTCTATTTGGTAATTCATGCCTCTGTCATTGTCCTTGTGAAGGGAAGCCCCACAATCTGCAAAACAACTTTGGATTTAGATTGAGGGTCCACAGGTTCCTCCTTCCCCTCAACAGGAGTTGGTGTTGTCAGCTATTTAAAGGTGACCCCAGCCACAGAACCACATATGCATCAGAGAGGGTGTTTTCACTGTTGGCCTAATATATTATTGGTCAACTGAACTTGGCAACACTAAACACAACCACACCTTAACATAAGCAAAAACAGTCTACCTGCTCACCTGGAGATGGCCCACTATACTTTACGTTTTTTACAAGAGTATATGAAGATATTAAATCAAATGTTGGCACTGCTAAACATTGGCAGACAAAAAACAAATTATTTTCAAGTTTACAAGGCTTTTATTGTCATGTATGCATAGCTACAGTGTAGTTATGACAATGAACATCTTAGTTCACAGGCTCTTCCAACAGTGCAACACAATAAAACAGATAAGATAGTCAAGGTAAATAAAATAGAATATAATAGAAACGGTGTAGAAATGCAGTAATTGGAATATTGGAATATTGATATGAGTTGCAAACAGATGAATGTTATGGATGTTCTTTCAAAAGTTCAGGTATTTAACAGACTTATTACTTAATCTTATTATTTCTTACTACCTCCAGAAGATGTTTGTCGGGAGGGATGATAGTCTGTTTTTAAAAGATACGCTTTATTGCAAATGAAGACCAAGCTGCCAATCACACTGAAGCTTTGTAAACATTGAATTGCGCCACCACATTACCACAAACAATTCCCAGGTTGTGCAAAATGAAGATGAACATTAGTCAAAAAAGAGCATAAGCTTGTGTTGATATATATATCACATAAAACATAATTGATTAATTTCAGGGGAGACTTATTGCTTTGTGTCTAATTTTCTTTTCATTCACAACTGATCGTCGCTCTGACTTGCTCCTCTGCTGCCCTCCAGTGGCCACAAGGCACAACAGGTACTTTTACATGACAGCATGTAGCTCCAAACCACAAATGTATTTCCTTCTGAAAATGCACTTGCACTTTATTAAACCTCTAAACATGGCACATGAACCTGTCACCTCAACACAAATAAACTATATACAATTAAATAAGGAATATAGTACAATACGAATGCTCTAATAACAGTGAGCAGAGATGTATTTTGATGTGTGGGCATAATGGAAAGGGTAATAGTCAAATAACTGCCACAAGGCCTTTCTAGGACACTGAATAGGAACAGACCACAGCTCGGATTTAGGAGATCTTGCTGACCAAATATTGCTGAGTTGATTTAACAGAAAAGCATCTTTAAAATGAGATTATGTTTCTCAGAAGACAGATAAATTGTGCCTCATGTTTTAAAAACAAATCTAAAGTCTGCAAGCCAGACTGACTCTTTTCACTTTTTTAAGGTTACACCAGCAAACCCTTGTACCCAGATTTTAAATTACCACGTAGCTACATTTTAAACATTAAGCACTTTTCTATAACTTAGAGGCTGCACTGTCTGCTGTTCAGAAAAAGTTAAGGAGACTGGCTTTGAAGGTGAAATGTGCTGTCAAAGGGTGTGAATAATGCATTGTTTCCTTGTCAAAAAAGTGAACCATTATGTTGCGTATATCACAAACACAAAAAGGACTTTCATACAGACAGTAAGTGTACATCTGTGTCTTTATTGGGGCCAAAGGCATGTTAACAGAGTCACAGGTGAACAGTGACCTGGTTCAATAAGATGTATGTAATATCTCAGTTCCTAAACAAAGGCAATGCACAAACTGAGGGATTAGAATAATTACAATTGTAATCATTCCACTTGTGATCAAAACCATAGTTGGCGTGGACACAGTCTTCATTTCCATCATTGTTCGGCTCTCCGAAACTCCAAGAGATATAGTTGACTGCAGACCCATCAGACCACATCCATCTTCCCTCCATCTGGGTGTCACTGAGTCCGATCCAGGTGTATCCCTGAGTAGGGTCGTGGTTCTTGATCAGTGATTTGACGAAATTCTCTTCCCCTCGACTGTGGATAGACACCAGGTCGGCTCCCTGTGACACACAGTGGAACCCTGCTTGAGCCCAGGTCAAATGTGCGTCGATGTACTTGTAGCAGCGGTTGTTGAAGGAGTACCAGAACATGGGACAGCTGCCACGCTCAAGCTTCACTTCAGGGTCATCTGAAGGAGACACAGCACCCAGAGCCAGACCCAACAGGAAGAGGAACAACAGCATGATGATGTCTCTCCGTCACAGGAGCAGGAGGAAGGGTTGGTTGTCGGTTGAGTTTATTTGAAGCGTTCGATGGGATAGAGATTCTGAAGGAGACAGATGACAGGCTGCTTTTTTATATGCATCGAAGAGGGTGTTTTCACTGTTGGCTTAATATTATTGGTCAACTGAACTTGGCATACTCTGTCTGTTTTACACAACCACACAGTATCTGGACATCAGCTAAAAAAGAAATGAACGGCTCAGCTGGCGATGTCACACGAAATCCATCATTTATTTTCAACCAAACCAAATAAAGAAAATACATAAAACTGTTGGACTGTCAGAGACCCAGAAAAACAGGCTTTTCTGCAGGAAGATGTTGATGCTAAGTGATCACAGTCTGTCGAAGTGTGTTGAAATAAGCTTTTTCATGCAAAGAAAAAGACTAACCAGCACATTACACTAAAGAAATGTTCAAAGTGGGTCCGCACTTTGAAATCCTCCTTTCTGAATGTTCTGTTGTTTGAGATTTCTCTAAAAATACATTACTTTGCTGTGCATGTGAAAAATGATGAAGAACACTTTTCTTTAAAATAATTGATCCTGCATTGTACATTACTCTCCACAGGGCCTCAGAGAGACAATATGTGAAGTGTGTTGATATGTCTGTCCCTCAATCACAACAGTGTTATTTCATTTTCATTAGTGAGTGTGTCATAAATCTTGATGTGTGTTCATTAAAAATATTCCAAATGCTAGATACAGTAGGTACTGCTGGGACTTCAACAGCTGTTACACCTGTGCTGTTCCCATACTTATCTAATACACTGGGACTGACGTAGACAAAAGACACTTTAAAATATCAACAGGAACAAGCAGGTGATAATTGTGTATAATAAAAAGTATCCATGTTGTTACTGTTCACGGCATCGCTAATTATTTGATTATTACCTTTGTATTTGCACAATGAACATGAAAAGGAATAATTAATTTATAACAATTTTAAATAATGAATGTTGATCAAATGACCTTTGCACATCCCGTCGACTTTCTTCATTTAATAAATTACATTTGCTCAGAAAAGGAGTTTCGTCCCTGTTCATGTGAACTTAAAGTTAAAAAGAAGATACATAATTTTCATTTCAAACCATTTCTGCTTGATTGTCCTATATCTTCCACAGAGCTCAGTGAGACGGTATTTCAAGTGTTTTTGTTATCTGTTGTCTATTAACAGATTTCATATTTAATAGCGAGTTATTTGATAAAAGTTGAGGTTAGTATTCCTCACGACTCACATGTTAGATGTGTAGTGTACGGTTGTCTGGAACTGTTGTTACACCTGTGCTGTTCCCACATTTATCTGATAAACAGAGACTGAAAAAAACATGGAGACATGTTGCAATAGTTTGAATCACAAACAAGCAAGTGAAATACAGCATCTGTGGAATAAAAAACATCCCTGTTTTTACTGTTTAGCTAAGTCTTTGAATATTACATTTTGTACTTGCATGAATATTAAATGAATGTTGTATTACTTAATGCTAAAACATTTAATTTGAGCCACAGAACAATTAAAAACCTGACTTTAACTGTCCAGAATAGAGTATTCAAGTTGAGCACTAATCATTTCATATGCTTTGGATAAATGCATTAGCTAAGTAATGAAACATTACATTAAGGAAGTTATCACTTTTCAATTCTTGATTATAGTTCATGGATACGAGGACACTGACAGACAAGTGAGAGTAATGGTTGTTTATTTCAGGAAGCAGACATTCTGTTGCAGTGTACACAACCACAACAGCTGTACAAAGGTATTTGCCACAATGTGCAATGATGTCACCAGATCAGTTGTCGAGCAGCAATCTGAAAATACAGGAAGCAAAGGTTCAGCAGGTACAATGTACAGTAGTTAGGTCACTTCACCTTCATGTGACTGATGAGAGCAGCATGTGTACAGTTAGGAAGATCATGTTCCCACAGGCCTCCTCAGCAGGCTGCTGAAGGAGAACTCTGGGATGCTTTTTATTTTCTGGTCAATTCCACAGCAAAACAAGAATGGAGAGTCCTGAAAGCCTTGGTATATGACCAACACAGAGAGCAGCATCACTCATTAGATAATGCTTTAATACCAGAGGGGAAATTCAGTTTACTCACAGGAACAAGATGGAGTCACTCCTCTTCACATCTCAGGATTCTGAAAGTCAAGATTATTCAATTACTAGACCCTCCAAAAAACGCGATTCTGCAATCGCAGAATTTACCGCATAATCAGCAAAATGGCGCAGAATTTTAAAAGGCTGCATATTTATCAACAGGCCGCATAATCCCCGCATTTTTCCACACAAAGTTGAGAAAAAAATGTTTTCACTCGACGTGACGTCATCAGCTCGCGCATCACAGAATGTAAACAACACTGTATAGAGTGAACGTGTGGAGCTCACACGATAGAGAAAACACCAAGATGAAAAAATCTAATCCATCTCATTTACCGACGAACATTTCTACTAAAGACCGGGCAAAAAGTGGGGGGAAACTATTCTGCACCCCGTGCAGCTGTGTGTTGGAGCATAAGAGAAAATCGACGGTGGCGACCCACTTTGATTCATTCAAACATTCGAAAATGCTTTCTGCTGCTGCGGACAAGAAAGCCATTCAACTCACGTTCAGCGAGGCATCAACCTCCAAAACCCTTTCGAGGGCTACAAGAAACGAAGTGAGTAGCATACAAGATTGAAGCTGATCAGATAACGAACGAGTAAATGAAAACAGAATGAGGCGGAGAAGTGTGGGTGTGTGTGTGTGAGATTAAAATAGCCCAATTGCTTTTACAATAAATAAACATTGAATGTGTTTAATTGAATAGTAAAGGGGTTTAACGTTAGTGGCAGGTTGTGTGTGACAGAGAATAAATAAGACAGCCCAATATTTAAAAAAAATGTTATTCTTTTCCCCCGCATATTTCCGCATATTTCACAACTTCCCGCAATTTCACCGCATAAAAACCCCGCATGTTTAATCGCATAATCAAGGATTTTTGCCCGCGTTTTTCTGGAGGGTCTAAATTACATCGCAACTCATTATTGAACAGTTCTAAAGATGCAGATTATTTATTTCTCCTTTCATCTTTCAAAATAAGCACGTGTCCTGCAGTAATATCCCACAATGCTCATGGGAGTGGACATGTGGGTAAAGCGTAACCACAGATTTATTCTGTGAGGTATTTCCAACGACACGGCCCTATAGGTAAAGGTCAGTCGGGATAGACCTCAGTTCTGTGACAGTCATACACTCTCACCTCTGCTGTGACGCCCTGCTGCATCCTGGGAGGACAGCCTCTCATGCAGAACACCTGGAGGACAATAAGGAGTGTGTCAGCACATGCATTTCTGTCATATCATGATACCTTTAGATCAGTGTAATCTTATCGTGATCTAACAAAGGTTTAGGAGATTAGTATGCGAGTAGTTACCCAAGCTGGGCAGTTCCAGATAATAACCAAAATGTAAGAACTGCACCCCGAAGTAAATAATCATCATTTCATATGACTGAGTATTTCGGGAGGAATTTGCAACCCATCAACACATTTGGTTTTTCGCTGCACAAACACTTCAAGTGGAGATGATAACCAAAACATGACTTCTAATGAGAACTACCATATGGTGAATGGGCTGTGTGAGGAAGCTGGTTTATGCCAACTATCAAGAGGAAGACGTTTCTTTTTTGTTAAAGCGTCTCACTGGCATGTACTAAAGCCACCTGCATACGGCTTTTTAAAGTCAGCCTGCTTCTAATGACGTAATGTTTCAAATAACATACCAGGACTCCACACACAGGCAGCATGGAGACCAACGATGCCAGTTATTGAGTTTGTCTCGCACTGACTTATGAACTAACCAGCTGAGAAAGCAGCTGGCTGCAGATACCGTACAGTGCTGTAAGCAACAGGTGTTTTCAATCATTGGACAGATATCAGAATTGCAGGAAGACAAACCCACCTACTGCTTTCAAAAGTTCTGGAGTCTCAGGATTCTTGACTCAGGATTGTTCTGCCATCACAGCCACCTAAACACAGGAGACACATCAAGTCATCACAGTTACCAAACATCTCAACTTTAAACTCATTTTCCTGCATTTAACTTATTTGGTGGGCATCAAAATCTAACTGAACAAAATGACAAGTGCTATTTAAAGGTCCCATGTCATGCTTTTCTGGTTATTATCCGTTCCCTTGTGGGTTATGTAGATTTTTCTGCATGTAAACGGTCTGCAGTCACAAGCCCTCAAAGTACACCCTGTAGCGAGTAAAACTCTAACACAGAAAAGACCTGTCTATGCTGCCCCAGAACACCTCGTTGGAGATTTCTCTTTTTCCATTTTTTTCTTCCCGAGTATGGTGACGTAACCATGCCAGGACCAATGCGTGGAGCTCCTCACACTCAGCCTTATCTTTTCTCAGCTGCGGCTCCGTGGGTCTCCACTCACAGTTCGCCACACTCTCACGGGTGTGTGCTCAGGCTGAGTTCCACGATGTCTCGCAGACCCCACGCAGCAACCAGGAAATGACACCAGTAACCCAGCTCACACCGCCCCCTCCTCAAGCCTCAAAGGGCGGGGCAGCGAGCCCCGCAACGTCCCGCCAACACGGCATCCAAGTCCCCACACAGCATTATCATCCATTTGTCATTTCTGGTTGCTAACAAACTCCATTGTAACATAAACACACAACAGAGCACAGTGGGCTCATAGGGAGGGGGGGGGGGGGGGCGGGCAGGAGCTCCAACAAGCTGTTTAGGACAGAGAGTGAATGCACATACTATACAATTGAACAATGTAAATCTATTCTAGTATACCTCAACAATGGAATTATGATCAGTAGAAATGGCCATGACATGGGACCTTTAAAACATTTGAAAAGACCCCTTTCTTTCACCAGTTCGATTACCACATATCAAACACCAATCTCAGCCTCAGCATGGCCTAGTAAGTTGAAGGGTCCCTGCCTGTGCTGATACTCAATATGGCCTCATGTCTCTTTTTATCATGAGTCTTTCAGGGTTCAAGTTATGTGGGAGCCAATGGGAGCTGAGCTCCCACAAGGAGGGTCTGAGCTCCCACGGACGCAGTGAAATCATACATCTGTGGGGGTCGCCAATACATTACCAACAACCATTATTTTAAATCACAAATAATGTATGTGTCAATGTAACTAGTATTATTTACGTTAACGAGGCAAATAGGCTAAAAGAAAAACATGTTTTCCAAAAGAACTACGCATCTCTTGAATGAAAATATGCCTGCACTGCACCTCCAAGGTGCGCAATACATTATTGCGCAATATATGCCTGTGAGTGTGCTGCGCGACCGAGATGTTGTTTGTGTGTGTGTGTGCGCGTAGTTTAACCTTTTCATATTTAAGTTTGTAGCAATTAGAGGGCTGCTGCGTGCGTGCGTGCGTGGCACACATTAGTTTTAAAGACCCCCATAGAGCTCAGTTTATAACTCAAACCCTGGTCCTGTAGTAATATCCCACAATGCTCATGGCAGTGGACATTTGGTAAGAGGTAACAGTTGATGAGAGCAGCATGTGTACAGTTAGGAAGATCATGTTCCCAGAGGTCTCCTTCAGCAGGCTGCTGAAGGAGACCTCTGGGATGCTTTTTATTTTCTGGTCAATTCCACAGCAAAACAAGAATGGAGAGTCCTGAAAGCCTTGGTATATGACCAACACAGAGAGCAGCATCACTCATTAGATAATGCTTTAATACCAGAGGGGCAATTCAGTTTACTCACAGGAACAAGATGGAGTCACTCCTCTTCACATCTCAGGATTCTGAAAGTCAAGATTATTCAATTACATCCCAATTCATTATTTAACAGTTCTAAAGATGCAGCTTATTTATTTCTCCTTTAATCTTTCCAAATAAGCACGTGTCCTGCAGTAATATCCCACAATGCTCATGGGAGTGGACATGTGGGTAAAGCGTAACCACAGATTTATTCTGTGAGGCATTTCCAACGACACGGCCCTATAGGTAAAGGTCAGTCGGGATAGACCTCAGTTCTGTGACAGTCATACACTCACCTCTGCTGTGACGCCCTGCTGCATCCTGGGAGGACAGCCTCTGCTGCAGCATCCTGGGAGGACAGCCTCTGCTGCAGCATCCTGGGAGGACAGCCTCTGCTGCAGCATCCTGGGAGGACAGCCTCTGCTGCAGCATCCTGGGAGGACAATCTCTGCTGCAGCATCCTGGGAGGACAGCCTCTGCTTCAGCATCCTGGGAGGACAATCTCTGCTGCAGCATCCTGGGAGGACAGCCTCTGCTGCAGCACACCTGAAGAAGGCAGGCAGGACAGAGTGAGAACATGTTTGCAGCATTCATGTTTTATCATTACTTGACATGCATTTCTCCCTTTTGATGAAATTAGTTACATCTGCAGTGGTTTGCATGTACTATGTACAGACACAGGGTAAAGACATGGCTTTCTAATGAATAATGTTTCAACAAACATACCAGGACTCCACACACAGGCAGCATGGAGACCAACGATGCCAGTTTGTGAGTTTTGTCTCGCACTGACTTATGAACTAACCAGCTGAGAAAGCAGCTGGCTGCAGATACCGTACAGTGCTGTCATTACACAACATGTTTCACACTCTCCATATCACTCTCGACAGTTACTTTGAAAACATGGTTTGTTTTCCTCTTGGAATCTTGTGCATTTATAGCAGCCACCTGTTGGTTTAAACCCTCTTGTTAAGGGACGTACTTACATCATGCTGCAGTGTTGAAGGCCAGAGAGGACACCTGTTGAGGCAGAACTAAAGTTACTATGGGTTTCCATAAGCAGTGGCAGCAGAGAGACTGCTGTATTTTGTTCAGTTGGGCATCTCTCAATCACACTTCAGAGCAGTTGAACATTAAGCCAATCATCATGACACTTGAACAGTAACTGAATTCTGAAATGCAACTTACCAAGCTGTCCTTAAGGTTTCATCACCTGCCAAAGAACAAAGAATGTTTAAAGGACTGCCATAAACAAAAATATGTATATTTATAAATGTAACAGATGTCTTTTCTCATAAGTAACACTGCTACAACCAGCAGCAGTGGGTTGCAAGAGAATATTTGCTCTATGCACTGTATGAGCTCTACGGCCCACCTAACAGGACCAGAGCTCATACTGTGCCAAGCAGACAAGAAATGCATCAATCCCAACAGTACACATGTATTTGAGGAAAACAGTAATGTCGAGTAGCATGCCCAGGCTTGCTGTATTTAAAGAGGTGGAGTCTATTAAACTGACATGCTATGAAGTGGTTGATGACGTTTTGGATACCTCGGCAGCGAGGGCCACCCTTACCCTACCCCAGATCTTATAAAACAAGAGAATCAGGTCCAGATAACATTAAATGCAAACTAGTCGTTTATGAACTTTGTGCCAAAAACCTATGACAAGTCAAAGGTCCATGGAAGCCTGAAGGTTTAGGTTGTCAGGCTCTTGCAGTAAAAAAAAGAAGAAGCAGACCCCCGACTAGTTCCTGCGAGTTTCACGGTCTGATATGAAGTGATGACAGAACACACATGATATCTAAATTGGTTTCACCGTTTGTCTTTCTGACTGGACTTATCGTACGATAAATAAAAATGAACTCGATAACTTTCCTGACCTCGATAAATTGCCGTTTACATGCGTTTTTGTTTACATAAGGATGTGACCAGCATTATAGCCAGGCGTGCTGTGTCTGCCGGCCCGCCACGCTGTGTGTGAGATATATTTATATATATATATGAACGTGGAGGTGTTGTTTCCTTGTTTAGCGATACACAGCGAAACACAGCCAAACTCATCCTGAGCACACACAAAGTCACAGCCGAAGTAAAAACAATAAGTGTGGCTTGATATCGAGTAAGAAAAAGGTTGATAAACCCTGTGAGAATGGGTCTGCAGAGAGAATTTCGCCACGATACCAACTGTCTGTTATCATCCTGCAGCAGGGAGGAGAAATAAGCAGAGCTGCCTGCACTGAGTGTGTGTGTGTGTGTGTGAGGAAGCCCGTAGATTGGTCAATTTGGACCAATCAGCGGGGGCTTAACGTAACGGCTCCACGGACGTAACGGCTCCACGGATTGGTCCATTTGGTTCCGGGAAACGCATGACATCATGAGTTACCCGGAAGAATCAATGGACAGTGACGTATCTCCAACAAGGCGTTTTTGGGAGGTATTTTCTGTGTTAAGAGTTTTACTCGCTTCAGGGTGTACTTTGAGGGCTTTGACTCTGCAGACCGTTTACATGCATAAAAACCTTCATAACACACAAGGGGACGGGTAATAACCGGAAAAGCATGACATGGGACCTTTAACATCAGTGGGCCACTGCAAATGATGGTGAGAAGCTAAACTATCTATTAATGATGTCAATGACAGGGAGTGTGATTGTTGAAATAGGGCGTGAGCGGTCTTGCTGTTCAAAGAAGAATGACAACACTGTAGATCACCAACACTACGGTTTATTTTTTATTCACAGGCAAGTCAACGTTGTCGCAGTAAAAGTCCCAAGATAGCTCCTGGTGCAATAAAATGTTCCCTTTCAGTGTTTTACTATTATGTCTGATGTTTCTCTATTAATATTGCTGCTGCATTAATGTGTATGTTGCATGTTACTGCTGTAGATGTGTTTCCGAGCCGCTCCGATTACAACGAGAGTTACAACGAGAACGTGACGTCATATTTACACAAGACGGATCCTTTCTAGCCGTAACCGGTGGCCTTTGGTGACGACACGCGACGCAGAATAACTTTATAAAATAAAGTTGCCATACTTCGGATTACATTAACGACATCTGAATAATAATAATTTAAATAAATGTTATCAACTTTTAAAAAGGGAAAATACTCTCAGGTCCTTAAATAAACATTCTAAAGCCATGCCGCCAGTAAAGCAGTTTTGCATGCTACGTGCATCAGGACTGAAACTTTTGCACATCTGTATGAATGCAGTCTTCTCATTCATTTAACTCAACATACTATCCTCACCCAGCTAGAGGCCCCGCACGAGACAATATGCAATGCACTTAAGATGCCGGAGTATCAACTACACGAGGAGGAAAGGCTAACAGCCTTTCTAGCATTAAGCTAACTAGCAGCTACTGTGCTCAACCGGGACAACGTGGCGTCCACAACGTGAGCACGTCGCGTTTCACATGTCTTATTAAAATCCCACTAAAGTAACTTGACTTACACATGAGGACATGTTGTGCTGTGCCAGGTATTTTCAGCGAATATTTACCTTCTGCGTGTTTTCTGGACGACCAGGGGCCTCAGTGTTTTAGCGTGCACAACACGTGTTACCGAATAAAATGTGGGACGAACGAGAAACTGGTGAGAGGTGAAGTCCCTCCCCTTCCGGTTGAGCTCCATGGGAACTTATTTCGGAAAAGTTATGCATTGAAGTCAATGGAGAGAGAAAGATTATCTTTCGATCCCGTTTGAATTGTGCCACGAATTACACATATGATGTTTGTCAATTTAAAATATAATTTTACAAGTCAAAAAAATAAAAAAATGTGTCCTAAAACTGTGAAGTAACACTTTTTTTGTGTGAAACCGCTCAATGAACTACATCTCCGTGTCGCACCACACACAC
Organism: Notothenia rossii; assembly: GCF_949606895.1. Classification (NCBI taxonomy): domain Eukaryota; kingdom Metazoa; phylum Chordata; class Actinopteri; order Perciformes; family Nototheniidae; genus Notothenia; species Notothenia rossii. Next base: position 11,624,559 of record NC_136904.1, on the reverse strand, counting down.
CAAGACGGCCGTCACGTTAGCACATTTGAGTCATTCTGGCTTGCAGACTTCTTCTTTTTTAAACTTGAGGCACAATTTCTCTTTCTTCTGAGAGACATAATCTCATTGCTCTCAAGATGCTTTTTGTTAAATCAACTCAGCAATAGTTGGTCAGCAAGTAATGTGTTTTTATTAGATGTACAGCACTTTGGCTCGACCAAAGTCTTGAACCAGCAAGACCAGCCTGGCCAGCTTCTCCAGCCTGGTAAACCAACTAAACCAGCCTAACACCAGCTAAAACCAGCCAAGCAACCCGGGAAACTGGCTATGGACGTTTGTTCACTTTCTTCTAGCTCTTATTATTATTTATAACATCTGTTTTTTTGTTTCCTCCATAGAGCTGAGTATGAGCGTTTCCCCTATTATCTATTACTCTGTCAAAGTAAGCCTGGTTTTTAACCTTCTTTAATGTTATATTGAACTGGTGTTTGAGCTGGCAACTATTATGTTGCGTTTGTTTTTTTGAAAAGAATACTGTCCTCTAGTGCTTTTTTATTTTTATTTTCTGTCAATAGTTTTCTTGTGTGCAGATTGTGGGCAATATAATTGACTAAGTGTTTGTGTTACAGGCTCCTCTTCCTCTGGGGGAACCTTTTCTGCTTTCAGTGTAGGGACTGCTCCGTGTGACACTTTAAAAGGGTGAGTAAGCTAACTCACTGTAATAATTGTGTAGAAGTTGTGCTTTGAGTAGTGCATGCTTTTGTTCTCTTTTTGTCCCTCACAGTTAGCAGGCATTGTGACCTAGTGGACCAGACCTGACCATATGAGGGGAAACCCACCATGTAATAGTGTAAAGTATAGTTTACCCGTTGACTGCTGAACATTGACATTTTAACATGTATATTTGTGAAATAAAGCTGCATTCTATTTGGTAATTCATGCCTCTGTCATTTTCCTTGTGAAGGGAAGCCCCACAATCTGCAAAACAACTTTGAATTTAGATTGAGGGTCCACAGGTTCCTCCATCCCCTCAACAGGAGTTGGTGTTGTCAGCTATTGAAAGGGGACCCCAGCCACAGAACCACATATGCATCAGAGAGGGTGTTTTCACAGTTGGCCTAATATATTATTGGTCAACTGAACTTGGCAACACTAAACACAACCACACCTTAAGCTAAGCAAAAACAGTCTACATGCTCACCTGGAGATGGCCCACTATATGGGTAATAGTCAAATGAGTGCCACAAGACCTTTCTATGACACTGAATAGGAACAGACCACAGCTCTGATTTAGTAGATCTTGCTGACCAACTATTGCTGGGTTGATTTAACAAAAAGCATCTTTAAATTGAGATTATGTTTCTCAGAAGAAAGAGAAACTGTGCCATTTGAGGGGTCACGAGAGTGGAAAAGTGCTTTATAAATGCTGCCAATTGACCATATACACTATTTCTATCTCCTTCCCTCCTTCCTTTCCATGATCTTTGAACTGAAGCTGATACTCTAGTTTTGGGTTATTTTGGGAGTTTAAACTTGTAATACTGTTGTCCAGGGTGTGGTCCGTTTGCATTAGTCAACAATGCACAGAAGGATTGTGGGCACTTTTGTTTCACCCGGTTATTTTCCAGTAACTCTTCAATCAAATAACACACAAAGGAAAAACCCAAGAAGTTTGACTTTATTTTGAAAATGATAATCAATTTGAATACTTTAGATTGTTTTTGTTTCCCAACGAAAAACAATAATCATACATTTTATATGAATTGCATTGAAATCTGAGACGCAGGTGATGATAAACATGTCTGTTACCATGCTGCCACTTTTCTAGTTTCACGCCATGCCATGCCACTACGGTATATTGAATAGTGCTATATATATATTATACTCTGTAATCTTAACTATATCTGATAGCTCAAGCCCTCCTTTCGTTAGTCTTCCTTTAAAACAACAGAGAGAATGAATGCCTTGTTTATCAGAAAATAGTACTGTTGAGTACATTTTAGGTTTGTACGTTTATGTCCATGTGAAAGATAAACATGATAAGTAGTGTCCCTGTCCATTAAACACCTGTTGTTCCCATAACCAGAAAAAGAGTGATGGTACTTTTCCCAATAAATCATGTCGCTAAGACTAGGCTCATCACTTTGAAGCATTCCTAAATCAAATCTGTGCAAAAGTTAATGTTTATTGAACAAAATAACACAAACAATAACCAAAGCAGGACTATACGGTCAACAGAAAAGAGCAAGTTCAGCCCGTTGGTCATCCACACACCAGGTGCCGTAAATACCTGACTACATCCATGTGATCATTGAATGATATACAACTGTGTGTGGTTCAAACAAATAAGTATAATACCAGGAATAATAAGCAACGGCTAAAATCTGTGGATCAAAATGTTATAATAATGCATCATCAATATTATTTACTAAATGTATTTATGATATTTAAAAGAAGGGGTAGAAATAATTCCTTTGATTAACCCCTGGAGCGACCACTGTGAATATGGAACATTCATGAAAATAAAGGTTAGACGAAAGGACTTCTGTTCACACACATATACAAGTTTACATCTGTGTCTTTATTGTTATCATGTTAACAAAACAGGTGATCACGTAACATCTCAGCTGCTAAGGACAAGTTGTGCGAGATGCACAAACTGAGGGAAAAGTTGCTGAACAAGGCACATCATTCCACATCCCTCGAAAGTTGTTGACTACACAGTCTTCACCTCGTCCCCTGTTGTTTGGTTCTCCTCTATACCAAAAGAAATACTTGGCTACAGACCCATCAGACCACATCCATCTTCCTTCTTTGGCGATGTCATGGAGTCCGATCCATGTTGCTCCCTCAGCAGGGTCAGAGCTTTTGATCAGGAATTTGACAAAATCCTCTTCCTCTCTACTGTGGATAGACAGCAGGTTGCCTCCCTGGGACACACAGTAGAGCTCTGCATCAGCCCAGGTCCTCTCTGTGTTGAAGTACTTGTAGCAGCGGCCGTTGAAGGAGAACCAGAAGGAGGGACAGGTGTCTTGCTGTTGCTCCATTTGAGGGTCATCTGAAGAAGACACAGCACCCAGAGCCAGGCCCAACAGGAAGAGGAAAACCAGCATGATGATGATGTCACCGTCTCTGTCTGTTAAAGTTGCACTGAACCGTTGGAGAGGATGGAGATTGTGAAGCTTCAAGTGACAGGCTGCTTCTTATATTGTATATGTGTGGGAATGTGATGTCATTGTCACGTGACGTGATCACATGACCGGTGACCGGTAAAATGTAAGTTATAAAAGTTTTTCCGGCAGTTTCAGAAAACCTTTCTCTTGGCTGCACGCTCACCGTTATCTCCCTCAAGGTAGGACTCGCGGGTTTAAGGTGGTTTTATGGTCTTTTCAATGAACCTATGGAAGGGTCTCAGGTCAGATTGGATTTCATTAGGGCGAGGGCAAGATACGCTTAGACCAAATTAGCTGGTCAACCAGCCTGACCAGCTAAGTTGACCAGCTTGGCTGGTTTAGAGGGGTTTTGGACACTTTAGCTGGCCAGGATAGCTGGTTTAGCTGGTTTAGCTGGTGCACCAGCTAAACCAGCTAAACCAGCCAAACCAGCTAAACCAGCCATCCAGGCCAGCTAAGAAAAACAGCATAGACCAGCATAGTATGCTGGTCACCAGCATCCATCTATCACCAGTTTATGTTTAATAATAGTATTAAATATACCATGCTGGAAGCTTACCAGGACTCCAGGTGACCAGCATACATTGTTTAAATACTGGTGTGATTATTTAAACTAGAAAACATAAATATATTACAAAGATTCATTGTGTCATGTATTCTGGTATCTACCAAAATAAAGACATTGTATAGTGTTCATAACAGTATTTCAATTTAATAAATGGCAATAAATAGCTAGTTAATATAATAAAATACACAGTAACAATACAAATAACAACCAACCTGCAAATCAACGTACACATCAAAAATAAATATATTAGCTAAAACGGGTTCATTTGTTTTTAAATAAAAGCAATAAATATAATTCAATATTTAAATGGTAACAAAAACAGTAACACTATGTATGATAAGAAAAAGGCAACAAAGAAAGTGTTTTTTGTTTTTCCTTGTTCATTTCCATAATGTTTCCCGTTGTGTAGCGTCCAGCCTTTCCCAATCTGGCCTGCACTTCTGTCTGTTGAAGCCACTTCTTGAAGCAAACTGAAAAGAAATGTACAGATATAAGTACAGTGTAAAAAGAAAACTTGACATTTACGTTAACATTTGGGCTGCTGTGGTTGCCAGAACCGTTAAAGTATGGTAAAATACATTACAAATTGCAGTACAACAATTGCTTACGGTGAATTACAATGGCAAAAAAAAATAGAGCTAGTGTACACGGTGCAGCTGAATTATCTGGGAAATAGAAGAATCGGATCAGGGTTCGGTATTGGCAGACAATCAATATCAAATGAATCGGATCATTATTAGCATCAGCACTTAATCACCTTTGTCGACTTGCAGCCTAAATATAAAGATAACTCCACTCCTCTCCTACCACTCTTACCTCTAATGAGCCTTGGTAGAACTAGTGTCGGAGTCATAGGGTCCAGGACTGACTGAAGACATGTGGAACAGAGTCATAGGGTCCAGAACTGACTGAAGACATGTGGAACAGAGTCATAGGGTCCAGGACTGACTGAAGACGTGTGGAACAGTCATAGAGTCCAGAACTGACTGAAGACATGTGGAACAGAGTCATAGGGTCCAGGACTGACTGAAGACATGTGGAACAGAGTCATAGGGTCCAGGACTGACTGAATGTATGTGGAACAGAGTCATAGGGTCCAGGACTGACTGAAGACATGTGGAACAGAGTCATAGGGTCCAGGACTGACTGAAGACATGTGGAACAGAGTAATAGGGTCCAGAACTGACTGAAGACATGTGGGACAGAGTCATAGGGTCCAGAGCTGACTGAAGACATGTGGAACAGTCATAGGGTCCAGGACTGACTGAAGACGTGTGGAACAGTCATAGGGTCCAGAATTGACTGAAGACATGTGGAACAGTCATAGGGTCCAGAACTGACTGAAGACATGTGGAACAGAGTCATAGGGTCCAGGACTGACTGAAGACATGTGGGACAAAGGACAGTCATGGTTCCATGTACAGGGAACTGGAACTTCGAACAGGTGTTTTCAACCTTTCTGCCTGAAGATTCACAAGTTCTTGATCAGGTGTTTGATGTGGGCTGGCATGATCCTTTCTGCAGCGATAAATAAAGAAAACATTGTTAATAATAGTAATGATGGTAACAATAATAATATTAGTATAACTATTTATATAGCACTTAAACAATTGCAAAGTGATTCTCACAACAAAAATAAAGAACAAAACAATACCAACAATAAAAAAACAAATGATTATAGGAATGTTAAGAGACAAAGAAATGATGAACATTCTGAGAGGCCGACTACAAAAGGTAGACTCAATGGCTCTTGATGACATCAATGAGCAGTCCCAATAGATGCTGTTATATAAAAAGAAATAGAATAGGTCCAGATTTCTTTTATTTTGTGTTGGATGATTTGTTTTATTGATTGCTTATGGATGTTAAGATGTGTTTTACAATTATAACAAAAATATTATTGTAATTGGAATCAAAAAGATTGCAAATCATAGTTTTAATAAAATCACTAGCAATATAGGATTTATTCAACAGCAGTAAAGCATTAAGTTGCTAAATTAACGTACACTGAACTGTAAAACTTACCACTATTTAGGAAAGGATCAGAATCAGAAGGATTGACTAGTAGGACAGCGAAGAGGTGGAGAAGGTCTCTGTCATGTACAACCATTGGTAGATGTTACACCTGAAAGAAAGATAAGGAAATAAGACAACACAGGAGGACAAACATTTTCTTAAGTAAAAGACCAAATCATGTCAAGCTTTAACCTGAGCCTGTTTTTTCAGTCTTTACAATGCACTGTTGGAAATTACATTCCAAAGGCTAAATTCAAACTCAATACCATAAATAACTGGGTACCAAAGTGCTTTACCTGATTGAACACGTTCCACACCATCCGGCTGGGCCTTTTGCTGCATATCATCTCCTCCCTCTCTCTCTCTGGTGTTAGGTTCCAGTAGATCTCTATTATCCAATAAAACTGAAATTCCCCAAAAAATCATATTAAAAAAAGTTTAAAACAATAACTTGCTTTTGGCATTGAAATGGATTAGAATCTCACCTTTTTACCTGGATGTCAGGAAGGCCAGGAAGTCGTTCCCTTCATGTCCACAACCAGTCATAGGAGTTCAAATGCAAAGCCTGACTGATGACAAGAGCGGGAGACTTACATTTTACAATTATATTTTAAATTAGTACCAGAGCAGTGTGTACATAGGCCCTGTACGACGTGCAAATAACAGATCAAATCCCAGATGGACTCACACACTTTGGTGATGTCCTCATCTGATGTTTCATTTTTTAGCAGCAAAGTAACATTACTCAAAGTACATGTCGGACCCAACTCATTTACAGTATGTTTTGCATCTCCTCAACAATGGTCTGTATCATTGAGTAGAAAAAAAATTGTCCCTACAATTTCAGGTAGATTAACACACATTTGTAAGAAAAGTTTACAATGAAGCATTCTCTTTGTATTAAGCTAGCTGCCACATAAAGTACAGCTTAACATGCTAACCTTTGGGGAGCTACAGTTAGCTAACTTCATGTTCAACACAAAACCTCTAATGGCATTACATTGACAATTTTAAACAAAACGTAAGTCTCTCAACTTGTAAGATAACGTTAAGTTAACTTACCCTTAAACAAACCCTTAAATAACTACATCACGTTTTTCAGGGGAAAAACAAACTGCAGAAAATGTGAGCTGCTAACGGTTGTTAGCTAAGACAGCTAGCTCTTGTTAAGGGAAGTAACATTAGCCTACTAGCAAACGTAAGGTTAAAGGGGAGCTATCATGCAAAATTCACTTTTGTACGTCTTTTATACATGATATTTAGCTGTCCTTTCAGGTCCCTCCCCTTTTGGGAGCGTAGGGCAAAATTAGGAGGGAATTCCGTCTCGTAGCTTTTGTGCACTGTTTTGAAATGCAGCTCCTAAATTACCCTTCTTCAATAAAGCCACACTCGCATTGCAGATGAGACAGATGGACTTTGAATTGGAATAGATAAAAAAAAAATCCTCCTCCCACTCGGAGTGAAAATTATATATTTGGGGCTTTTTTGCATCTGCCATAATTGCTGTCTTGTGTGTGTGCGGACTGTCACTCCTGTTGACACGGACAACGTCAGCGAAATAGTGCCCACTGCCCACCAGCCACGCCCCGACACATGGGGTGACGCCGGCCAATTGCAAAGCTTTGATGCGTTCAAGTGCATTATTCTGGCACAGGAAGATTATGTTACAGGACATTAACGATAAAACAGAATATTGTTGTTCTATTTTTAGACACATCTCGCGATCGACTGGGAATCTCCCCGCGAACCTTCTTTTTAACGAGTTGCTGCTCTTGTTCTGAAATCTTCGCTCGCGCTGAACACTCACAACATGTCACTCCCACGTGGCCGGGTGGGCTTTTAGGGAGGGGCGAAAGCGCACCCAGCAAAATAATCGTATTTTGTCAATTATGCTGTTTTCATAATCGTCGCAAGCCATAATCGTAATCGCGATTAAAATACGATTAATTGCCCAGCCCTATTCCTCGGTTATCGCTCCTTATCGCTCCTTATCGCTCCTCGATCCTCCATCCTCCATCCTCGGTCCTCCGGCGGAAATAAGCGCCATGGGACGCTACTCAAGATGGCGTAGACAAATCAACTTCCGGTGATACAGAGGAGCGAGGAGCGAGTAAATGAAAATAACCGACCTGAGACGCAGCCCGGGCCTCAATTATATGCCTGCAGCTAGTCCAAAACGCAGCTGCATAATAGGCGGATTTTGAGGGGGGGCAGGGGGGCCATTGCCCCCCCTAGTGGCTGAAATATGTTACAGCATTACTACGTCTAAAACTGTTCCAATACAAATATTTCGTATATCAATATTTTAATAGATGTAATAAAATGATTGTTACAATACAAATCTGAATAATATCATGTTTTGTTTTAAATCATTTCATTTTTGAGCAGTCGCATGTTGTGACGTGTGTGTGTGACGTGTGAGGTTAAGGACACATTTCCCTCACTTTTTTTGCATACAAGTGATTCAGCTATTGTATTACAAGAATTAGCAGTAATGGGTATTCGGCGATTACCTAACCCGAAAGACGGTTAAAAAGGACAGCTATCCAAATCTATACAAGATGCTCGTTGGCACTGACTCTGCCTATCGGATCTGCCACCTCTGAGAGAAGTTTTTCTGCAATGAGGAGAATTCGGAACAGGCTGCGGTCAACGATGGGAGGAACAAGATTTTCCTCAATTGCGGTTCTTCAAATTGAGGATGACATAACCACACAGCTGTCACCTGAGGGGATAGTGGAGTCGACATATATGCGGAACGTAAAAAAAGGCTTCTACTTCTGCACTAAGGTAGGACACTGGTTAATAATATTGTAGCGTGATCAAGTAACCAAGGGATATAGGCCTAGTATCAAATAAGTATAAGATGTGCAAAGTTATGATACGTTTTACAGTTATGTAATGCACTGTTGTTGGGGGGAAAGACCGCCCCTTCCATATGAGCATGAGGCGTGCATGACGGGACGAGGTATGTTCGTATGTGGAAAAGTCATACAGTGCGGTGAATGCTGGCTTTATTGCTACTGTATCCGTAGCACCCCACGCAATAGTTGGGACTGTGTACTGATGTCAGTAAAAAAGGTTTGCCCCCCCAAGCGCAAATGTCAAACTCCGCCTATGAGCTGCACGTCTTCTGACTGGCCACAAAAAGCGTGACCACATCACCCCAATTCTGGCCTCACTACACTGGCTTCAGTTCCGAATTGATTTTAAAATCCTTTTATTTGTTTTCAAAGCCCTAAATGGGCTGGCTCCTGCCTATATAGCCAAACTCCTCCATCGCTACACCCCAGCCAGAGCTTTAAGGTCTGCTGACCAGCTGTTGCTGATAGTGCCCAAGACCAGGCTCAAAACCTGAGGTCACCGAGCCTTCGCAGCAGCTGGACTCAGGCTCTGGAATAATCTGCCCCTCCACGTGAGGTCGGCCCGGACACTAGGGGTTTTTAAATCCTCACTAAAGACTCACTTCTTCTCCCTGGCCTTCTAGTCAGAGCGGAGCACGACACCTGACTATTCCCTGTGTTTTTGTTTTTTATATTTCTGTTGTAAATTATTGTCTTTTATTGAGATAGTAATGTGTTTTTATTACATGTACAGCACTTTGGCTCGACCAAAGTCTTGAACCAGCAAGACCAGCCTGACCAGCTTGTCCAGCCTGGTAAACCAACTAAACCAGCCTAACACCAGCTAAAACTAGCCAAGCAACCCGGGAAACTGGCTATGGACGTTTGTTCACTTTCTTCTAGCTCTTATTATTATTTATAACATCTGTTTTTTTGTTTCCTCCATAGAGCTGAGTATGAGCATTTCCCCTATTATCTATTACTCTGTCAAAGTAAGCCTGGTTTTTAACCTTCTTTAATGTTATATTGAACTGGTGTTTGAGCTGGCAACTATTATGTTGCGTTTGTTTTTAAAAAAGAATACTGTCCTCTAGTGCTTTTTTATTTTTATTTTCTGTCAATAGTTTTCTTGTGTGCAGATTGTGGGCAATATAATTGACTAAGTGTTTGTGTTACAGGCTCCTCCTCCTCTGGGGGAACCTTGTCTGCTTTCAGTGTAGGGACTGCTCCGTGTGACACTTTAAAAGGGTGAGTAAGCTAACTCACTGTAATAATTGTGTAGAAGTTGTGCTTTGAGTAGTGCATGCTTTTGTTCTCTTTTTGTCCCTCACAGTTAGCAGGCATTGTGACCTCGTGGACCAGACCTGCCCATATGAGGGGAAACCCACCATGTAATAGTGTAAAGTATAGTTTACCCGTTGACTGCTGCTGTTTGTACATTTTAACATGTATATTTGTGAAATAAAGCTGCATTCTATTTGGTAATTCATTCCTCTGTCATTGTCCTTGTGAAGGGAAGCCCCACAATCTGCAAAACAACTTTGGATTTAGATTGAGGGTCCACAGGTTCCTCCATCCCCTCAACAGGAGTTGGTGTTGTCAGCTATTTAAAGGTGACCCCAGCCACAGTACCACATATGCATCAGAGAGGGTGTTTTCACTGTTGGCCTAATATATTATTGGTCAACTGAACTTGGCAACACTAAACACAACCACACCTTAAGCTAAGCAAAAACAGTCTACATGCTCACCTGGAGATGGCCCACTATATGGGTAATAGTCAAATGAGTGCCACAAGACCTTTCTATGACACTGAATAGGAACAGACCACAGCTCTGATTTAGTAGATCTTGCTGACCAACTATTGCTGGGTTGATTTAACAAAAAGCATCTTTAAATTGAGATTATGTTTCTCAGAAGAAAGAGAAACTTTGCCATTTGAGGGGTCACGAGAGTGGAAAAGTGCTTTATAAATGCTGCCAATTTACCATATACACTATTTCTATCTCCTTCCCTCCTTCCTTTCCATGATCTTTGAACTGAAGCTGATACTCTAGTTTTGGGTTATTTTGGGAGTTTAAACTTGTTATACTGTTGTCCAGGGTGTGGTCCGTTTGCATTAGTCAACAATGCACAGAAGGATTGTGGGCACTTTTGTTTCACCCGGTTATTTTCCAGTAACTCTTCAATCAAATAACACACAAAGGAAAAACCCAAGAAGTTTGACTTTTTTTTAAAAATGATGATCAATTTGAATAATTTAGATTGTTTTTGTTTCCCAACGAAAAACAATAATCATACATTTTATATGAATTGCATTGAAATCTGAGACGCAGGTGATGATAAACATGTCTGTTACCATGCTGCCACTTTTCTAGTTTCACACCATGCCATGCCACTACGGTATATTGAATAGTGCTATATATATATTATACTCTGTAATCTTAACTATATCTGATAGATCAAGCCCTCCTTTCGTCAGTCTTCCTTTAAAACAACAGAGAGAATGAATGCCTTGTTTATCAGAAAATAGTACTGTTGAGTACATTTTAGGTTTGTACGTTTATGTCCATGTGAAAGATAAACATGATAAGTAGTGTCCCTGTCCATTAAACACCTGTTGTTCCCATAACCAGAAAAAGAGTGATGGTACTTTTCCCAATAAATCATGTCGCTAAGACTAGGCTCATCACTTTGAAGCATTCCTAAATCAAATCTGTGCAAAAGTTAATGTTTATTGAACAAAATAACACAAACAATAACCAAAGCAGGACTATACGGTCAACAGAAAAGAGCAAGTTCAGCCCGTTGGTCATCCACACACCAGGTGCCGTAAATACCTGACTACATCCATGTGATCATTGAATGATATACAACTGTGTGTGGTTCAAACAAATAAGTATAATACCAGGAATAATAAGCAACGGCTAAAATCTGTGGATCAAAATGTTATAATAATGCATCATCAATATTATTTACTAAATGTATTTATGATATTTAAAAAAAGGGGTAGAAATAATTCCTTTGATTAACCCCTGGAGCGACCAGTGTGAATATGAAACATTCATGAAAATAAAGGTTAGACGAAAGGACTTCTGTTCACACACATATACAAGTTTACATCTGTGTCTTTATTGTTATCATGTTAACAAAACAGGTGATCACGTAACATCTCAGCTGCTAAGGACAAGTTGTGCGAGATGCACAAACTGAGGGAAAAGTTGCTGAACAACGCACATCATTCCACATCCCTCGAAAGTTGTTGACTACACAGTCTTCACCTCGTCTCCTGTTGTTTGGTTGTCCTCTATACCAAAATAAATACTTGGCTACAGACCCATCAGACCACATCCATCTTCCTTCTTTGGCGATGTCATGGAGTCCGATCCATGTTGCTCCCTCAGCAGGGTCAGAGATTTTGATCAGGAATTTGACAAAATCCTCTTCCTCTCTACTGTGGATAGACAGCAGGTTGCCTCCCTGGGACACACAGTAGAGCTCTGCATCAGCCCAGGTCCTCTCTGTGTTGAAGTACTTGTAGCAGCGGCCGTTGAAGGAGAACCAGAAGGAGGGACAGGTGTCTTGCTGTTGCTCCATTTGAGGGTCATCTGAAGAAGACACAGCACCCAGAGCCAGGCCCAACAGGAAGAGGAAAACCAGCATGATGATGATGTCACCGTCTCTGTCTGTTAAAGTTGCACTGAACCGTTGGAGAGGATGGAGATTGTGAAGCTTCAAGTGACAGGCTGCTTCTTATATTGTATATGTGTGGGAATGTGATGTCATTGTCACGTGATGTGATCACATGACCGGTGACCGGTAAAATGTAAGTTATAAAAGTTTTTCCGGCAGTTTCAGAAAACCTTTCTCTTGGCTGCACGCTCACCGTTATCTCCCTCAAGGTAGGACTCGCGGGTTTAAGGTGGTTTTATGGTCTTTTCAATGAACCTATGGAAGGGTCTCAGGTCAGATTGGATTTCATTAGGGCAAGGGCAAGATACGCTTAGACCAAATTAGCTGGTCAACCAGTCTGACCAGCTAAGTTGACCAGCTTGGCTGGTTTAGAGGGGTTTTGGACACTTTAGCTGGCCAGGATAGCTGGTTTAGCTGGTTTAGCTGGTGCACCAACTAAACCAGCTAAACCAGCCAAACCAGCTAAACCAGCCATCCAGGCCAGCTAAGAAAAACAGCATAGACAAGCATAGTATGCTGGTCACCAGCATCCATCTATCACCAGTTTATGTTTAATAATAGTATTAAATATACCATGCTGGAAGCTTACCAGGATTCCAGGTGACCAGCATACATTGTTTAAATACTGGTGTGATTATTTAAACTAGAAAACATAAATATATTACAAAGATTCATTGTGTCATGTATTCTGGTATCTACCAAAATAAAGACATTGTATAGTGTTCATAACAGTATTTTAATTGAATAAATAGCAATAAATAGCTAGTTAATATAATAAAATACACAGTAACAATACAAATAACAACCAACCTGCAAATCAACGTACACATCAAAAATAAATATATTATCTAAAACGGGTTCATTTGATTTTAAATAAAAGCAATAAATAGAATTCAATATTTAAATGGTAACAAAAACAGTAACACTATGTATGATAAGAAAAAGGCAACAAAGAAAGTGTTTTTTGTTTTTCCTTGTTCATGTCCATAATGTTTCCCGTTGTGTAGCGTCCAGCCTTTCCCAATCTGGCCTGCACTTCTGTCTGTTGAAGCCACTTCTTGAAGCAAACTGAAAAGAAATGTACAGATATAAGTACACTGTAAAAAGAAAACTTGACATTTACGTTAACATTTGGGCTGCTGTGGTTGCCAGAACCGTTAAAGTATGGTAAAATACATTACAAATTGCAGTACAACAATTGCTTACGGTGAATTACAATGGCAAAAAAAATAGAGCTAGTGTACACGGTGCAGCTGTATTATCTGGGAAATAGAAGAATCGGATCAGGGTTCGGTATTGGCAGACAATCAATATCAAATTAATCGGATCATTATTAGCATCAGCACTTAATCACCTTTGTCGACTTGCAGCCTAAATATAAAGATAACTCCACTCCTCTCCTACCACTCTTACCTCTAATGAGCCTTGGTAGAACTAGTGTGGGATTCATAGGGTCCAGGACTGACTGAAGACATGTGGAACAGAGTCATAGGGTCCAGAACTGACTGAAGACATGTGGAACAGAGTCATAGGGTCCAGAACTGACTGAAGACATGTGGAACAGAGTCATAGGGTCCAGGACTGACTGAAGGTATGTGGAACAGAGTCATAGGGTCCAGGACTGACTGAAGGTATGTGGAACAGAGTCATAGGGTCCAGAACTGACTGAAGACATGTGGAACAGAGTCATAGGTTCCAGAACTGACTGAAGACGTGTGGAACAGTCATAGAGTCCAGAACTGACTGAAGACATGTGGAACAGAGTCATAGGGTCCAGGACTGACTGAAGACATGTGGAACAGAGTCATAGGTTCCAGAACTGACTGAAGACATGTGGAACAGAGTCATAGGGTCCAGGACTGACTGAAGACATGTGGAACAGAGTCATAGGGTCCAGGACTGACTGAAGAAATGTGGAACAGAGTCATAGGGTCCAGGACTGACTGAAGACGTGTGGAACAGTCATAGAGTCCAGAACTGACTGAAGACATGTGGAACAGAGTCATAGGGTCCAGGACTGACTGAAGACATGTGGAACAGAGTCATAGGTTCCAGAACTGACTGAAGACATGTGGAACAGAGTCATAGGGTCCAGGACTGACTGAAGACATGTGGAACAGAGTCATAGGGTCCAGGACTGACTGAAGACATGTGGAACAGAGTCATAGGGTCCAGGACTGACTGAAGACATGTGGAAAAGAGTCATAGGGTCCAGGACTGACTGAAGACATGTGGAACAGAGTCATAGGGTCCAGGACTTACTGAAGACATGTGGGACAAAGGACAGTCATGGTTCCATGTACAGGGAACTGGAACTTCGAACAGGTGTTTTCAACCTTTCTGCCTGAAGATTCACAAGTTCTTGATCAGGTGTTTGATGTGGGCTGGCATGATCCTTTCTGCAGCGATAAATAAAGAAAACATTGTTAATAATAGTAATGATGGTAACAACAATAATATTAGTATAACTATTTATATAGCACTTAAACAATTGCAAAGTGATTCTCACAACAAAAATAAAGAACAAAACAATACCAACAATAAAAAAACAAATGATTATAGGAATGTTAAGAGACAAAGAAATGATGAACATTCTGAGAGGCCGACTACAAAAGGTAGACTCAATGGCTCTTGATGACATCAATGAGCAGTCCCAATAGATGCTGTTATATAAAAAGAAATAGAATAGGTCCAGATTTCTTTTATTTTGTGTTGGATGATTTGTTTTATTGATTGCTGATGGATGTTAATATGTGTTTTACAATTATAACAAAAATATTATTGTAATTGGAATCAAAAAGATTGCAAATCATAGTTTTAATAACATCACTAGCAATATAGGATTTATTCAACAGCAGTAAAGCATTAAGTTGCTAAATTAACATACACTGAACTGTAAAACTTACCACTATTTAGGAAAGGATCAGAATCAGAAGGATTGACTAGTAGGACAGCGAAGAGGTGGAGAAGGTCTCTGTCATGTACAACCATTGGTAGATGTTACACCTGAAAGAAAGATAAGGAAATAAGACAACACAGGAGGACAAACATTTTCTTAAGTAAAAGACCAAATCATGTCAAGCTTTAACCTGAGCCTGTTTTTTCAGTCTTTACAATGCACTGTTGGAAATTACATTCCAAAGGCTAAATTCAAACTCAATACCATAAATAACTGGGTACCAAAGTGCTTTACCTGATAGAACACGTTCCACACCATCCGGCTGGGCCTTTTGCTGCATATCATCTCCTCCCTCTCTCTCTCTGGTGTTAGGTTCCAGTAGATCTCTATTATCCAATAAAACTGAAATTCCCCAAAAAATCATATTAAAAAAAGTTTAAAACAATAAATTGCTTTTGGCATTGAAATGGATTAGAATCTCACCTTTTTACCTGGATGTCAGGAAGGCCAGGAAGTCGTTCCCTTCATGTCCACAACCAGTCATAGGATTTCAAATGTAAAGCCTGACTGATGACAAGAGCGGGAGACTTACATTTTACAATTATATTTTAAATTAATACCAGAGCAGTGTGTACATAGGCCCTGTACGACGTGCAAATAACAGATCAAATCCCAGATGGACTCACACACTTTGGTGATGTCCTCATCTGATGTTTCATTTTTTAGCAGCAAAGTAACATTACTCAAAGTACATGTCGGACCCAACTCATTTACAGTATGTTTTGCATCTCCTCAACAATGGTCTGTATCATTGAGTAGAAAAAAAATTGTCCCTACAATTTCAGGTAGATTAACACACATTTGTAAGAAAAGTTTACAATGAAGCATTCTCTTTGTATTAAGCTAGCTGCCACATAAAGTACAGCTTAACATGCTAACCTTTGGGGAGCTACAGTTAGCTAACTTCATGTTCAACACAAAACCTCTAATGGCATTACATTGACAATTTTAATCAAAACGTAAGTCTCTCAACTTGTAAGATAACGTTAAGTTAACTTACCCTTAAACAAACCCTTAAATAACTACATCACGTTTTTCAGGGGAAAAACAAACTGCAGAAAACGTTAGCTGCTAACTGTTGTTAGCTAAGACAGCTAGCTCTTGTTAAGGGAAGTAACATTAGCCTACTAGCAAACGTAAGGTTAAAGGGGAGCTATCATGCAAAATTCACTTTTGTACGTCTTTTATACATGACATTTAGCTGTCCTTTCAGGTCCCTCCCCTTTTGGGAGCGTAGGGCAAAATTAGGAGGGAATTCCGTCTCGTAGCTTTTGTGCACTGTTTTGAAATGCAGCTCCTAAATTACCCTTCTTCAATAAAGCCACACTCGCATTGCAGATGAGACAGATGGACTTTGAATTGGAATAGATTAAAAAAAAATCCTCCTCCCACTCGGAGTGAAAATGATATATTTTGGGCTTTTTTGCATCTGCCATAATTGCTGTCTTGTGTGTGTGCGGACTGTCACTCCTGTTGACACGGACAACGTCAGCGAAATAGTGCCCACTGCCCACCAGCCACGCCCCGACACATGGGGTGACGCCGGCCAATTGCAAAGCTTTGATGCGTTCAAGTGCATTATTCTGGCACAGGAAGATTATGTTACAGGACATTAACGATAAAACAGAATATTGTTGTTCTATTTTTAGACACATCTCGCGATCGACTGGGAATCTCCCCGCGACCCTTCTTTTTAACGATTTGCTGCTCTTGTTCTGAAATCTTCGCTCGCGCTGAACACTCACAACATGTCACTCCCACGTGGCCGGGTGGGCTTTTAGGGAGGGGCGAAAGCGCACCCAGCAAAATAATCGTATTTTGTCAATTATGCTGTTTTCATAATCGTCGCAAGCCATAATCGTAATCGCGATTCAAATACGATTAATTGCCCAGCCCTATTCCTCGGTTATCGCTCCTTATCGCTCCTTATCGCTCCTCGATCCTCGATCCTCCATCCTCCATCCTCGGTCCTCCGGCGGAAATAAGCGCCATGGGACGCTACTCAAGATGGCGTAGACAAATCAACTTCCGGTGATACAGAGGAGCGAGGAGCGAGTAAATGAAAATAACCGACCTGAGACGCAGCCCGGGCCTCAATTATATGCCTGCAGCTAGTCCAAAACGCAGCTGCACCATAGGCGGATTTTGAGGGGGGGCAGGGGGGCCATTGCCCCCCCTAGTGGCTGAAATATGTTACAGCATTACTACGTCTAAAACTGTTCCAATACAAATATTTCGTATATCAATATTTTAATAGATGTAATAAAATGATTGTTACAATACAAATCTGAATAATATCATGTTTTGTTTGAAATCATTTCATTTTTGAGCAGTCGCATGTTGTGACGTGTGTGTGTGTGACGTGTGAGATTAAGGACACATTTCCCTCACTTTTTTTTGCATACAAGTGATTCAGCTATTGTATTACAAGAATTAGCAGTAATGGGTATTCGGCGATTACCTAACCCGAAAGACGGTTAAAAAGGACAGCTATCCAAATCTATACAAGATGCTCGTTGGCACTGACTCTGCCTATCGGATCTGCCACCTCTGAGAGAAGTTTTTCTGCAATGAGGAGAATTCGGAACTGGCTGCGGTCAACGATGGGAGGAACAAGATTTTCCTCAATTGCGGTTCTTCAAATTGAGGATGACATAACCACACAGCTGTCACCTGAGGGGATAGTGGAGTCGACATATATGCGGAACGTAAAAAAAGGCTTCTACTTCTGCACTAAGGTAGGACACTGGTTAATAATATTGTAGCGTGATCAAGTAACCAAGGGATATAGTATCAAATAAGTATAAGATGTGCAAAGTTATGATACGTTTTACAGTTATGTAATGCACTGTTGTTGGGGGGAGAGACCGCCCCTTCCATATGAGCATGAGGCGTGCATGACGGGACGAGGTATGTTCGTATGTGGAAAAGTCATACAGTGCGGTGAATGCTGGCTTTATTGCTACTGTATCCGTAGCACCCCACGCAATAGTTGGGACTGCGTACTGATGTCAGTAAAAAAGGTTTGCCCCCCCAAGCGCAAATGTCAAACTCCGCCTATGAGCTGCACGTCTTCTGACTGGCCACAAAAAGCGTGACCACATCACCCCAATTCTGGCCTCACTACACTGGCTTCAGTTCCGAATTGATTTTAAAATCCTTTTTTTTGTTTTCAAAGCCCTAAATGGGCTGGCTCCTGCCTATATAGCCAAACTCCT
This sequence comes from Notothenia rossii, assembly GCF_949606895.1. Taxonomy (NCBI): domain Eukaryota; kingdom Metazoa; phylum Chordata; class Actinopteri; order Perciformes; family Nototheniidae; genus Notothenia; species Notothenia rossii. The sequence goes on along the minus strand of NC_136904.1, from coordinate 11,606,110 downwards.
CCATCGCTACACCCCAGCCAGAGCTTTAAGGTCTGCTGACCAGCTGTTGCTGATAGTGCCCAAGACCAGGCTCAAAACCTGAGGTCACCGAGCCTTCGCAGCAGCTGAACTCAGGCTCTGGAATAGTCTGCCCCTCCACGTGAGGTCGGCCCGGACACTAGGGGTTTTTAAATCCTCACTAAAGACTCACTTCTTCTCCCTGGCCTTCTAGTCAGAGCGGAGCACGACACCTGACTATTCCCTGTGTTTTTGTTTTTTATATTTCTGTTGTAAATTATTGTCTTTTATTGAGATAGTAATGTGTTTTTATTACATGTACAGCACTTTGGCTCGACCAAAGTCTTGAACCAGCAAGACCAGCCTGACCAGCTTGTCCAGCCTGGTAAACCAACTAAACCAGCCTAACACCAGCTAAAACTAGCCAAGCAACCCAGGAAACTGGCTATGGACGTTTGTTCACTTTCTTCTAGCTCTTATTATTATTTATAACATCTGTTTTTTTGTTTCCTCCATAGAGCTGAGTATGAGCATTTCCCCTATTATCTATTACTCTGTCAAAGTAAGCCTGGTTTTTAACCTTCTTTAATGTTATATTGAACTGGTGTTTGAGCTGGCAACTATTATGTTGCATTTGTTTTTAAAAACTAATACTGTCCTCTAGTGCTTTTTTATTTTTATTTTCTGTCAATAGTTTTCTTGTGTGCAGATTGTGGGCAATATAATTGACTAAGTGTTTGTGTTACAGGCTCCTCTTCCTCTGGGGGAACCTTGTCTGCTTTCAGTGTAGGGACTGCTCCGTGTGACACTTTAAAAGGGTGAGTAAACTAACTGACTGTAATCATTTTGTAGAAGTTGTGCTTTGAGTAGTGCATGCTTTTGTTCTCTTTTTGTCCCTCACAGTTAGCAGGCATTGTGACCTAGTGGACCAGACCTGCCCATATGAGGGGAAACCCACCATGTAATAGTGTAAAGTATAGTTTACCCGTTGACTGCTGAACATTGACATTTTAACATGTATATTTGTGAAATAAAGCTGCATTCTATTTGGTAATTCATGCCTCTGTCATTGTCCTTGTGAAGGGAAGCCCCACAATTTGCAAAACAACTTTGGATTTAGATTGAGGGTCCACAGGGTCCTCCATCCCCTCAACAGGAGTTGGTGTTGTCAGCTATTTAAAGGGGACCCCAGCCACAGTTACCACATATGCATCAGAGAGGGTGTTTTCACTGTTGGCCTAATATATTATTGGTCAACTGAACTTGGCAACACTAAACACAACCACACCTTAAGCTAAGCAAAAACAGTCTACCTGCTCACCTGGAGATGGCCCACTATACTTTACGTTTTTTACAAGAGTATATGAAGATATTAAATCAAATGTTGGCACTGCTAAACATTGGCAGACAAAAAACAAATTATTTTCAAGTTTACAAGGCTTTTATTGTCATGTATGCATAGCTACAGTGTAGTTATGACAATGAACATCTTAGTTCACAGGCTCTTCCTACAGTGCAACACAATAAAACAGATAAGATAGTCAAGGTAAATAAAATAGAATATAATAGAAACGGTGTAGAAATGCAGTAATTGGAATATTGGAATATTGATATGAGTTGCAAACAGATGAATGTTATGGATGTTCTTTCAAAAGTTCAGGTATTTAACAGTCTTATTACTTAATCTTATTATCTCTTACTACCTCCAGAAGATGTTTGTCGGGAGGGATGATAGTCTGTTTTTAAAAGATACGCTTTATTGCAAATGAAGACCAAGCTGCCAATCACACTGAAGCTTTGTAAACATTTAATTGAGCCACCACATTACCACAAACAATTCCCAGGTTGTGCAAAATGAAGATGAACATTAGTCAAAAAAGAGCATAAGCTTGTGTTGATATATATATCACATAAAACATAATTGATTAATTTCAGGGGAGACTTATTGCTTTGTGTCTAATTCTCTTTTCATTCACAACTGATCGTCGCTCTGACTTGCTCCTCTGCTGCCCTCCAGTGGCCACAAGGCACAACAGGTACTTTTACATGACAGCATGTAGCTCCAAACCACAAATGTATTTCCTTCTGAAAATGAACTTGCACTTTATTAAACCTCTAAACATGGCACATGAACCTGTCACCTCAACACAAATAAACTATATACAATTAAATAAGGAATATAGTACAATACGAATGCTCTAATAACAGTGAGCAGAGATGTATTTTGATGTGTGGGCATAATGGAAAGGGTAATAGTCAAATAACTGCCACAAGGCCTTTGTAGGACACTGAATAGGAACAGACCACAGCTCGGATTTAGGAGATCTTGCTGACCAAATATTGCTGAGTTGATTTAACAGAAAAGCATCTTTAAAATGAGATTATGTTTCTCAGAAGACAGATAAATTGTGCCTCATGTTTTAAAAACAAATCTAAAGTCTGCAAGCCAGACTGACTCTTTTCACTTTTTTAAGGTTACACCAGCAAACCCTTGTACCCAGATGCTAAATTACCACGTAGCTACATTTTAAACATTAAGCACTTTTCTATAACTTAGAGGCTGCACTGTCTGCTGTTCAGAAAAAGTTAAGGAGACTGGCTTTGAAGGTGAAATGTGCTGTCAAAGGGTGTGAATAATGCATTGTTTCCTTGTCAAAAAAGTGAACCATTATGTTGCGTATATCACAAACACAAAAAGGACTTTCATACAGACAGTAAGTGTACATCTATGTCTTTATTGGGGCCAAAGGCATGTTAACAGAGTAACAGGTGAACAGTGACCTGGTTCAATAAGATGTATGTAATATCTCAGTTGCTAAACACAAGTTATGCCAGATGCACAAACTGATAAGAATAATAATGGAAATCATTCCATGTGTGATCCAAACCATAGTTGGTGTGGACAGTCTTCATTTCCATCATTGTTGGGCTCTCCTGAACTCTAAGAGACAAAGATAAGGAACCCTAAATTGCTCCTGATTGCATGGCGATCAGTGTGAGTGTGAATCTTGTTCTCCCTTAGCAGGTGCATGCACTATATGAATGTGTGTATCCTGTTGTTCAGCTAGACTTATGTCAAAGACATTTGAGGGGTCACGAGAGTGGAAAATTGCTTTATAAATGCTGCCAATTTACCATATACACTATTTCTATCTCCTTCCCTCCTTCCTTTCCATGATCTTTGAACTGAAGCTGATACTCTAGTTTTGGGTTATTTTGGGAGTTTAAACTTGTTATACTGTTGTCCAGGGTGTGGTCCGTTTGCATTAGTCAACAATGCACAGAAGGATTGTGGGCACTTTTGTTTCACCCGGTTATTTTCCAGTACCTCTTCAATCAAATAACACACAAAGGAAAAACCCAAGAAGTTTGACTTTTTTTTGAAAATGATGATCAATTTGAATACTTTAGATTGTTTTTGTTTCCCAACAAAAAACAATAATCATTCATTTTATATGAATTGCATTGAAATCTGAGACGCAGGTGATGATAAACATGTCTGTTACCATGCTGCCACTTTTCTAGTTTCACACCATGCCATGCCACTACGGTATATTGAATAGTGCTATATATATATTATACTCTGTAATCTTAACTATATCTGATAGATCAAGCCCTCCTTTCGTTAGTCTTCCTTTAAAACAACAGAGAGAATGAATGCCTTGTTTATCAGAAAATAGTACTGTTGAGTACATTTTAGGTTTGTACGTTTATGTCCATGTGAAAGATAAACATGATAAGTAGTGTCCCTGTCCATTAAACACCTGTTGTTCCCATAACCAGAAAAAGAGTGATGGTACTTTTCCCAATAAATCATGTCGCTAAGACTAGGCTCATCACTTTGAAGCATTCCTAAATCAAATCTGTGCAAAAGTTAATGTTTATTGAACAAAATTACACAAACAATAACCAAAGCAGGACTATACGGTCAACAGAAAAGAGCAAGTTCAGCCCGTTGGTCATCCACACACCAGGTGCCGTAAATACTTGACTACATCCATGTGATCATTGAATGATATACAACTGTGTGTGGTTCAAACAAATAAGTATAATACCAGGAATAATAAGCAACGGCTAAAATCTGTGCATCAAAATGTTATAATAATGCATCATCAATATTATTTACTAAATGTATTTATGATATTTAAAAAAAGGGGTAGAAATAATTCCTTTGATTAACCCCTGGAGCGACCAGTGTGAATATGAAACATTCATGAAAATAAAGGTTAGACGAAAGGACTTCTGTTCACACACATATACAAGTTTACATCTGTGTCTTTATTGTTATCATGTTAACAAAACAGGTGATCACGTAACATCTCAGCTGCTAAGGACAAGTTGTGCGAGATGCACAAACTGAGGGAAGAGTTGCTGAACAAGGCACATCATTCCACATCCCTCGAAAGTTGTTGACTACACAGTCTTCACCTCGTCCCCTGTTGTTTGGTTCTCCTCTATACCAAAAGAAATACTTGGCTACAGACCCATCAGACCACATCCATCTTCCTTCTTTGGCGATGTCATGGAGTCCGATCCATGTTGCTCCCTCAGCAGGGTCAGAGCTTTTGATCAGGAATTTGACAAAATCCTCTTCCTCTCTACTGTGGATAGACAGCAGGTTGCCTCCCTGGGACACACAGTAGAGCTCTGCATCAGCCCAGGTCCTCTCTGTGTTGAAGTACTTGTAGCAGCGGCCGTTGAAGGAGAACCAGAAGGAGGGACAGGTGTCTTGCTGTTGCTCCATTTGAGGGTCATCTGAAGAAGACACAGCACCCAGAGCCAGGCCCAACAGGAAGAGGAAAACCAGCATGATGATGATGTCACCGTCTCTGTCTGTTAAAGTTGCACTGAACCGTTGGAGAGGATGGAGATTGTGAAGCTTCAAGTGACAGGCTGCTTCTTATATTGTATATGTGTGGGAATGTGATGTCATTGTCACGTGACGTGATCACATGACCGGTGACCGGTAAAATGTAAGTTATAAAAGTTTTTCCGGCAGTTTCAGAAAACCTTTCTCTTGGCTGCACGCTCACCGTTATCTCCCTCAAGGTAGGACTCGCGGGTTTAAGGTGGTTTTATGGTCTTTTCAATGAACCTATGGAAGGGTCTCAGGACAGATTGGATTTCATTAGGGCGAGGGCAAGATACGCTTAGACCAAATTAGCTGGTCAACCAGCCTGACCAGCTAAGTTGACCAGCTTGGCTGGTTTAGAGGGGTTTTGGACACTTTAGCTGGCCAGGATAGCTGGTTTAGCTGGTTTAGCTGGTGCACCAGCTAAACCAGCTAAACCAGCCAAACCAGCTAAACCAGCCATCCAGGCCAGCTAAGAAAAACAGCATAGACCAGCATAGTATGCTGGTCACCAGCATCCATCTATCACCAGTTTATGTTTAATAATAGTATTAAATATACCATGCTGGAAGCTTACCAGGACTCCAGGTGACCAGCATACATTGTTTAAATACTGGTGTGATTATTTAAACTAGAAAACATAAATATATTACAAAGATTCATTGTGTCATGTATTCTGGTATCTACCAAAATAAAGACATTGTATAGTGTTCATAACAGTATTTCAATTTAATAAATAGCAATAAATAGCTAGTTAATATAATAAAATACACAGTAACAATACAAATAACAACCAACCTGCAAATCAACGTACACATCAAAAATAAATATATTATCTAAAACGGGTTCATTTGATTTTAAATAAAAGCAATAAATATAATTCAATATTTAAATGGTAACAAAAACAGTAACACTATGTATGATAAGAAAAAGGCAACAAAGAAAGTGTTTTGTGTTTTTCCTTGTTCATGTCCATAATGTTTCCCGTTGTGTAGCGTCCAGCCTTTCCCAATCTGGCCTGCACTTCTGTCTGTTGAAGCCACTTCTTGAAGCAAACTGAAAAGAAATGTACAGATATAAGTACACTGTAAAAAGAAAACTTGACATTTACGTTAACATTTGGGCTGCTGTGGTTGCCAGAACCGTTAAAGTATGGTAAAATACATTACAAATTGCAGTACAACAATTGCTTATGGTGAATTACAATGGCAAAAAACAAATAGAGCTAGTGTACACGGTGCAGCTGAATTATCTGGGAAATAGAAGAATCGGATCAGGGTTCGGTATTAGCAGACAATCAATATCAAATGAATCGGATCATTATTAGCATCAGCACTTGATCACCTTTGTCGACTTGCAGCCTAAATATAAAGATAACTCCACTCCTCTCCTACCACTCTTACCTCTAATGAGCCTTGGTAGAACTAGTGTCGGAGTCATAGGGTCCAGGACTGACTGAAGGTATGTGGAACAGAGTCATAGGGTCCAGAACTGACTGAAGACATGTGGAACAGAGTCATAGGGTCCAGAACTGACTGAAGACATGTGGAACAGAGTCATAGGGTCCAGGACTGACTGAAGACATGTGGAACAGAGTCATAGGTTCCAGAACTGACTGAAGACATGTGGAACAGAGTCATAGGGTCCAGGACTGACTGAAGACATGTGGAACAGAGTCATAGGGTCCAGGACTGACTGAAGAAATGTGGAACAGAGTCATAGGGTCCAGAACTGACTGAAGACATGTGGAACAGAGTCATAGGGTCCAGGACTGACTGAAGAAATGTGGAACAGAGTCATAGGGTCCAGAACTGACTGAAGACATGTGGAACAGAGTCATAGGGTCCAGGACTGACTGAAGAAATGTGGAACAGAGTCATAGGGTCCAGAACTGACTGAAGACATGTGGAACAGAGTCATAGGGTCCAGGACTGACTGAAGACGTGTGGAACAGTCATAGAGTCCAGAACTGACTGAAGACATGTGGAACAGAGTCATAGGGTCCAGAACTGACTGAAGACATTTGGAACAGAGTCATAGGGTCCAGAACTGACTGAAGACATGTGGAACAGAGTCATTGGGTCCAGAACTGACTGAAGACATGTGGAACAGTCATAGGGTCCAGAACTGACTGAAGACGTGTGGAACAGTCATAGGGTCCAGAACTGACTGAAGACATGTGGGACAGAGTCATAGGGTCCAGAACTGACTGAAGACATGTGGGACAAAGGACAGTCATGGTTCCATGTACAGGGAACTGGAACTTCGAACAGGTGTTTTCAACCTTTCTGCCTGAAGATTCACAAGTTCTTGATCAGGTGTTTGATGTGGGCTGGCATGATCCTTTCTGCAGCGATAAATAAAGAAAACATTGTTAATAATAGTAATGATGGTAACAACAATAATATTAGTATAACTATTTATATAGCACTTAAACAATTGCAAAGTGATTCTCACAACAAAAATAAAGAACAAAACAATACCAACAATACAAAAACAAATGATTATAGGAATGTTAAGAGACAAAGAAATGATGAACATTCTGAGAGGCCGACTACAAAAGGTAGACTCAATGGCTCTTGATGACATCAATGAGCAGTCCCAATAGATGCTGTTATATAAAAAGAAATAGAATAGGTCCAGATTTCTTTTATTTTGTGTTGTTTGATTTGTTTTATTGATTGCTGATGGATGTTAAGATGTGTTTTACAATTATAACAAAAATATTATTGTAATTGGAATCAAAAAGATTGCAAATCATAGTTTTAATAAAATCACTAGCAATATAGGATTTATTCAACAGCAGTAAAGCATTAAGTTGCTAAATTAACGTACACTGAACTGTAAAACTTACCACTATTTAGGAAAGGATCAGAATCAGAAGGATTGACTAGTAGGACAGCGAAGAGGTGGAGAAGGTCTCTGTCATGTACAACCATTGGTAGATGTTACACCTGAAAGAAAGATAAGGAAATAAGACAACACAGGAGGACAAACATTTTCTTAAGTAAAAGACCAAATCATGTCAAGCTTTAACCTGAGCCTGTTTTTTCAGTCTTTACAATGCACTGTTGGAAATTACATTCCAAAGGCTAAATTCAAACTCAATACCATAAATAACTGGGTACCAAAGTGCTTTACCTGATAGAACACGTTCCACACCATCCGGCTGGGCCTTTTGCTGCATATCATCTCCTCCCTCTCTGTCTCTGGTGTTAGGTTCCAGTAGATCTCTATTATCCAATAAAACTGAAATTCCCCAAAAAATCATATTAAAAAAAGTTTAAAACAATAAATTGCTTTTGGCATTGAAATGGATTAGAATCTCACCTTTTTACCTGGATGTCAGGAAGGCCAGGAAGTCGTTCCCTTCATGTCCACAACCAGTCATAGGAGTTCAAATGTAAAGCCTGACTGATGACAAGAGCGGGAGACTTACATTTTACAATTATATTTTAAATTAATACCAGAGCAGTGTGTACATAGGCCCTGTACGACGTGCAAATAACAGATCAAATCCCAGATGGACTCACACACTTTGGTGATGTCCTCATCTGATAATGTTTCATTTTTTAGCAGCAAAGTAACATTACTCAAAGTATATGTCGGACCCAACTCATTTACAGTATGTTTTGCATCTCCTCAACAATGGTCTGTATCATTGAGTAGAAAAAAAATTGTCCCTACAATTTCAGGTAGATTAACACACATTTGTAAGAAAAGTTTACAATGAAGCATTCTCTTTGTATTAAGCTAGCTGCCACATAAAGTACAGCTTAACATGCTAACCTTTGGGGAGCTAGTTAGCTAACTTCATGTTCAACACAAAACCTCTAATGGCATTACATTGACAATTTTAATCAAAACTTAAGTCTCTCAACTTGTAAGATAACGTTAAGTTAACTTACCCTTAAACAAACCCTTAAATAACTACATCACGTTTTTCAGGGGAAAAACAAACTGCAGAAAATGTGAGCTGCTAACGGTTGTTAGCTAAGACAGCTAGCTCTTGTTAAGGGAAGTAACATTAGCCTACTAGTAAACGTAAGGTTAAAGGGGAGCTATCATGCAAAATTCACTTTTGTACGTCTTTTATACATGACATTTAGCTGTCCTTTCAGGTCCCTCCCCTTTTGGGAGCGTAGGGCAAAATTAGGAGGGAATTCCGTCTCATAGCTTTTGTGCACTGTTTTGAAATGCAGCTCCTAAATTACCCTTCTTCAATAAAGCCACACTTGCATTGCAGATGAGACAGATGGACTTTGAATTGGAATAGATAAAAAAAAAATCATCCTCCCACTCGGAGTGAAAATTATATATTTTGGGCTTTTTTGCATCTGCCATAATTGCTGTCTTGTGTGTGTGCGGACTGTCACTCCTGTTGACACGGACAACGTCAGCGAAATAGTGCCCACTGCCCACCAGCCACGCCCCGACACATGGGGTGACGCCGGCCAATTGCAAAGCTTTGATGCGTTCAAGTGCATTATTCTGGCACAGGAAGATTATGTTACAGGACATTAACGATAAAACAGAATATTGTTGTTCTATTTTTAGACACATCTCGCGATCGACTGGGAATCTCCCCGCGACCTTTCTTTTTAACGAGTTGCTGCTCTTGTTCTGAAATCTTCGCTCGCGCTGAACACTCACAACATGTCACTCCCACGTGGCCGGGTGGGCTTTTAGGGAGGGGCGAAAGTGCACCCAGCAAAATAATCGTATTTTGTCAATTATGCTGTTTTCATAATCGTCGCAAGCCATAATCGTAATCGCGATTAAAATACGATTAATTGCCCAGCCCTATTCCTCGGTTATCGCTCCTTATCGCTCCTTATCGCTCCTCGATCCTCCATCCTCCATCCTCGGTCCTCCGGCGGAAATAAGCGCCATGGGACGCTACTCAAGATGGCGTAGACAAATCAATTTCCGGTGATACAGAGGAGCGAGGAGCGAGTAAATGAAAATAACCGACCTGAGACGCAGCCCGGGCCTCAATTAAATGCCTGCAGCTAGTCCAAAACGCAGCTGCACCATAGGCGGATTTTGAGGGGGGGCAGGGGGGCCATTGCCCCCCCTAGTGGCTGAAATATGTTACAGCATTACTACGTCTAAAACTTTTCCAATACAAATATTTCGTATATCAATATTTTAATAGATGTAATAAAATGATTGTTACAATACAAATCTGAATAATATCATGTTTTGTTTGAAATCATTTCATTTTTGAGCAGTCGCATGTTGTGACGTGTGTGTGACGTGTGAGGTTAAGGACACATTTCCCTCACTTTTTTTGCATACAAGTGATTCAGCTATTGTATTACAAGAATTAGCAGTAATGGGTATTCGGCGATTACCTAACCCGAAAGACGGTTAAAAAGGACAGCTATCCAAATCTATACAAGATGCTCGTTGGGACTGACTCTGCCTATCGGATCTGCCACCTCTGAGAGAAGTTTTTCTGCAATGAGGAGAATTCGGAACTGGCTGCGGTCAACGATGGGAGGAACAAGATTTTCCTCAATTGCGGTTCTTCAAATTGAGGATGACATAACCACACAGCTGTCACCTGAGGGGATAGTGGAGTCGACATATATGCGGAACGTAAAAAAAGGCTTCTACTTCTGCACTAAGGTAGGACACTGGTTAATAATAGTGTAGCGTGATCAACTAACCAAGGGATATAGTATCAAATAAGTATAAGATGTGCAAAGTTATGATACGTTTTACAGTTATGTAATGCACTGTTGTTGGGGGGAGAGACCGCCCCTTCCATATGAGCATGAGGCGTGCATGACGGGACGAGGTATGTTCGTATGTGGAAAAGTCATACAGTGCGGTGAATGCTGGCTTTATTGCTACTGTATCCGTAGCACCCCACGCAATAGTTGGGACTGTGTACTGATGTCAGTAGAAAAGGTTTGCCCCCCCAAGCGCAAATGTCAAACTCCGCCTATGAGCTGCACGTCTTCTTACTGGCTACAAAAAGCATGACCACATCACCCCAATTCTGGCCTGACTACACTGGCTTCAGTTCCGAATTGATTTTAAAATCCTTTTATTTGTTTTCAAAGCCCTAAATGGGCTGGCTCCTGCCTATATAGCCAAACTCCTCCATCGCTACACCCCAGCCAGAGCTTTAAGGTCTGCTGACCAGCTGTTGCTGATAGTGCCCAAGACCAGGCTCAAAACCTGAGGTCACCGAGCCTTCGCAGCAGCTCTGGAATAGTCTGCCCCTCCACGTGAGGTCGGCCCGGACACTAGGGGTTTTTAAATCCTCACTAAAGACTCACTTCTTCTCCCTGGCCTTCTAGTCAGAGCGGAGCACGACACCTGACTATTCCCTTTGTTTTTGTTTTTTATATTTCTGTTGTAAATTATTGTCTTTTATTGAGATAGTATTGTGTTTTTATTACATGTACAGCACTTTGGCTCGACCAAAGTCTTGAACCAGCAAGACCAGCCTGACCAGCATGTCCAGCCTGGTAAACCAACTAAACCAGCCTAACACCAGCTAAAACTAGCCAAGCAACCCAGGAAACTGGCTATGGACGTTTGTTCACTTTCTTCTAGCTCTTATTATTATTTATAACATCTGTTTTTGTGTTTCCTCCATAGAGCTGAGTATGAGCATTTCCCCTATTATCTATTACTCTGTCAAAGTAAGCCTGGTTTTTAACCTTCTTTAATGTTATATTGAACTGGTGTTTGAGCTGGCAACTATTATGTTGCGTTTGTTTTTAAAAAATAATACTGTCCTCTAGTGCTTTTTTATTTTTATTTTCTGTCAATAGTTTTCTTGTGTGCAGATTGTGGGCAATATAATTGACTAAGTGTTTGTGTTAGAGGCTCCTCTTCCTCTGGGGGAACCTTGTCTGCTTTCAGTGTAGGGACTGCTCCGTGTGACACTTTAAAAGGGTGAGTAAGCTAACTCACTGTAATAATTGTGTAGAAGTTGTGCTTTGAGTAGTGCATGCTTTTGTTCTCTTTTTGTCCCTCACAGTTAGCAGGCATTGTGACCTAGTGGACCAGACCTGCCCATATGAGGGGAAACCCACCATGTAATAGTGTAAAGTATAGTTTACCCGTTGACTGCTGCTGTTTGTACATTTTAACATGTATATTTGTGAAATAAAGCTGCATTCTATTTGGTAATTCATGCCTCTGTCATTGTCCTTGTGAAGGGAAGCCCCACAATCTGCAAAACAACTTTGGATTTAGATTGAGGGTCCACAGGTTCCTCCATCCCCTCAACAGGAGTTGGTGTTGTCAGCTATTTAAAGGTGACCCCAGCCACAGTACAACATATGCATCAGAGAGGGTGTTTTCACTGTTGGCCTAATATATTATTGGTCAACTGAACTTGGCAACACTAAACACAACCACACCTTAAGCTAAGCAAAAACAGTCTACCTGCTCACCTGGAGATGGCCCACTATACTTTACGTTTTTTACAAGAGTATATGAAGATATTAAATCAAATGTTGGCACTGCTAAACATTGGCAGACAAAAAACAAATTATTTTCAAGTTTACAAGGCTTTTATTGTCATGTATGCATAGCTACAGTGTAGTTATGACAATGAACATCTTAGTTCACAGGCTCTTCCTACAGTGCAACACAATAAAACAGATAAGATAGTCAAGGTAAATAAAATAGAATATAATAGAAACGGTGTAGAAATGCAGTAATTGGAATATTGGAATATTGATATGAGTTGCAAACAGATGAATGTTATGGATGTTCTTTCAAAAGTTCAGGTATTTAACAGTCTTATTACTTAATCTTATTATCTCTTACTACCTCCAGAAGATGTTTGTCGGGAGGGATGATAGTCTGTTTTTAAAAGATACGCTTTATTGCAAATGAAGACCAAGCTGCCAATCACACTGAAGCTTTGTAAACATTTAATTGAGCCACCACATTACCACAAACAATTCCCAGGTTGTGCAAAATGAAGATGAACATTAGTCAAAAAAGAGCATAAGCTTGTGTTGATATATATATCACATAAAACATAATTGATTAATTTCAGGGGAGACTTATTGCTTTGTGTCTAATTCTCTTTTCATTCACAACTGATCGTCGCTCTGACTTGCTCCTCTGCTGCCCTCCAGTGGCCACAAGGCACAACAGGTACTTTTACATGACAGCATGTAGCTCCAAACCACAAATGTATTTCCTTCTGAAAATGCACTTGCACTTTATTAAACCTCTAAACATGGCACATGAACCTGTCACCTCAACACAAATAAACTATATACAATTAAATAAGGAATATAGTACAATACGAATGCTCTAATAACAGTGAGCAGAGATGTATTTTGATGTGTGGGCATAATGGAAAGGGTAATAGTCAAATAACTGCCACAAGGCCTTTCTAGGACACTGAATAGGAACAGACCACAGCTCGGATTTAGGAGATCTTGCTGACCAAATATTGCTGAGTTGATTTAACAGAAAAGCATCTTTAAAATGAGATTATGTTTCTCAGAAGACAGATAAATTGTGCCTCATGTTTTAAAAACAAATCTAAAGTCTGCAAGCCAGACTGACTCTTTTCACTTTTTTAAGGTTACACCAGCAAACCCTTGTACCCAGATGCTAAATTACCACGTAGCTACATTTTAAACATGAAGCACTTTTCTATAACTTAGAGGCTGCACTGTCTGCTGTTCAGCAAAAGTTAAGGAGACTGGCTTTAAAGGTGAAATGTGCTGTCAAAGTGTGTGAATAATGCATTGTTTCCTTGTCAAAAAAGTGAACCATTATGTTGCGTATATCACAAACACAAAAAGGACTTTCATACAGACAGTAAGTGTACATCTGTGTCTTTATTGGGGCCAAAGGCATGTTAACAGAGTAACAGGTGAACAGTGACCTGGTTCAATAAGATGTATGTAATATCTCAGTTCCTAAACAAAGGCAATGCACAAACTGAGGGATTAGAATAATTACAATTGTAATCATTCCACTTGTGATCAAAACCATAGTTGGCGTGGACACAGTCTTCATTTCCATCATTGTTCGGCTCTCCGAAACTCCAAGAGATATAGTTGACTGCAGACCCATCAGACCACATCCATCTTCCCTCCATCTGGGTGTCACTGAGTCCGATCCAGGTGTATCCCTGAGTAGGGTCGTGGTTCTTGATCAGTGATTTGACGAAATTCTCTTCCCCTCGACTGTGGATAGACACCAGGTCGGCTCCCTGTGACACACAGTGGAACCCTGCTTGAGCCCAGGTCAAATGTGCGTCGATGTACTTGTAGCAGCGGTTGTTGAAGGAGTACCAGAACATGGGACAGCTGCCACGCTCAAGCTTCACTTCAGGGTCATCTGAAGGAGACACAGCACCCAGAGCCAGACCCAACAGGAAGAGGAACAACAGCATGATGATGTCTCTCCGTCACAGGAGCAGGAGGAAGTGTTGGTTGTCGGTTGAGTTTATTTGAAGCGTTCGATGGGATAGAGATTCTGAAGGAGACAGATGACAGGCTGCTTTTTTATATGCATCGGAGAGGGTGTTTTCACTGTTGGCTTAATATTATTGGTCAACTGAACTTGGCATACTCTGTCTGTTTTACACAACCACACAGTATCTGGACATCAGTTAAAAAAGAAATGAACGGCTCAGCTGGCGATGTCACACGAAATCCATCATTTATTTTCAACCAAACCAAATAAAGAAAATACATAAAACTGTTGGACTGTCAGAGTCCCAGAAAAACAGGCTTTTCTGCAGGAAGATGTTGATGCTAAGTGATCACAGTCTGTCGAAGTGTGTTGAAATAAGCTTTTTCATGCAAAGAAAAAGACTAACCAGCACATTACACTAAAGAAATGTTCAAAGTGGGTCCGCACTTTGAAATCCTCCTTTCTGAATGTTCTGTTGTTTGAGATTTCTCTAAAAATACATTACTTTGCTGTGCATGTGAAAAATGATGAAGAACACTTTTCTTTAAAATAATTGATCCTGCATTGTACATTACTCTCCACAGGGCCTCAGAGAGACAATATGTAAAGTGTGTTGATATGTCTGTCCCTCAATCACAACAGTGTTATTTCATTTTCATTAGTGAGTGTGTCATAAATCTTGATGTGTGTTCATTAAAAATATTCCAAATGCTAGATACAGTAGGTACTGCTGGGACTTCAACAGCTGTTACACCTGTGCTGTTCCCATACTTATCTAATACACTGGGACTGACGTAGACAAAAGACACTTTAAAATATCAACAGGAACAAGCAGGTGATAATTGTGTATAATAAAAAGTATCTATGTTGTTACTGTTCACGGTATCGCTAATTATTTGATTATTACCTTTGTATTTGCACAATGAACATGAAAAGGAATAATTAATTTATAACAATTTTAAAACATTTTATTTAGGACACCACATTACTAGAGTGACTTCTCAACTTAGGCTAAATGAATGTTGATAAAATGACCTTTGCACATCCCGTCGACTTTCCTCATTTAATAAATTACATTTGCTCAGAAAAGGAGTTTCGCCCCTGTTCATGTGAACTTAAAGTTAAAAAGATCATACATAATTCATTTCAAACCATTTCTGCTTGATTGTCCTATATCTTCCACAGAGCTCAGTGAGACGGTATTTCAAGTGTTTTTGTTATCTGTTGTCTATTAACAGATTTAATATTTAATAGCGAGTTATTTGATAAAAGTTGGTTAGTATTCCTCACGACTCATATGTTAGATGTGTAGTGTACGGTTGTCTGGAACTGTTGTTACACCTGTGCTGTTCCCACATTTATCTGATAAACAGAGACTGAAAAAAACATGGAGACATGTTGTAATAGTTTGAATCAAAAACAAGCAAGTGAAATACAGCATCTGTGGAATAAAAAACATCCCTGTTTTTACTGTTTAGCTAAGTCTTTGAATATTACATTTTGTACTTGCATGAATATTAAATGAATGTTGTATTACTTAATGTGAAAACATTTAATTTGAGCCACAACAAAACCAGAGTGACTTCCCAACTTAGGCTAAATGAATGATGAAATTATCTTTGAACATTTTCTAACTTTACTTCAGAGCTCTAATGTATTCATACAGAACAAGTAAAAACCTGACTTTAACAGTCCAGAATAGAGTATTCAAGTTGAGCACTAATCATTTCATATGCTTTGGATAAATGCATTAGCTAAGTAATGAAACATTACATTAAGGAAGTTATCACTTTTCAATTCTTGATTATAGTTCATGGATACGAGGACACTGACAGACAAGTGAGAGTAATGGTTGTTTATTTCAGGAAGCAGACATTCTGTTGCAGTGTACACAACCACAACAGCTGTACAAAGGTATTTGCCCCAATGTGCAATGATGTCACCAGATCAGTTGTCGAGCAGCAATCTGAAAATACAGGAAGCAAACGTTCAGCAGGTACAATGTACAGTAGTTAGGTCACTTCACCTTCATGTGACTGATGAGAGCAGCATGTGTACAGTTAGGAAGATCATGTTCCCACAGGCCTCCTCAGCAGGCTGCTGAAGGAGACCTCTGGGATGCTTTTTATTTTCTGGTCAATTCCACAGCAAAACAAGAATGGAGAGTCCTGAAAGCCTTGGTATATGACCAACACAGAGAGCAGCATCACTCATTAGATAATGCTTTAATACCAGAGGGGAAATTCAGTTTACTCACAGGAACAAGATGGAGTCACTCCTCTTCACATCTCAGGATTCTGAAAGTCAAGATTATTCAATTACTAGACCCTCCAGAAAAACGCGATTCTGCGATCGCAGAATTTACCGCATAATCAGCAAAATGGCGCAGAATTTTAAAAGGCTGCATATTTATCAACAGGCCGCATAATCCCCGCATTTTTCCACACAAAGTTGAGAAAAAAATGTTTTCACTCGACGTGACGTCATCAGCTCGCGCATCACAGAATGTAAACAACACTGTATAGAGTGAACGTGTGGAGCTCACACGATAGAGAAAACACCAAGATGAAAAAATCTAATCCATCTCATTTACCGACGAACATTTCTACTAAAGACCGGGCAAAAAGTGGGGGGAAACTATTCTGCACCCCGTGCAACTGTGTGTTGGAGCATAAGAGAAAATCGACGGTGACGACCCACTTTGATTCATTCAAACATTCGAAAATGCTTTCTGCTGCTGCGGACAAGAAAGCCAAACAACTCACGTTCACCGAGGCATCAACCTCCAAAACCCTTTCGAGGGCTACAAGAAACGAAGTGAGTAGCATACAAGATTGAAGCTGCTCAGATAACGAACGAGTAAATGAAAACAGAATGAGGCGGAGAAGTGTGTGTGTGTGTGTGTGTGTGTGTGAGATTAAAATAGCCCAATTGCTTTTACAATAAATAAACATTGAATGTGTTTAATTTAATAGTAAAGGGGTTTAACGTTAGTGGCAGGTTGTGTGTGAGAGAGAATAAATAAGACAGCCCAAAATTTATTGTTATTCTTTTCCCCCGCATATTTAGCATATTTCACAACTTCACGCAATTTCACCGCATAAAATCACATAAAAACCCTGCATGTTTAATCGCATAATCAAGGATTTTTGCCCGCGTTTTTCTGGAGGGTCTAAATTACATCGCAACTCATTATTGAACAGTTCTAAAGATGCAGATTATTTATTTCTCCTTTAATCTTTCAAAATAAGCACGTGTCCTGCAGTAATATCCCACAATGCTCATGGGAGTGGACATGTGGGTAAAGCGTAACCACAGATTTATTCTGTGAGGTATTTCCAACGACACGGCCCTATAGGTAAAGGTCAGTCGGGATAGACCTCAGTTCTGTGACAGTCATACACTCTCACCTCTGCTGTGACGCCCTGCTGCATCCTGGGAGGACAGCCTCTCATGCAGAACACCTGGAGGACAATAAGGAGTGTGTCAGCACATGAAGTTCTGTCATATCATGATACCTTTAGATCAGTGTAATCTTATCGTGATCTAACAAAGGTTTAGGAGATTAGTATGCGAGTAGTTACCAAAGCTGGACAGTTCCAGATAATAACCAAAATGTAAGAACTGCACCCCGAAGTAAATAATCATCATTTCATTTGACTGAGTATTTCGGGAGGAATTTGCAACCCATCAACACATTTGGTTTTTCGCTGCACAAACACTTCAAGTGGAGATAACCAAAACATGACCTCTAATGAGAACTACCATATGGTGAATGGGCTGTGTGAGGAAGCTGGTTTATGCTAACTATCAAGAGGAAGACGTTTATTTTTTGTTAAAGCGTCTCACTGGCATGTACTAAAGCCACCTGCATACGGCTTTTTAAAGTCAGCCTGCTTCTAATGACGTAATGTTTCAAATAACATACCAGGACTCCACACACAGGCAGCATGGAGACCAACGATGCCAGTTATTGAGTTTGTCTCGCACTGACTTATGAACTAACCAGCTGAGAAAGCAGCTGGCTGCAGATACCGTACAGTGCTGTAAGCAACAGGTGTTTTCAATCATTGGACAGATATCAGAATTGCAGGAAGACAAACCCACCTACTGCTTTCAAAAGTTCTGGAGTCTCAGGATTCTTGACTCAGGATTGTTCTGCCATCACAGCCACCTAAACACAGGAGACACATCAAGTCATCACAGTTACCAAACATCTCAACTTTAAACTCATTTTCCTGCATTTAACTTATTTGGTGGGCATCAAAATCTAACTGAACAAAATGACAAGTGCTATTTAAAGGTCCCATGTCACGTTTTTTTGTGGTTATTATCCGTCCCCTTGTGGGTTATGTAGATTTTTCTGCATGTTAACGGTCTGCAGAGTCACAAACCCTCAAAGTACACCCTGTAGCGAGTAAAACTCTAACACAGAAAAGACCTGTCTATGCTGCCCCTGAACGCCTCGTTGGAGATTTCTCTTTTTCTTCCCGAGTATGGTGACGTAACCATGCCAGGACCAATGCGTGGAGCTCCTCACACTCAGCCTTATCTTTTCTCAGCTGCGGCTCCGTGGGTCTCCACTCACAGTTCGCCACACTCTCACGGGTGTGTGCTCAGGCTGAGTTCCGCGATGTCTCGCAGACCCCACGCAGCAACCAGGAAATGACACCAGTAACCCAGCTCACACCGCCCGCTCCTCAAGCCTCAAAGGGCGGGGCAGCGAGCCCCGCAACGTCCCGCCAACACGGCATCCAGTCCCCACACAGCATTATCATCCGTTTGTCATTTCTGGTTGCTAACAAACTCCATTGTAACATAAACACACAACAGAGCACAGTGGGCTCATAGTCAGGGGGGGGGGGGGGGGCGGGCAGGAGCTCCAACAAGCTGTTTAGGACAGAGAGTGAATGCACATACTATACAATTGAACAATGTAAATCTATTCTAGTTCCTCAACAATGGAATTATGATCAGTAGAAATGGCCATGACATGGGACCTTTAAAACATTTGAAAAGACCCCTTTCTTTCACCAGTTCGATTACCACATATCAAACACCAATCCCAGCCTCAGCATGGCCTAGTAAGTTGAAGGGTCCCTGCCTGTGCTGATACCCAATATGGCCTCATGTCTCTTTTTATCATGAGTCTTTCAGGGTTCAAGTTATGTGGGAGCCAATGGGAGCTGAGCTCCCACAAGGAGGGTCTGAGCTCCCACGGACGCAGTGAAATCATACATCTGTGGGGGTCGCCAATACATTACCAACAACCATTATTTTAAATCACAAATAATGTATGTGTCAATGTAACTAGTATTATTTACGTTAACGAGGCAAATAGGCTAAAAGAAAAACATGTTTTCCAAAAGAACTACGCATCTCTTGAATGAAAATATGCCTGCACTGCACCTCCAAGGTGCGCAATACATTATTGCGCAATATATGCCTGTGAGCGTGCTGCGCGAGCCGAGATGTTGTGTGTGTGCGTAGTTTAACCTTTTCATATTTAAGTTTGTAGCAATTAGAGGGCTGCTGCGTGCGTGTGTTGCACACATTAGTTTTAAAGACCCCCATAGAGCTCAGTTTATAACTCAAACCCTAGTCCTGTAGTAATATCCCACAATGCTCATGGCAGTGGACATTTGGTAAGAGGTAACAGTTGATGAGAGCAGCATGTGTAGAGTTAGGAAGATCATGTTCCCACAGGCCTCCTCAGCAGGCTGCTGAAGGAGACCTCTGGGATGCTTTTTATTTTCTGGTCAATTCCACAGCAAAACAAGAATGGAGAGTCCTGAAAGCCTTGGTATATGACCAACACAGAGAGCAGCATCACTCATTAGATAATGCTTTAACACCAGAGGGGAAATTCAGTTTACTCACAGGAACAAGATGGAGTCACTCCTCTTCACATCTCAGGATTCTGAAAGTCAAGATTATTCAATTACTAGACCCTCCAGAAAAACGCGATTCTGCGATCGCAGAATTTACCGCATAATCAGCAAAATGGCGCAGAATTTTAAAAGGCTGCATATTTATCAACAGGCCGCATAATCCCCGCATTTTTCCACACAAAGTTGAGAAAAAAATGTTTTCACTCGACGTGACGTCATCAGCTCGCGCATCACAGAATGTAAACAACACTGTATAGAGTGAACGTGTGGAGCTCACACGATAGAGAAAACACCAAGATGAAAAAATCTAATCCATCTCATTTACCGACGAACATTTCTACTAAAGACCGGGCAAAAAGTGGGGGGAAACTATTCTGCACCCCGTGCAGCTGTGTGTTGGAGCATAAGAGAAAATCGACGGTGACGACCCGCTTTGATTCATTCAAACATTCGAAAATGCTTTCTGCTGCTGCGGACAAGAAAGCCAAACAACTCACGTTCACCGAGGCATCAACCTCCAAAACCCTTTCGAGGGCTACAAGAAACGAAGTGAGTAGCCTACAAGATTGAAGCTGCTCAGATAACGAACGAGTAAATGAAAACAGAATGAGGCGGAGAAGTGTGGGTGTGTGTGTGATTAAAATAGCCTAATTGCTTTTACAATAAATAAACATTGAATGTGTTTAATTTAATAGTAAAGGGGTTTAACGTTAGTGGCAGGTTGTGTGTGAGAGAGAATAAATAAGACAGCCCAAAATTTAAAAAAATTGTTATTCTTTTCCCCCGCATATTTAGCATATTTCACAACTTCACGCAATTTCACCGCATAAAATCACATAAAAACCCTGCATGTTTAATCGCATAATCAAGGATTTTTGCCCGCGTTTTTCTGGAGGGTCTAAATTACATCGCAACTCATTATTGAACAGTTCTAAAGATGCAGATTATTTATTTCTCCTTTAATCTTTCAAAATAAGCACGTGTCCTGCAGTAATATCCCACAATGCTCATGGGAGTGGACATGTGGGTAAAGCGTAACCACAGATTTATTCTGTGAGGCATTTCCAACGACACGGCCCTATAGGTAAAGGTCAGTCGGGATAGACCTCAGTTCTGTGACAGTCATACACTCGCACCTCTGCTGTGACGCCCTGCTGCATCCTGGGAGGACAGCCTCTCCTGCTGCAGCATCCTGGGAGGACAGCCTCTGCTGCTGCATCCTGGGAGGACAGCCTCTGCTGCAGCATCCTGGGAGGACAGCCTCTGCTGCAGCACACCTGAAGAAGACAGGCAGGAGAGAGTGAGAACATGTTGCAGCATTCATGTTTTATCATTACTTGACATGCATTTCTCCCTTTTGATGAAATTAGTTACATCTGCAGTGGTTTGCATGTACTATGTACAGACACAGGGTAAAGACATGGCTTTCTAATGAATAATGTTTCAACAAACATACCAGGACTCCACACACAGGCAGCATGGAGACCAACGATGCCAGTTTGTGAGTTTTGTCTCGCACTGACTTATGAACTAACCAGCTGAGAAAGCAGCTGGCTGCAGATACCGTACAGTGCTGTCATTACACAACATGTTTCACACTCTCCATACCACTCTCGACAGTTACTTTGAAAACATGGTTTGTTTTCCTCCTGGAATCTTGTGCATTTATAGCAGCCACCTGTTAGTTTAAACCCTCTTGTTAAGGGACGTACTTACATCATGCTGCAGTGTTGAAGGCCAGAGAGGACACCTGTTGAGGCAGAACTAAAGTTACTATGGGTTTCCATAAGCAGTGGCAGCAGAGACTGCTGTATTTTGTTCAGTTGGGCATCTCTCAATCACACTTCAGAGCAGTTGAACATTAAGCCAATCATCATGACACTTGAACAGTAACTGAATTCTGAAATGCAACTTACCAAGCTGTCCTTAAGGTTTCATCACCTGCCAAAGAACAAAGAATGTTTAAAGGACTGCCATAAACAAAAATATGTATATTTATAAATGTAACAGATGTCTTTTCTCATAAGTAACACTGCTACAACCAGCAGCAGTGGGTTGCAAGAGAATATTTGCTCTATGCACTGTATGAGCTCTACGGCCCACCTAACAGGACCAGAGCTCATACTGTGCCAAGCAGACAAGAAATGCATCAATCCCAACAGTACACATGTATTTGAGGAAAACAGTAATGTCGAGTAGCATGCCCAGGCTTGCTGTATTTAAAGAGGTGGAGTCTATTAAACTGACATGCTATGAAGTGGTTGATGACGTTTTGGATACCTCGGCAGCGAGGGCCACCCTTACCCTACCCCAGATCTTATAAAACAAGAGAATCAGGTCCAGATAACATTAAATGCAAACTAGTCGTTTATGAACTTTGTGCCAAAAACCTATGACAAGTCAAATGTCCATGGAAGCCTGAAGGTTTAGGTTGTCAGGCTCCTGCAGTAAAAAAAAGAAGAAGCAGACCCCCGACTAGTTCCTGCGAGTTTCACGGTCTGATATGAAGTGATGACAGAACACACATGATATCTAAATTGGTTTCACCGTTTGTCTTTCGGACTGGACTTATCGTACGATAAATAAAAATGAACTCGATAACTTTCGTGACCTCGATAAATTGCCGTTTACATGCGTTTTTGTTTACATAAGGATGTGACCAGCATTATAGCCAGGCGTGCTGTGTCTGCCGGCCCGCCACGCTGTGTGTGAGATATATTTATATATATATGAACGTGGAGGTGTTGTTTCCTTGTTTAGCGATACACAGCGAAACACAGCAAAACTCATCCTGAGCACACACAAAGTCACAGCCGAAGTAAAAACAATAAGTGTGGCTTGATATCGAGTAAGAAAAAGGTTGATAAACCCTGTGAGAATGGGTCTGCAGAGAGAATTTCGCCACGATACCAACTGTCTGTTATCATCCTGCAGCAGGGAGGAGAAATCAGCAGAGCTGCCTGCACTGAGTGTGTGTGTGTGTGTGTGTGTGTGTGTGTGTGTGTGTGTGTGTGTGTGTGTGAGGAAGCCCGTAGATTGGTCAATTTGGACCAATCAGCGGGGGCTTAACGTAACGGCTCCACGGACGTAACGGCTCCACGGATTGGTCCATTTGGTTCCGGGAAACGCATGACATCATGAGTTACCCGGAAGAATCAATGGACAGTGACGTATCTCCAACAAGGCGTTTTTGGGAGGTATTTTCTGTGTTAAGAGTTTTACTCGCTTCAGGGTGTACTTTGAGGGCTTTGACTCTGCAGACCGTTTACATGCATAAAAACCTTCATAACACACAAGGGGACGGGTAATAACCGGAAAAGCATGACATGGGACCTTTAACATCAGTGAGAAGCTAAACTATCTATTAATGATGTCAATGACAGGGAGTGTGATTGTTGAAATAGGGCGTGAGCGGTCTTGCTGTTCAAAGAAGAATGACAACACTGTAGATCACCAACACTACGGTTTATTTTTTATTCACAGGCAAGTCAACGTTGTCGCAGTAAAAGTCCCAAGATAGCTCCTGGTGCAATAAAATGTTCCCTTTCAGTGTTTTACTATTATGTCTGATGTTTCTCTATTAATATTGCTGCTGCATTAATGTGTATGTTGCATGTTACTGCTGTAGATGTGTTTCCGAGCCGCTCCGATTACAACGAGAGTTACAACGAGAACGTGACGTCATATTTACACAAGACGGATCCTTTCTAGCCGTAACCGGTGGCCTTTGGTGACGACACGCGACGCAGAATAACTTTATAAAATAAAGTTGCCATACTTCGGATTACATTAACGACATCTGAATAATAATAATTTAAATAAATGTTATCAACTTTTAAAGGGAAAATACTCTCAGGTCCTTAAATAAACATTCTAAAGCCATGCCGCCAGTAAAGCAGTTTGCATGCTACGTGCATCAGGACTGAAACTTTTGCACATCTGTATGAATGCAGTCTTCTCATTCATTTAACTCAACATACTATCCTCACCCAGCTGGAGGCCCCGCACGAGACAATATGCAATGCACTTAAGATGCCGGTGTATCAACTACACGAGGAGGAAAGGCTAACAGCCTTTCTAGCATTAAGCTAACTAGCAGCTACTGTGCTCAACCGGGACAACGTGGCGTCCACAACGTGAGCACGTCGCGTTTCACATGTCTTATTAAAATCCCACTAAAGTAACTTGACTTACACATGAGGACATGTTGTGCTGTGCCAGGTATTTTCAGCGAATATTTACCTTCTGCGTGTTTTCTGGACGACCAGGGGCCTCAGTGTTTTAGCGTGCACAACACGTGTTACCGAATAAAATGTGGGACGAACGACCAACTGGTGAGAGGTGAAGTCCCTCCCCTTCCGGTTGAGCTCCATGGGAACTTATTTCGGAAAAGTTATGCATTGAAGTCAATGGAGAGAGAAAGATTATCTTTCGATCCCGTTTGAATTGTGCCACGAATTACACATATGATGTTTGTCAATTTAAAATATAATTTTACAAGTCAAAAAAATAAAAAAATGTGTCCTAAAACTGTGAAGTAACACTTTTTTTGTGTGAAACCGCTCAATGAACTACATCTCCGTGTCGCACCACACACACCAAGACGGCCGTCACGTTAGCACATTTGAGTCATTCTGGCTTGCAGACTTCTTCTTTTTTAAACTTGAGGCACAATTTCTCTTTCTTCTGAGAGACATAATCTCATTGCTCTCAAGATGCTTTTTGTTAAATCAACTCAGCAATAGTTGGTCAGCAAGTAATGTGTTTTTATTACATGTACAGCACTTTGGCTCGACCAAAGTCTTGAACCAGCAAGACCAGCCTGGCCAGCTTCTCCAGCCTGGTAAACCAACTAAACCAGCCTAACACCAGCTAAAACCAGCCAAGCAACCCGGGAAACTGGCTATGGACGTTTGTTCACTTTCTTCTAGCTCTTATTATTATTTATAACATCTGTTTTTGTGTTTCATCCATAGAGCTGAGTATGAGCGTTTCCCCTATTATCTATTACTCTGTCAAAGTGAGCCTGGTTTTTAACCTTCTTTAATGTTATATTGAACTGGTGTTTGAGCTGGCAACTATTATGTTGCGTTTGTTTTTTTGAAAAGAATACTGTCCTCTAGTGCTTTTTTATTTTTATTTTCTGTCAATAGTTTTCTTGTGTGCAGATTGTGGGCAATATAATTGACTAAGTGTTTGTGTTACAGGCTCCTCATCCTCTGGGGGAACCTTTTCTGCTTTCAGTGTAGGGACTGCTCCGTGTGACACTTTAAAAGGGTGAGTAAGCTAACTCACTGTAATAATTGTGTAGAAGTTGTGCTTTGAGTAGTGCATGCTTTTGTTCTCTTTTTGTCCCTCACAGTTAGCAGGCATTGTGACCTAGTGGACCAGACCTGCCCATATGAGGGGAAACCCACCATGTAATAGTGTAAAGTATAGTTTACCCGTTGACTGCTGAACATTGACATTTTAACATGTATATTTGTGAAATAAAGCTGCATTCTATTTGGTAATTCATGCCTCTGTCATTTTCCTTGTGAAGGGAAGCCCCACAATCTGCAAAACAACTTTGAATTTAGATTGAGGGTCCACAGGTTCCTCCATCCCCTCAACAGGAGTTGGTGTTGTCAGCTATTTAAAGGGGACCCCAGCCACAGTACCACATATGCATCAGAGAGGGTGTTTTCACTGTTGGCCTAATATATTATTGGTCAACTGAACTTGGCAACACTAAACACAACCACACCTTAAGCTAAGTAAAAACAGTCTACATGCTCACCTGGAGATGGCCCACTATATGGGTAATAGTCAAATGAGTGCCACAAGACCTTTCTATGACACTGAATAGGAACAGACCACAGCTCTGATTTAGTAGATCTTGCTGACCAACTATTGCTGGGTTGATTTAACAAAAAGCATCTTTAAATTGAGATTATGTTTCTCAGAAGAAAGAGAAACTGTGCCATTTGAGGGGTCACGAGAGTGGAAAAGTGCTTTATAAATGCTGCCAATTTACCTTATACACTATTTCTATCTCCTTCCCTCCTTCCTTTCCATGATCTTTGAACTGAAGCTGATACTCTAGTTTTGGGTTATTTTGGGAGTTTAAACTTGTTATACTGTTGTCCAGGGTGTGGTCCGTTTGCATTAGTCAACAATGCACCCGGTTATTTTCCAGTAACTCTTCAATCAAATAACACACAAAGGAAAAACCCAAGAAGTTTGACTTTTTAAAAAAAATGATGATCAATTTGAATACTTTAGATTGTTTTTGTTTCCCAACGAAAAACAATAATCATACATTTTATATGAATTGCATTGAAATCTGAGACGCAGGTGATGATAAACATGTCTGTTACCATGCTGCCACTTTTTGAGTTTCACGCCATGCCATGCCACTACGGTATATTGAATAGTGCTATATATATATTATACTCTGTAATCTTAACTATATCTGATAGCTCAAGCCCTCCTTTCGTTAGTCTTCCTTTAAAACAACAGAGAGAATGAATGTCTTGTTTATCAGAAAATAGTACTGTTGAGTACATTTTAGGTTTGTACGTTTATGTCCATGTGAAAGATAAACATGATAAGTAGTGTCCCTGTCCATTAAACAGCTGTTGTTCCCATAACCAGAAAAAGAGTGATGGTACTTTTCCCAATAAATCATGTCGCTAAGACTAGGCTCATCACTTTGAAGCATTCCTAAATCAAATCTGTGCAAAAGTTAATGTTTATTGAACAAAATAACACAAACAATAACCAAAGCAGGACTATACGGTCAACAGAAAAGAGCAAGTTCAGCCCGTTGGTCATCCACACACCAGGTGCCGTAAATACCTGACTACATCCATGTGATCATTGAATGATATACAACTGTGTGTGGTTCAAACAAATAAGTATAATACCAGGAATAATAAGCAACGGCTAAAATCTGTGGATCAAAATGTTATAATAATGCATCATCAATATTATTTACTAAATGTATTTATGATATTTAAAAAAAGGTGTAGAAATAATTCCTTTGATTAACCCCTGGAGCGACCAGTGTGAATATGAAACATTCATGAAAATAAAGGTTAGACGAAAGGACTTCTGTTCACACACATATACAAGTTTACATCTGTGTCTTTATTGTTATCATGTTAACAAAACAGGTGATCACGTAACATCTCAGCTGCTAAGGACAAGTTGTGCGAGATGCACAAACTGAGGGAAAAGTTGCTGAACAACGCACATCATTCCACATCCCTCGAAAGTTGTTGACTACACAGTCTTCACCTCGTCCCCTGTTGTTTGGTTCTCCTCTATACCAAAAGAAATACTTGGCTACAGACCCATCAGACCACATCCATCTTCCTTCTTTGGCGATGTCATGGAGTCCGATCCATGTTGCTCCCTCAGCAGGGTCAGAGCTTTTGATCAGGAATTTGACAAAATCCTCTTCCTCTCTACTGTGGATAGACAGCAGGTTGCCTCCCTGGGACACACAGTAGAGCTCTGCATCAGCCCAGGTCCTCTCTGTGTTGAAGTACTTGTAGCAGCGGCCGTTGAAGGAGAACCAGAAGGAGGGACAGGTGTCTTGCTGTTGCTCCATTTGAGGGTCATCTGAAGAAGACACAGCACCCAGAGCCAGGCCCAACAGGAAGAGGAAAACCAGCATGATGATGATGTCACCGTCTCTGTCTGTTAAAGTTGCACTGAACCGTTGGAGAGGATGGAGATTGTGAAGCTTCAAGTGACAGGCTGCTTCTTATATTGTATATGTGTGGGAATGTGATGTCATTGTCACGTGACGTGATCACATGACCGGTGACCGGTAAAATGTAAGTTATAAAAGTTTTTCCGCCAGTTTCAGAAAACCTTTCTCTTGGCTGCACGCTCACCGTTATCTCCCTCAAGGTAGGACTCGCGGGTTTAAGGTGGTTTTATGGTCTTTTCAATGAACCTATGGAAGGGTCTCAGGTCAGATTGGATTTCATTAGGGCGAGGGCAAGATACGCTTAGACCAAATTAGCTGGTCAACCAGCCTGACCAGCTAAGTTGACCAGCTTGGCTGGTTTAGAGGGGTTTTGGACACTTTAGCTGGCCAGGATAGCTGGTTTAGCTGGTTTAGCTGGTGCACCAGCTAAACCAGCTAAACCAGCCAAACCAGCTAAACCAGCCATCCAGGCCAGCTAAGAAAAACAGCATAGACCAGCATAGTATGCTGGTCACCAGCATCCATCTATCACCAGTTTATGTTTAATAATAGTATTAAATATACCATGCTGGAAGCTTACCAGGATTCCAGGTGACCAGCATACATTGTTTAAATACTGGTGTGATTATTTAAACTAGAAAACATAAATATATTACAAAGATTCATTGTGTCATGTATTCTGGTATCTACCAAAATAAAGACATTGTATAGTGTTCATAACAGTATTTCAATTTAATAAATAGCAATAAATAGCTAGTTAATATAATAAAATACACAGTAACAATACAAATAACAACCAACCTGCAAATCAACGTACACATCAAAATAAATATATTATCTAAAACGGGTTCATTTGTTTTTAAATAAAAGCAATAAATAGAATTCAATATTTAAATGGTAACAAAAACAGTAACACTATGTATGATAAGAAAAAGGCAACAAAGAAAGTGTTTTTTGTTTTTCCTTGTTCATTTCCATAATGTTTCCCATTGTGTAGCGTCCAGCCTTTCCCAATCTGGCCTGCACTTCTGTCTGTTGAAGCCACTTCTTGAAGCAAACTGAAAAGAAATGTACAGATATAAGTACAGTGTAAAAAGAAAACTTGACATTTACGTTAACATTTGGGCTGCTGTGGTTGCCAGAACCGTTAAAGTATGGTAAAATACATTACAAATTGCAGTACAACAATTGCTTACGGTGAATTACAATGGCAAAAAAAAATAGAGCTAGTGTACACGGTGCAGCTGTATTATCTGGGAAATAGAAGAATCGGATCAGGGTTCGGTATTGGCAGACAATCAATATCAAATGAATCGGATCATTATTAGCATCAGCACTTGATCACCTTTGTCGACTTGCAGCCTAAATATAAAGATAACTCCACTCCTCTCCTACCACTCTTACCTCTAATGAGCCTTGGTAGAACTAGTGTCGGAGTCATAGGGTCCAGGACTGACTGAAGACATGTGGAACAGAGTCATAGGGTCCAGGACTGACTGAAGACGTGTGGAACAGAGTCATAGGGTCCAGGACTGACTGAAGACATGTGGAACAGAGTCATAGGTTCCAGAACTGACTGAAGACATGTGGAACAGAGTCATAGGGTCCAGAACTGACTGAAGATGTGTGGAACAGAGTCATAGGGTCCAGAACTGACTGAAGACATGTGGAACAGAGTCATAGGGTCCAGGACTGACTGAAGACATGTGGAACAGAGTCATAGGGTCCAGGACTGACTGAAGACATGTGGAACAGAGTAATAGGGTCCAGGACTGACTGAAGACATGTGGAACAGAGTCATTGGGTCCAGAACTGACTGAAGACATGTGGAACAGAGTCATTGGGTCCAGAACTGACTGAAGACATGTGGGACAGAGTCATAGGGTCCAGAACTGACTGAAGACATGTGGAACAGTCATAGGGTCCAGAACTGACTGAAGACATGTGGAACAGTCATAGGGTCCAGAACTGACTGAAGACATGTGGAACAGTCATAGGGTCCAGAACTGACTGAAGACGTGTGGAACAGTCATAGGGTCCAGAACTGACTGAAGACATGTGGAACAGTCATAGGGTCCAGAACTGACTGAAGACATGTGGAACAGAGTCATAGGGTCCAGGACTGACTGAAGACATGTGGGACAAAGGACAGTCATGGTTCCATGTACAGGGAACTGGAACTTCGAACAGGTGTTTTCAACCTTTCTGCCTGAAGATTCACAAGTTCTTGATCAGGTGTTTGATGTGGGCTGGCATGATCCTTTCTGCAGCGATAAATAAAGAAAACATTGTTAATAATAGTAATGATGGTAACAACAATAATATTAGTATAACTATTTATATAGCACTTAAACAATTGCAAAGTGATTCTCACAACAAAAATAAAGAACAAAACAATACCAACAATAAAAAAACAAATGATTATAGGAATGTTAAGAGACAAAGAAATGATGAACATTCTGAGAGGCCGACTACAAAAGGTAGACTCAATGGCTCTTGATGACATCAATGAGCAGTCCCAATAGATGCTGTTATATAAAAAGAAATAGAATAGGTCCAGATTTCTTTTATTTTGTGTTGGATGATTTGTTTTATTGATTGCTTATGGATGTTAAGATGTGTTTTACAATTATAACAAAAATATTATTGTAATTGGAATCAAAAAGATTGCAAATCATAGTTTTAATAAAATCACTAGCAATATAGGATTTATTCAACAGCAGTAAAGCATTAAGTTGCTAAATTAACGTACACTGAACTGTAAAACTTACCACTATTTAGGAAAGGATCAGAATCAGAAGGATTGACTAGTAGGACAGCGAAGAGGTGGAGAAGGTCTCTGTCATGTACAACCATTGGTAGATGTTACACCTGAAAGAAAGATAAGGAAATAAGACAACACAGGAGGACAAACGTTTTCTTAAGTAAAAGACCAAATCATGTCAAGCTTTAACCTGAGCCTGTTTTTTCAGTCTTTACAATGCACTGTTGGAAATTACATTCCAAAGGCTAAATTCAAACTCAATACCATAAATAACTGAGTACCAAAGTGCTTTACCTGATAGAACACGTTCCACACCATCCGGCTGGGCCTTTTGCTGCATAACATCTCCTCCCTCTCTCTCTCTGGTGTTAGGTTCCAGTAGATCTCTATTATCCAATAAAACTGAAATTCCCCAAAAAATCATATTAAAAAAAGTTTAAAACAATAACTTGCTTTTGGCATTGAAATGGATTAGAATCTTACCTTTTTACCTGGATGTCAGGAAGGCCAGGAAGTCGTTCCCTTCATGTCCACAACCAGTCATAGGAGTTCAAATGTAAAGCCTGACTGATGACAAGAGCGGGAGACTTACATTTTACAATTATATTTTAAATTAATACCAGAGCAGTGTGTACATAGGCCCTGTACGACGTGCAAATAACAGATCAAATCCCAGATGGACTCACACACTTTGGTGATGTCCTCATCTGATGTTTCATTTTTTAGCAGCAAAGTAACATTACTCAAAGTATATGTCGGACCCAACTCATTTACAGTATGTTTTGCATCTCCTCAACAATGGTCTGTATCATTGAGTAGAAAAAAAATTGTCCCTACAATTTCAGTTAGATTAACACACATTTGTAAGAAAAGTTTACAATGAAGCATTCTCTTTGTATTAAGCTAGCTGCCACATAAAGTACAGCTTAACATGCTAACCTTTGGGGAGCTACAGTTAGCTAACTTCATGTTCAACACAAAACCTCTAATGGCATTACATTGACAATTTTAATCAAAACTTAAGTCTCTCAACTTGTAAGATAACGTTAAGTTAACTTACCCTTAAACAAACCCTTAAATAACTACATCACGTTTTTCAGGGGAAAAACAAACTGCAGAAAATGTGAGCTGCTAACGGTTGTTAGCTAAGACAGCTAGCTCTTGTTAAGGGAAGTAACATTAGCCTACTAGCAAACGTAAGGTTAAAGGGGAGCTATCATGCAAAATTCACTTTTGTACGTCTTTTATACATGACATTTAGCTGTCCTTTCAGGTCCCTCCCCTTTTGGGAGCGTAGGGCAAAATTAGGAGGGAATTCCGTCTCATAGCTTTTGTGCACTGTTTTGAAATGCAGCTCCTAAATTACCCTTCTTCGATAAAGCCACACTCGCATTGCAGATGAGACAGATGGACTTTGAATTGGAATAGATAAAAAAAAAATCCTCCTCCCACTCGGAGTGAAAATTATATATTTTGGGCTTTTTTGCATCTGCCATAATTGCTGTCTTGTGTGTGTGCGGACTGTCACTCCTGTTGACACAGACAACGTCAGCGAAATAGTGCCCACTGCCCACCAGCCACGCCCCGACACATGGGGTGACGCCGGCCAATTGCAAAGCTTTGATGCGTTCAAGTGCATTATTCTGGCACAGGAAGATTATGTTCCAGGACATTAACGATAAAACAGAATATTGTTGTTCTATTTTTAGACACATCTCGCGATCGACTGGGAATCTCCCCGCGACCCTTCTTTTTAACGAGTTGCTGCTCTTGTTCTGAAATCTTCGCTCGCGCTGAACACTCACAACATGTCACTCCCACGTGGCCGGGTGGGCTTTTAGGGAGGGGCGAAAGCGCACCCAGCAAAATAATCGTATTTTGTCAATTATGCTGTTTTCATAATCGTCGCAAGCCATAATCGTAATCGCGATTAAAATATGATTAATTGCCCAGCCCTATTCCTCGGTTATCGCTCCTTATCGCTCCTTATCGCTCCTCGATCCTCCATCCTCCATCCTCGGTCCTCCATCCTCCATCCTCGGTCCTCCGGCGGAAATAAGCGCCATGGGACGCTACTCAAGATGGCGTAGACAAATCAACTTCCGGTGATACAGAGGAGCGAGGAGCGAGTAAATGAAAATAACCGACCTGAGACGCAGCCCGGGCCTCAATTATATGCCTGCAGCTAGTCCAAAACGCAGCTGCACCATAGGCGGATTTTGAGGGGGGGCAGGGGGGCCATTGCCCCCCCTAGTGGCTGAAATATGTTACAGCATTACTACATCTAAAACTGTTCCAATACAAATATTTCGTATATCAATATTTTAATAGATGTAATAAAATGATTGTTACAATACAAATCTGAATAATATCATGTTTTGTTTGAAATCATTTCATTTTTGAGCAGTCGCATGTTGTGACATGTGTGTGTGACGTGTGAGGTTAAGGACACATTTCCCTCACTTTTTTTTGCATACAAGTGATTCAGCTATTGTATTACAAGAATTAGCAGTAATGGGTATTCGGCGATTACCTAACCCGAAAGACGGTTAAAAAGGACAGCTATCCAAATCTATACAAGATGCTCGTTGGCACTGACTCTGCCTATCGGATCTGCCACCTCTGAGAGAAGTTTTTCTGCAATGAGGAGAATTCGGAACAGGCTGCGGTCAACGATGGGAGGAACAAGATTTTCCTCAATTGCGGTTCTTCAAATTGAGGATGACATAACCACACAGCTGTCACCTGAGGGGATAGTGGAGTCGACATATATGCGGAACGTAAAAAAAGGCTTCTACTTCTGCACTAAGTTAGGACACTGGTTAATAATATTGTAGCGTGATCAACTAACCAAGGGATATAGTATCAAATAAGTATAAGATGTGCAAAGTTATGATACGTTTTACAGTTATGTAATGCACTGTTGTTGGGGGGAGAGACCGCCCCTTCCATATGAGCATGAGGCGTGCATGACGGGACGAGGTATGTTCGTATGTGGAAAAGTCATACAGTGCGGTGAATGCTGGCTTTATTGCTACTGTATCCGTAGCACCCCACGCAATAGTTGGGACTGTGTACTGATGTCAGTAAAAAAGGTTTGATCCCCAAGCGCAAATGTCAAACTCCGCCTATGAGCTGCACGTCTTCTGACTGGCCACAAAAAGCGTGACCACATCACCCCAATTCTGGCCTGACTACACTGGCTTCAGCTCCGAATTGATTTTAAAATCCTTTTATTTGTTTTCAAAGCCCTAAATGGGCTGGCTCCTGCCTATATAGCCAAACTCCTCCATCGCTACACCCCAGCCAGAGCTTTAAGGTCTGCTGACCAGCTGTTGCTGATAGTGCCCAAGACCAGGCTCAAAACCTGAGGTCACCGAGCCTTCGCAGCAGCTGGACTCAGGCTCTGGAATAGTCTGCCCCTCCACGTGAGGTCGGCCCGGACACTAGGGGTTTTTAAATCCTCACTAAAGACTCACTTCTTCTCCCTGGCCTTCTAGTCAGAGCGGAGCACGACACCTGACTATTCCCTGTGTTTTTGTTTTTTATATTTCTGTTGTAAATTATTGTCTTTTATTGAGATAGTAATGTGTTTTTATTACATGTACAGCACTTTGGCTCGACCAAAGTCTTGAACCAGCAAGACCAGCCTGACCAGCATGTCCAGCCTGGTAAACCAACTAAACCAGCCTAACACCAGCTAAAACTAGCCAAGCAACCCAGGAAACTGGCTATGGACGTTTGTTCACTTTCTTCTAGCTCTTATTATTATTTATAACATCTGTTTTTGTGTTTCCTCCATAGAGCTGAGTATGAGCATTTCCCCTATTATCTATTACTCTGTCAAAGTAAGCCTGGTTTTTAACCTTCTTTAATGTTATATTGAACTGGTGTTTGAGCTGGCAACTATTATGTTGCGTTTGTTTTTTAAAAATAATACTGTCCTCTAGTGCTTTTTTATTTTTATTTTCTGTCAATAGTTTTCTTGTGTGCAGATTGTGGGCAATATAATTGACTAAGTGTTTGTGTTAGAGGCTCCTCTTCCTCTGGGGGAACCTTGTCTGCTTTCAGTGTAGGGACTGCTCCGTGTGACACTTTAAAAGGGTGAGTAAGCTAACTCACTGTAATAATTGTGTAGAAGTTGTGCTTTGAGTAGTGCATGCTTTTGTTCTCTTTTTGTCCCTCACAGTTAGCAGGCATTGTGACCTAGTGGACCAGACCTGCCCATATGAGGGGAAACCCACCATGTAATAGTGTAAAGTATAGTTTACCCGTTGACTGCTGCTGTTTGTACATTTTAACATGTATATTTGTGAAATAAAGCTGCATTCTATTTGGTAATTCATGCCTCTGTCATTTTCCTTGTGAAGGGAAGCCCCACAATCTGCAAAACAACTTTGGATTTAGATTGAGGGTCCACAGGTTCCTCCATCCCCTCCACAGGAGTTGGTGTTGTCAGCTATTTAAAGGGGACACCAGCCACAGTTACCACATATGCATCAGAGAGGGTGTTTTCACTGTTGGCCTAATATATTATTGGTCAACTGAACTTGGCATCACTAAACACAACCACACCTTAACATAAGCAAAAACAGTCTACCTGCTCACCTGGAGATGGCCCACTATACTTTACGTTTTTTACAAGCGTATATGAAGATTTTAAATCAAATGTTGGCACTGCTAAACATTGGCAGACAAAAAACAAATTATTTTCAAGTTTACAAGGCTTTTATTGTCATGTATGCATAGCTACAGTGTAGTTATGACAATGAACATCTTAGTTCACAGGCTCTTCCAACAGTGCAACACAATAAAACAGATAAGATAGTCAAGGTAAATAAAATAGAATATAATAGAAACGGTGTAGAAATGCAAATTGGAATATTGGAATATTGATATGAGTTGCAAACAGATGAATGTTATGGATTTTCTTTCAAAAGTTCAGGTATTTAACATTCTTATTACTTCGTTTTATTATCTCTTACTACCTCCAGAAGATGTTTGTCGGGAGGGATGATAGTCTGTTTTTAAAAGATACGCTTTATTGCAAATGAAGACCAAGCTGCCAATCACACTGAAGGTTTGTAAACATTTAATTGAGCCACCACATTACCACAAACAATTCCCAGGTTGTGCAAAATGAAGATGAACATTAGTCAAAAAAGAGCATAAGCTTGTGTTGATATATATATCACATAAAACATAATTGATTAATTTCAGGGGAGACTTATTGCTTTGTGTCTAATTCTCTTTTCATTCACAACTGATCGTCGCTCTGACTTGCTCCTCTGCTGCCCTCCAGTGGCCACAAGGCACAACAGGTACTTTTACATGACAGCATGTAGCTCCAAACCACAAATGTATTTCCTTCTGAAAATGAACTTGCACTTTATTAAACCTCTAAACATGGCACATGAACCTGTCACCTCAACACAAATAAACTATATACAATTAAATAAGGAATATAGTACAATACGAATGCTCTAATAACAGTGAGCAGAGATGTATTTTGATGTGTGGGCATAATGGAAAGGGTAATAGTCAAATAACTGCCACAAGGCCTTTCTAGGACACTGAATAGGAACAGACCACAGCTCGGATTTAGGAGATCTTGCTGACCAAATATTGCTGAGTTGATTTAACAGAAAAGCATCTTTAAAATGAGATTATGTTTCTCAGAAGACAGATAAATTGTGCCTCATGTTTTAAAAACAAATCTAAAGTCTGCAAGCCAGACTGACTCTTTTCACTTTTTTAAGGTTACACCAGCAAACCCTTGTACCCAGATGCTAAATTACCACGTAGCTACATTTTAAACATTAAGCACTTTTCTATAACTTAGAGGCTGCACTGTCTGCTGTTCAGAAAAAGTTAAGGAGACTGGCTTTGAAGGTGAAATGTGCTGTCAAAGGGTGTGAATAATGCATTGTTTCCTTGTCAAAAAAGTGAACCATTATGTTGCGTATATCACAAACACAAAAAGGACTTTCATACAGACAGTAAGTGTACATCTGTGTCTTTATTGGGGCCAAAGGCATGTTAACAGAGTAACAGGTGAACAGTGACCTGGTTCAATAAGATGTATGTAATATCTCAGTTGCTAAACACAAGTTATGCCAGCTGCACAAACTGATAAGAATAATAATGGAAATCATTCCATGTGTGATCCAAACCATAGTTGGTGTGGACAGTCTTCATTTCCATCATTGTTGGGCTCTCCTGAACTCTAAGAGACAAAAATAAGGAACCCTAAATTGCTCCTGATTGCATGGCGATCAGTGTGAGTGTGAATCTTGTTCTCCCTTAGCAGGTGCATGCACTATATGAATGTGTGTATCCTGTTGTTCAGCTAGACTTATGTCAAAGACATTTGAGGGGTCACGAGAGTGGAAAATTGCTTTATAAATGCTGCCAATTTACCATATACACTATTTCTATCTCCTTCCCTCCTTCCTTTCCATGATCTTTGAACTGAAGCTGATACTCTAGTTTTGGGTTATTTTGGGAGTTTAAACTTGTTATACTGTTGTCCAGGGTGTGGTCCGTTTGCATTAGTCAACAATGCACAGAAGGATTGTGGGCACTTTTGTTTCACCCGGTTATTTTCCAGTACCTCTTCAATCAAATAACACACAAAGGAAAAACCCAAGAAGTTTGACTTTTTTTTGAAAATGATGATCAATTTGAATACTTTAGATTGTTTTTGTTTCCCAACAAAAAACAATAATCATTCATTTTATATGAATTGCATTGAAATCTGAGACGCAGGTTATGATAAACATGTCTGTTACCATGCTGCCACTTTTCTAGTTTCACACCATGCCATGCCACTACGGTATATTGAATAGTGCTATATATATATTATACTCTGTAATCTTAACTATATCTGATAGCTCAAGCCCTCCTTTCGTTAGTCTTCCTTTAAAACAACAGAGAGAATGAATGCCTTGTTTATCAGAAAATAGTACTGTTGAGTACATTTTAGGTTTGTACGTTTATGTCCATGTGAAAGATAAACATGATAAGTAGTGTCCCTGTCCATTAAACACCTGTTGTTCCCATAACCAGAAAAAGAGTGATGGTACTTTTCCCAATAAATCATGTCGCTAAGACTAGGCTCATCACTTTGAAGCATTCCTAAATCAAATCTGTGCAAAAGTTAATGTTTATTGAACAAAATAACACAAACAATAACCAAAGCAGGACTATACGGTCAACAGAAAAGAGCAAGTTCAGCCCGTTGGTCATCCACACACCAGGTGCCGTAAATACCTGACTACATCCATGTGATCATTGAATGATATACAACTGTGTGTGGTTCAAACAAATAAGTATAATACCAGGAATAATAAGCAACGGCTAAAATCTGTGGATCAAAATGTTATAATAATGCATCATCAATATTATTTACTAAATGTATTTATGATATTTAAAAAAAGGGGTAGAAATAATTCCTTTGATTAACCCCTGGAGCGACCAGTGTGAATATGAAACATTCATGAAAATAAAGGTTAGACGAAAGGACTTCTGTTCACACACATATACAAGTTTACATCTGTGTCTTTATTGTTATCATGTTAACAAAACAGGTGATCACGTAACATCTCAGCTGCTAAGGACAAGTTGTGCGAGATGCACAAACTGAGGGAAAAGTTGCTGAACAAGGCACATCATTCCACATCCCTCGAAAGTTGTTGACTACACAGTCTTCACCTCGTCCCCTGTTGTTTGGTTCTCCTCTATACCAAAAGAAATACTTGGCTACAGACCCATCAGACCACATCCATCTTCCTTCTTTGGCGATGTCATGGAGTCCGATCCATGTTGCTTCCTCAGCAGGGTCAGAGCTTTTGATCAGGAATTTGACAAAATCCTCTTCCTCTCTACTGTGGATAGACAGCAAGTTGCCTCCCTGGGACACACAGTAGAGCTCTGCATCAGCCCAGGTCCTCTCTGTGTTGAAGTACTTGTAGCAGCGGCCGTTGAAGGAGAACCAGAAGGAGGGACAGGTGTCTTGCTGTTGCTCCATTTGAGGGTCATCTGAAGAAGACACAGCACCCAGAGCCAGGCCCAACAGGAAGAGGAAAACCAGCATGATGATGATGTCACCGTCTCTGTCTGTTAAAGTTGCACTGAACCGTTGGAGAGGATGGAGATTGTGAAGCTTCAAGTGACAGGCTGCTTCTTATATTGTATATGTGTGGGAATGTGATGTCATTGTCACGTGACGTGATCACATGACCGGTGACCGGTAAAATGTAAGTTATAAAAGTTTTTCCGGCAGTTTCAGAAAACCTTTCTCTTGGCTGCACGCTCACCGTTATCTCCCTCAAGGTAGGACTCGCGGGTTTAAGGTGGTTTTATGGTCTTTTCAATGAACCTATGGAAGGGTCTCAGGTCAGATTGGATTTCATTAGGGCAAGGGCAAGATACGCTTAGACCAAATTAGCTGGTCAACCAGCCTGACCAGCTAAGTTGACCAGCTTGGCTGGTTTAGAGGGGTTTTGGACACTTTAGCTGGCCAGGATAGCTGGTTTAGCTGGTTTAGCTGGTGCACCAACTAAACCAGCTAAACCAGCCAAACCAGCTAAACCAGCCATCCAGGCCAGCTAAGAAAAACAGCATACTATGCTGGTCACCAGCATCCATCTATCACCAGTTTATGTTTAATAATAGTATTAAATATACCATGCTGGAAGCTTACCAGGACTCCAGGTGACCAGCATACATTGTTTAAATACTGGTGTGATTATTTAAACTAGAAAACATAAATATATTACAAAGATTCATTGTGTCATGTATTCTGGTATCTACCAAAATAAAGACATTGTATAGTGTTCATAACAGTATTTCAATTGAATAAATGGCAATAAATAGCTAGTTAATATAATAAAATACACAGTAACAATACAAATAACAACCAACCAGCAAATCAACGTACACATCAAAATAAATATTAGCTAAAACGGGTTCATTTGTTTTTAAATAAAAGCAATAAATATAATTCAATATTTAAATGGTAACAAAAACAGTAACACTATGTATGATAAGAAAAAGGCAACAAAGAAAGTGTTTTTTGTTTTTCCTTGTTCATTTCCATAATGTTTCCCGTTGTGTAGCGTCCAGCCTTTCCCAATCTGGCCTGCACTTCTGTCTGTTGAAGCCACTTCTTGAAGCAAACTGAAAAGAAATGTACAGATATAAGTACAGTGTAAAAAGAAAACTTGACATTTACGTTAACATTTGGGCTGCTGTGGTTGCCAGAACCGTTAAAGTATGGTAAAATACATTACAAATTGCAGTACAACAATTGCTTACGGTGAATTACAATGGCAAAAAAAAATAGAGCTAGTGTACACGGTGCAGCTGTATTATCTGGGAAATAGAAGAATCGGATCAGGGTTCGGTATTGGCAGACAATCAATATCAAATGAATCGGATCATTATTAGCATCAGCACTTGATCACCTTTGTCGACTTGCAGCCTAAATATAAAGATAACTCCACTCCTCTCCTACCACTCTTACCTCTAATGAGCCTTGGTAGAACTAGTGTCGGAGTCATAGGGTCCAGGACTGACTGAAGACATGTGGAACAGAGTCATAGGGTCCAGCACTGACTGAAGACATGTGGAACAGAGTCATAGGGTCCAGGACTGACTGAAGACGTGTGGAACAGAGTCATAGGGTCCAGAACTGACTGAAGACGTGTGGAACAGAGTCATAGGGTCCAGGACTGACTGAAGACATGTGGAACAGAGTCATAGGGTCCAGGACTGACTGAAGACGTGTGGAACAGAGTCATAGGGTCCAGGACTGACTGAAGACATGTGGAACAGAGTCATAGGGTCCAGGACTGACTGAAGACATGTGGAACAGAGTCATAGAGTCCAGAACTGACTGAAGACATGTGGAACAGAGTCATAGGGTCCAGGACTGACTGAAGAAATGTGGAACAGAGTCATAGGGTCCAGAACTGACTGAAGACATGTGGAACAGAGTCATAGGGTCCAGGACTGACTGAAGACATGTGGAACAGAGTCATTGGGTCCAGAACTGACTGAAGACATGTGGGACAGAGTCATAGGGTCCAGAGCTGACTGAAGACATGTGGAACAGTCATAGGGTCCAGAACTGACTGAAGACATGTGGGACAGAGTCATAGGGTCCAGAGCTGACTGAAGACATGTGGAACAGTCATAGGGTCCAGAACTGACTGAAAACATGTGGAACAGAGTCATAGGGTCCAGAACTGACTGAAGACATGTGGAACAGTCATAGGGTCCAGAACTGACTGAAGACATGTGGAACAGAGTCATTGGGTCCAGAACTTACTGAAGACATGTGGGACAAAGGACAGTCATGGTTCCATGTACAGGGAACTGGAACTTCGAACAGGTGTTTTCAACCTTTCTGCCTGAAGATTCACAAGTTCTTGATCAGGTGTTTGATGTGGGCTGGCATGATCCTTTCTGCAGCGATAAATAAAGAAAACATTGTTAATAATAGTAATGATGGTAACAACAATAATATTAGTATAACTATTTATATAGCACTTAAACAATTGCAAAGTGATTCTCACAACAAAAATAAAGAACAAAACAATACCAACAATAAAAAAACAAATGATTATAGGAATGTTAAGAGACAAAGAAATGATGAACATTCTGAGAGGCCGACTACAAAAGGTAGACTCAATGGCTCTTGATGACATCAATGAGCAGTCCCAATAGATGCTGTTATATAAAAAGAAATAGAATAGGTCCAGATTTCTTTTATTTTGTGTTGGATGATTTGTTTTATTGATTGCTTATGGATGTTAATATGTGTTTTACAATTATAACAAAAATATTATTGTAATTGGAATCAAAAAGATTGCAAATCATAGTTTTAATAAAATCACTAGCAATATAGGATTTATTCAACAGCAGTAAAGCATTAAGTTGCTAAATTAACGTACACTGAACTGTAAAACTTACCACTATTTAGGAAAGGATCAGAATCAGAAGGATTGACTAGTAGGACAGCGAAGAGGTGGAGAAGGTCTCTGTCATGTACAACCATTGGTAGATGTTACACCTGAAAGAAAGATAAGGAAATAAGACAACACAGGAGGACAAACATTGTCTTAAGTAAAAGACCAAATCATGTCAAGCTTTAACCTGAGCCTGTTTTTTCAGTCTTTACAATGCACTGTTGGAAATTACATTCCAAAGGCTAAATTCAAACTCAATACCATAAATAACTGGGTACCAAAGTGCTTTACCTGATAGAACACGTTCCACACCATCCGGCTTGGCCTTTTGCTGCATATCATCTCCTCCCTCTCTGTCTCTGGTGTTAGGTTCCAGTAGATCTCTATTATCCAATAAAACTGAAATTCCCCAAAAAATCATATTAAAAAAAGTTTAAAACAATAAATTGCTTTTGGCATTGAAATGGATTAGAATCTCACCTTTTTACCTGGATGTCAGGAAGGCCAGGAAGTCGTTCCCTTCATGTCCACAACCAGTCATAGGAGTTCAAATGTAAAGCCTGACTGATGACAAGAGCGGGAGACTTACATTTTACAATTATATTTTAAATTAATACCAGAGCAGTGTGTACATAGGCCCTGTACGACGTGCAAATAACAGATCAAATCC
The DNA here is from genome assembly GCF_949606895.1 of Notothenia rossii. Taxonomy (NCBI): domain Eukaryota; kingdom Metazoa; phylum Chordata; class Actinopteri; order Perciformes; family Nototheniidae; genus Notothenia; species Notothenia rossii. The sequence continues at coordinate 11,563,844 of NC_136904.1, read as the reverse complement.
CAGATGGACTCACACACTTTGGTGATGTCCTCATCTGATGTTTCATTTTTTAGCAGCAAAGTAACATTACTCAAAGTATATGTCGGACCCAACTCATTTACAGTATGTTTTGCATCTCCTCAACAATGGTCTGTATCATTGAGTAGAAAAAAAATTGTCCCTACAATTTCAGGTAGATTAACACACATTTGTAAGAAAAGTTTACAATGAAGCATTCTCTTTGTATTAAGCTAGCTGCCACATAAAGTACAGCTTAACATGCTAACCTTTGGGGAGCTACAGTTAGCTAACTTCATGTTCAACACAAAACCTCTAATGGTATTACATTGACAATTTTAATCAAAACGTAAGTCTCTCAACTTGTAAGATAACGTTAAGTTAACTTATCCTTAAACAAACCCTTAAATAACTACATCACGTTTTTCAGGGGAAAAACAAACTGCAGAAAATGTGAGCTGCTAACGGTTGTTAGCTAAGACAGCTAGCTCTTGTTAAGGGAAGTAACATTAGCCTACTAGCAAACGTAAGGTTAAAGGGGAGCTATCATGCAAAATTCACTTTTGTACGTCTTTTATACATGACATTTAGCTGTCCTTTCAGGTCCCTCCCCTTTTGGGAGCGTAGGGCAAAATTAGGAGGGAATTCCGTCTCGTAGCTTTTGTGCACTGTTTTGAAATGCAGCTCCTAAATTACCCTTCTTCGATAAAGCCACACTCGCATTGCAGATGAGACAGATGGACTTTGAATTGGAATAGATAAAAAAAAAATCCTCCTCCCACTCGGAGTGAAAATTATATATTTGGGGCTTTTTTGCATCTGCCATAATTGCTGTCTTGTGTGTGTGCGGACTGTCACTCCTGTTGACACGGACAACGTCAGCGAAATAGTGCCCACTGCCCACCAGCCACGCCCCGACACATGGGGTGACGCCGGCCAATTGCAAAGCTTTGATGCGTTCAAGTGCATTATTCTGGCACAGGAAGATTATGTTACAGGACATTAACGATAAAACAGAATATTGTTGATCTATTTTTAGACACATCTCGCGATCGACTGGGAATCTCCCCGCGACCCTTCTTTTTAACGAGTTGTTGCTCTTGTTCTGAAATCTTCGCTCGCGCTGAACACTCACAACATGTCACTCCCACGTGGCCGGGTGGGCTTTTAGGGAGGGGCGAAAGCGCACCCAGCAAAATAATCGTATTTTGTCAATTATGCTGTTTTCATAATCTTCGCAAGCCATAATTGTAATCGCGATTAAAATACGATTAATTGCCCAGCCCTACTCCTCGGTTATCGCTCCTTATCGCTCCTTATCGCTCCTTATCGCTCCTCCATCCTCCATCCTCCATCCTCCATCCTCGGTCCTCCGGCGGAAATAAGCGCCATGGGACGCTACTCAAGATGGCGTAGACAAATCAACTTCCGGTGATACAGAGGAGCGAGGAGCGAGTAAATGAAAATAACCGACCTGAGACGCAGCCCGGGCCTCAATTATATGCCTGCAGCTAGTCCAAAACGCAGCTGCACCATAGGCGGATTTTGAGGGGGGGCAGGGGGGCCATTGCCCCCCCTAGTGGCTGAAATATGTTACAGCATTACTACGTCTAAAACTGTTCCAATACAAATATTTCGTATATCAATATTTTAATAGATGTAATAAAATGATTGTTACAATACAAATCTGAATAATATCATGTTTTGTTTGAAATCATTTCATTTTTGAGCAGTCGCATGTTGTGACATGTGTGTGTGACGTGTGAGGTTAAGGACACATTTCCCTCACTTTGTTTTGCATACAAGTGATTCAGCTATTGTATTACAAGAATTAGCAGTAATGGGTATTCGGCGATTACCTAACCCGAAAGACGGTTAAAAAGGACAGCTATCCAAATCTATACAAGATGCTCGTTGGCACTGACTCTGCCTATCGGATCTGCCACCTCTGAGAGAAGTTTTTCTGCAATGAGGAGAATTCGGAACAGGCTGCGGTCAACGATGGGAGGAACAAGATTTTCCTCAATTGCGGTTCTTCAAATTGAGGATGACATAACCACACAGCTGTCACCTGAGGGGATAGTGGAGTCGACATATATGCGGAACGTAAAAAAAGGCTTCTACTTCTGCACTAAGGTAGGACACTGGTTAATAATATTGTAGCGTGATCAACTAACCAAGGGATATAGTATCAAATAAGTATAAGATGTGCAAAGTTATGATACGTTTTACAGTTATGTAATGCACTGTTGTTGGGGGGAGAGACCGCCCCTTCCATATGAGCATGAGGCGTGCATGACGGGACGAGGTATGTTCGTATGTGGAAAAGTCATACAGTGCGGTGAATGCTGGCTTTATTGCTACTGTATCCGTAGCACCCCACGCAATAGTTGGGACTGTGTACTGATGTCAGTAAAAAAGGTTTGACCCCCAAGCGCAAATGTCAAACTCCGCCTATGAGCTGCACGTCTTCTGACTGGCCACAAAAAGCGTGACCACATCACCCCAATTCTGGCCTGACTACACTGGCTTCAGTTCCGAATTGATTTTAAAATCCTTTTATTTGTTTTCAAAGCCCTAAATGGGCTGGCTCCTGCCTATATAGCCAAACTCCTCCATCGCTACACCCCAGCCAGAGCTTTAAGGTCTGCTGACCAGCTGTTGCTGATAGTGCCCAAGACCAGGCTCAAAACCTGAGGTCACCGAGCCTTCGCAGCAGCTGGACTCAGGCTCTGGAATAGTCTGCCCCTCCACGTGAGGTCGGCCCGGACACTAGGGGTCTTTAAATCCTCACTAAAGACTCACTTCTTCTCCCTGGCCTTCTAGTCAGAGCGGAGCACGACACCTGACTATTCCCTGTGTTTTTGTTTTTTATATTTCTGTTGTAAATTATTGTCTTTTATTGAGATAGTAATGTGTTTTTATTACATGTACAGCACTTTGGCTCGACCAAAGTCTTGAACGAGCAAGACCAGCCTGACCAGCTTGTCCAGCCTGGTAAACCAACTAAACCAGCCTAACACCAGCTAAAACTAGCCAAGCAACCCAGGAAACTGGCTATGGACGTTTGTTCACTTTCTTCTAGCTCTTATTATTATTTATAACATCTGTTTTTTTGTTTCCTCCATAGAGCTGAGTATGAGCATTTCCCCTATTATCTATTACTCTGTCAAAGTAAGCCTGGTTTTTAACCTTCTTTAATGTTATATTGAACTGGTGTTTGAGCTGGCAACTATTATGTTGCATTTGTTTTTAAAAACTAATACTGTCCTCTAGTGCTTTTTTATTTTTATTTTCTGTCAATAGTTTTCTTGTGTGCAGATTGTGGGCAATATAATTGACTAAGTGTTTGTGTTACAGGCTCCTCTTCCTCTGGGGGAACCTTGTCTGCTTTCAGTGTAGGGACTGCTCCGTGTGACACTTTAAAAGGGTGAGTAAACTAACTGACTGTAATCATTTTGTAGTAGTTGTGGTTTGAGTAGTGCATGCTTTTGTTCTCTTTTTGTCCCTCACAGTTAGCAGGCATTGTGACCTAGTGGACCAGACCTGCCCATATGAGGGGAAACCCACCATGTAATAGTGTAAAGTATAGTTTACCCGTTGACTGCTGAACATTGACATTTTAACATGTATATTTGTGAAATAAAGCTGCATTCTATTTGGTAATTCATGCCTCTGTCATTGTCCTTGTGAAGGAAAGCCCCACAATTTGCAAAACAACTTTGGATTTAGATTGAGGGTCCACAGGGTCCTCCATCCCCTCAACAGGAGTTGGTGTTGTCAGCTATTTAAAGGGGACTCCAGCCACAGTTACCACATATGCATCAGAGAGGGTGTTTTCACTGTTGGCCTAATATATTATTGGTCAACTGAACTTGGCAACACTAAACACAACCACACCTTAAGCTAAGCAAAAACAGTCTACCTGCTCACCTGGAGATGGCCCACTATACTTTACGTTTTTTACAAGAGTATATGAAGATATTAAATCAAATGTTGGCACTGCTAAACATTGGCAGACAAAAAACAAATTATTTTCAAGTTTACAAGGCTTTTATTGTCATGTATGCATAGCTACAGTGTAGTTATGACAATGAACATCTTAGTTCACAGGCTCTTCCTACAGTGCAACACAATAAAACAGATAAGATAGTCAAGGTAAATAAAATAGAATATAATAGAAACGGTGTAGAAATGCAGTAATTGGAATATTGGAATATTGATATGAGTTGCAAACAGATGAATGTTATGGATGTTCTTTCAAAAGTTCAGGTATTTAACAGTCTTATTACTTAATCTTATTATCTCTTACTACCTCCAGAAGATGTTTGTCGGGAGGGATGATAGTCTGTTTTTAAAAGATACGCTTTATTGCAAATGAAGACCAAGCTGCCAATCACACTGAAGCTTTGTAAACATTTAATTGAGCCACCACATTACCACAAACAATTCCCAGGTTGTGCAAAATGAAGATGAACATTAGTCAAAAAAGAGCATAAGCTTGTGTTGATATATATATCACATAAAACATAATTGATTAATTTCAGGGGAGACTTATTGCTTTGTGTCTAATTCTCTTTTCATTCACAACTGATCGTCGCTCTGACTTGCTCCTCTGCTGCCCTCCAGTGGCCACAGTCACAACAGGTTCTTTTATATTACAGCATGTAGCTCCAAACCACAAATGTATTTCCTTCTGAAAGTGCACTTGCACTTTATTAAACCTCTAAACATGGCACATGAACCTGTCACCTCAACACAAATAAACTATATACAATTAAATAAGGAATATAGTACAATACGAATGCTCTAATAACAGTGAGCAGAGATGTATTTTGATGTGTGGGCATAATGGAAAGGGTAATAGTCAAATAACTGCCACAAGGCCTTTGTAGGACACTGAATAGGAACAGACCACAGCTCGGATTTAGGAGATCTTGCTGACCAAATATTGCTGAGTTGATTTAACAGAAAAGCATCTTTAAAATGAGATTATGTTTCTCAGAAGACAGATAAATTGTGCCTCATGTTTTAAAAACAAATCTAAAGTCTGCAAGCCAGACTGACTCTTTTCACTTTTTTAAGGTTAAACCAGCAAACCCTTGTACCCAGATGCTAAATTACCACGTAGCTACATTTTAAACATTAAGCACTTTTCTATAACTTAGAGGCTGCACTGTCTGCTGTTCAGAAAAAGTTAAGGAGACTGGCTTTGAAGGTGAAATGTGCTGTCAAAGGGTGTGAATAATGCATTGTTTCCTTGTCAAAAAAGTGAACCATTATGTTGCGTATATCACAAACACAAAAAGGACTTTCATACAGACAGTAAGTGTACATCTATGTCTTTATTGGGGCCAAAGGCATGTTAACAGAGTAACAGGTGAACAGTGACCTGGTTCAATAAGATGTATGTAATATCTCAGTTGCTAAACACAAGTTATGCCAGATGCACAAACTGATAAGAATAATAATGGAAATCATTCCATGTGTGATCCAAACCATAGTTGGTGTGGACAGTCTTCATTTCCATCATTGTTGGGCTCTCCTGAACTCTAAGAGACAAAGATAAGGAACCCTAAATTGCTCCTGATTGCATGGCGATCAGTGTGAGTGTGAATCTTGTTCTCCCTTAGCAGGTGCATGCACTATATGAATGTGTGTATCCTGTTGTTCAGCTAGACTTATGTCAAAGACATTTGAGGGGTCACGAGAGTGGAAAATTGCTTTATAAATGCTGCCAATTTACCATATACACTATTTCTATCTCCTTCCCTCCTTCCTTTCCATGATCTTTGAACTGAAGCTGATACTCTAGTTTTGGGTTATTTTGGGAGTTTAAACTTGTTATACTGTTGTCCAGGGTGTGGTCCGTTTGCATTAGTCAACAATGCACAGAAGGATTGTGGGCACTTTTGTTTCACCCGGTTATTTTCCAGTACCTCTTCAATCAAATAACACACAAAGGAAAAACCCAAGAAGTTTGACTTTTTTTTGAAAATGATGATCAATTTGAATACTTTAGATTGTTTTTGTTTCCCAACAAAAAACAATAATCATTCATTTTATATGAATTGCATTGAAATCTGAGACGCAGGTGATGATAAACATGTCTGTTACCATGCTGCCACTTTTCTAGTTTCACACCATGCCATGCCACTACGGTATATTGAATAGTGCTATATATATATTATACTCTGTAATCTTAACTATATCTGATAGATCAAGCCCTCCTTTCGTTAGTCTTCCTTTAAAACAACAGAGAGAATGAATGCCTTGTTTATCAGAAAATAGTACTGTTGAGTACATTTTAGGTTTGTACGTTTATGTCCATGTGAAAGATAAACATGATAAGTAGTGTCCCTGTCCATTAAACACCTGTTGTTCCCATAACCAGAAAAAGAGTGATGGTACTTTTCCCAATAAATCATGTCGCTAAGACTAGGCTCATCACTTTGAAGCATTCCTAAATCAAATCTGTGCAAAAGTTAATGTTTATTGAACAAAATAACACAAACAATAACCAAAGCAGGACTATACGGTCAACAGAAAAGAGCAAGTTCAGCCCGTTGGTCATCCACACACCAGGTGCCGTAAATACCTGACTACATCCATGTGATCATTGAATGATATACAACTGTGTGTGGTTCAAACAAATAAGTATAATACCAGGAATAATAAGCAACGGCTAAAATCTGTGGATCAAAATGTTATAATAATGCATCATCAATATTATTTACTAAATGTATTTATGATATTTAAAAAAAGGGGTAGAAATAATTCCTTTGATTAACCCCTGGAGCGACCAGTGTGAATATGAAACATTCATGAAAATAAAGGTTAGACGAAAGGACTTCTGTTCACACACATATACAAGTTTACATCTGTGTCTTTATTGTTATCATGTTAACAAAACAGGTGATCACGTAACATCTCAGCTGCTAAGGACAAGTTGTGCGAGATGCACAAACTGAGGGAAGAGTTGCTGAACAAGGCACATCATTCCACATCCCTCGAAAGTTGTTGACTACACAGTCTTCACCTCGTCCCCTGTTGTTTGGTTCTCCTCTATACCAAAAGAAATACTTGGCTACAGACCCATCAGACCACATCCATCTTCCTTCTTTGGCGATGTCATGGAGTCCGATCCATGTTGCTCCCTCAGCAGGGTCAGAGCTTTTGATCAGGAATTTGACAAAATCCTCTTCCTCTCTACTGTGGATAGACAGCAGGTTGCCTCCCTGGGACACACAGTAGAGCTCTGCATCAGCCCAGGTCCTCTCTGTGTTGAAGTACTTGTAGCAGCGGCCGTTGAAGGAGAACCAGAAGGAGGGACAGGTGTCTTGCTGTTGCTCCATTTGAGGGTCATCTGAAGAAGACACAGCACCCAGAGCCAGGCCCAACAGGAAGAGGAAAACCAGCATGATGATGATGTCACCGTCTCTGTCTGTTAAAGTTGCACTGAACCGTTGGAGAGGATGGAGATTGTGAAGCTTCAAGTGACAGGCTGCTTCTTATATTGTATATGTGTGGGAATGTGATGTCATTGTCACGTGACGTGATCACATGACCGGTGACCGGTAAAATGTAAGTTATAAAAGTTTTTCCGGCAGTTTCAGAAAACCTTTCTCTTGGCTGCACGCTCACCGTTATCTCCCTCAAGGTAGGACTCGCGGGTTTAAGGTGGTTTTATGGTCTTTTCAATGAACCTATGGAAGGGTCTCAGGACAGATTGGATTTCATTCGGGCGAGGGCAAGATACGCTTAGACCAAATTAGCTGGTCAACCAGCCTGACCAGCTAAGTTGACCAGCTTGGCTGGTTTAGAGGGGTTTTGGACACTTTAGCTGGCCAGGATAGCTGGTTTAGTTGGTTTAGCTGGTGCACCAGCTAAACCAGCTAAACCAGCCAAACCAGCTAAACCAGCCATCCAGGCCAGCTAAGAAAAACAGCATAGACCAGCATAGTATGCTGGTCACCAGCATCCATCTATCACCAGTTTATGTTTAATAATAGTATTAAATATACCATGCTGGAAGCTTACCAGGACTCCAGGTGACCAGCATACATTGTTTAAATACTGGTGTGATTATTTAAACTAGAAAACATAAATATATTACAAAGATTCATTGTGTCATGTATTCTGGTATCTACCAAAATAAAGACATTGTATAGTGTTCATAACAGTATTTTAATTGAATAAATAGCAATAAATAGCTCGTTAATATAATAAAATACAAAGTAACAATACAAATAACAACCAACCTGCAAATCAACGTACACATCAAAAATAAATATATTATCTAAAACGGGTTCATTTGATTTTAAATAAAAGCAATAAATATAATTCAATATTTAAATGGTAACAAAAACAGTAACACTATGTATGATAAGAAAAAGGCAACAAAGAAAGTGTTTTTTGTTTTTCCTTGTTCATTTCCATAATGTTTCCCGTTGTGTAGCGTCCAGCCTTTCCCAATCTGGCCTGCACTTCTGTCTGTTGAAGCCACTTCTTGAAGCAAACTGAAAAGAAATGTACAGATATAAGTACACTGTAAAAAGAAAACTTGACATTTACGTTAACATTTGGGCTGCTGTGGTTGCCAGAACCGTTAAAGTATGGTAAAATACATTACAAATTGCAGTACAACAATTGCTTATGGTGAATTACAATGGCAAAAAAAAATAGAGCTAGTGTACACGGTGCAGCTGTATTATCTGGGAAATAGAAGAATCGGATCAGGGTTCGGTATTGGCAGACAATCAATATCAAATTAATCGGATCATTATTAGCATCAGCACTTGATCACCTTTGTCGACTTGCAGCCTTAATACAAAGTTAACTCCACTCCTCTCCTACCACTCTTACCTCTAATGAGCCTTGGTAGAACTAGTGTGGGATTCATAGGGTCCAGGACTGACTGAAGACATGTGGAACCGAGTCATAGGGTCCAGAACTGACTGAAGACATGTGGAACAGAGTCATAGGGTCCAGGACTGACTGAAGGTATGTGGAACAGAGTCATAGGGTCCAGAACTGACTGAAGACATGTGGAACAGAGTCATAGGGTCCAGGACTGACTGAAGAAATGTGGAACAGAGTCATAGGGTCCAGAACTGACTGAAGACATGTGGAACAGAGTCATAGGGTCCAGAACTGACTGAAGACATGTGGAACAGAGTCATAGGTTCCAGAACTGACTGAAGACGTGTGGAACAGTCATAGAGTCCAGAACTGACTGAAGACATGTGGAACAGAGTCATAGGGTCCAGGACTGACTGAAGACATGTGGAACAGAGTCATAGGTTCCAGAACTGACTGAAGACATGTGGAACAGAGTCATAGGGTCCAGGACTGACTGAAGACATGTGGAACAGAGTCATAGGGTCCAGGACTGACTGAAGAAATGTGGAACAGAGTCATAGGGTCCAGAACTGACTGAAGACATGTGGAACAGAGTCATAGGGTCCAGGACTGACTGAAGAAATGTGGAACAGAGTCATAGGGTCCAGAACTGACTGAAGACATGTGGAACAGAGTCATAGGGTCCAGGACTGACTGAAGAAATGTGGAACAGAGTCATAGGGTCCAGAACTGACTGAAGACATGTGGAACAGAGTCATAGGGTCCAGGACTGACTGAAGACGTGTGGAACAGTCATAGAGTCCAGAACTGACTGAAGACATGTGGAACAGACAGAGTCATAGGGTCCAGAACTGACTGAAGACATTTGGAACAGAGTCATAGGGTCCAGAACTGACTGAAGACATGTGGAACAGAGTCATTGGGTCCAGAACTGACTGAAGACATGTGGAACAGTCATAGGGTCCAGAACTGACTGAAGACGTGTGGAACAGTCATAGGGTCCAGAACTGACTGAAGACATGTGGAACAGAGTCATAGGGTCCAGAACTGACTGAAGACATGTGGAACAGAGTCATTGGGTCCAAAACTGACTGAAGACATGTGGAACAGAGTCATTGGGTCCAGAACTGACTGAAGACATGTGGAACAGTCATAGGGTCCAGAACTGACTGAAGACGTGTGGAACAGTCATAGGGTCCAGAACTGACTGAAGACATGTGGGACAGAGTCATAGGGTCCAGAACTGACTGAAGACATGTGGGACAAAGGACAGTCATGGTTCCATGTACAGGGAACTGGAACTTCGAACAGGTGTTTTCAACCTTTCTGCCTGAAGATTCACAAGTTCTTGATCAGGTGTTTGATGTGGGCTGGCATGATCCTTTCTGCAGCGATAAACAAAGAAAACATTGTTAATAATAGTAATGATGGTAACAATAATAATATTAGTATAACTATTTATATAGCACTTAAACAATTGCAAAGTGATTCTCACAACAAAAATAAAGAACAAAACAATACCAACAATAAAAAAACAAATGATTATAGGAATGTTAAGAGACAAAGAAATGATGAACATTCTGAGAGGCCGACTACAAAAGGTAGACTCAATGGCTCTTGATGACATCAATGAGCAGTCCCAATAGATGCTGTTATATAAAAAGAAATAGAATAGGTCCAGATTTCTTTTATTTTGTGTTGTTTGATTTGTTTTATTGATTGCTGATGGATGTTAAGATGTGTTTTACAATTATAACAAAAATATTATTGTAATTGGAATCAAAAAGATTGCAAATCATAGTTTTAATAAAATCACTAGCAATATAGGATTTATTCAACAGCAGTAAAGCATTAAGTTGCTAAATTAACGTACACTGAACTGTAAAACTTACCACTATTTAGGAAAGGTTTCAGAATCAGAAGGATTGACTTGTAGGACAGCGAAGAGGTGGAGAAGGTCTCTGTCATGTACAACCATTGGTAGATGTTACACCTGAAAGAAAGATAAGGAAATAAGACAACACAGGAGGACAAACATTTTCTTAAGTAAAAGACCAAATCATGTCAAGCTTTAACCTGAGCCTGTTTTTTCAGTCTTTACAATGCACTGTTTGAAATTACATTCCAAAGGCTAAATTCAAACTCAATACCATAAATAACTGGGTACCAAAGTGCTTTACCTGATAGAACACGTTCCACACCATCCGGCTGGGCCTTTTGCTGCATATCATCTCCTCCCTCTCTCTCTCTCTGGTGTTAGGTTCCAGTACATCTCTATTATCCAATAAAACTGAAATTCCCCAAAAAATCATATTAAAAAAAGTTTAAAACAATAAATTGCTTTTGGCATTGAAATGGATTAGAATCTCACCTTTTTACCTGGATGTCAGGAAGGCCAAGAAGTCATTCCCTTCATGTCCACAACCAGTCATAGGAGTTCAAATGTAAAGCCTGACTGATGACAAGAGCGGGAGACTTACATTTTACAATTATATTTTAAATTAATACCAGAGCAGTGTGTACATAGGCCCTGTACGACGTGCAAATAACAGATCAAATCCCAGATGGACTCACACACTTTGGTGATGTCCTCATCTGATGTTTCATTTTTTAGCAGCAAAGTAACATTACTCAAAGTATATGTCGGACCCAACTCATTTACAGTATGTTTTGCATCTCCTCAACAATGGTCTGTAACATTGAGTAGAAAAAAAATTGTCCCTACAATTTCAGGTAGATTAACACACATTTGTAAGAAAAGTTTACAATGAAGCATTCTCTTTGTATTAAGCTAGCTGCCACATAAAGTATAGCTTAACATGCTAACCTTTGGGGAGCTACAGTTAGCTAACTTCATGTTCAACACAAAACCTCTAATGGCATTACATTGACAATTTTAATCAAAACGTAAGTCTCTCAACTTGTAAGATAACGTTAAGTTAACTTACCCTTAAACAAACCCTTAAATAACTACATCACGTTTTTCAGGGGAAAAACAAACTGCAGAAAATGTGAGCTGCTAACGGTTGTTAGCTAAGACAGCTAGCTCTTGTTAAGGGAAGTAACATTAGCCTACTAGTAAACGTAAGGTTAAAGGGGAGCTATCATGCAAAATTCACTTTTGTACGTCTTTTATACATGACATTTAGCTGTCCTTTCAGGTCCCTCCCCTTTTGGGAGCGTAGGGCAAAATTAGGAGGGAATTCCGTCTCATAGCTTTTGTGCACTGTTTTGAAATGCAGCTCCTAAATTACCCTTCTTCAATAAAGCCACACTTGCATTGCAGATGAGACAGATGGACTTTGAATTGGAATATATAAAAAAAAAATCATCCTCCCACTCGGAGTGAAAATTATATATTTTGGGCTTTTTTGCATCTGCCATAATTGCTGTCTTGTGTGTGTGCGGACTGTCACTCCTGTTGACACGGACAACGTCAGCGAAATAGTGCCCACTGCCCACCAGCCACGCCCCGACACATGGGGTGACGCCGGCCAATTGCAAAGCTTTGATGCGTTCAAGTGCATTATTCTGGCACAGGAAGATTATGTTACAGGACATTAACGATAAAACAGAATATTGTTGTTCTATTTTTAGACACATCTCGCGATCGACTGGGAATCTCCCCGCGACCTTTCTTTTTAACGAGTTGCTGCTCTTGTTCTGAAATCTTCGCTCGCGCTGAACACTCACAACATGTCACTCCCACGTGGCCGGGTGGGCTTTTAGGGAGGGGCGAAAGCGCACCCAGCAAAATAATCGTATTTTGTCAATTATGCTGTTTTCATAATCGTCGCAAGCCATAATCGTAATCGCGATTAAAATACGATTAATTGCCCAGCCCTATTCCTTGGTTATCGCTCCTTATCGCTCCTTATCGCTCCTCGATCCTCCATCCTCCATCCTCGGTCCTCCGGCGGAAATAAGCGCCATGGGACGCTACTCAATATGGCGTAGACAAATCAATTTCCGGTGATACAGAGGAGCGAGGAGCGAGTAAATGAAAATAACCGACCTGAGACGCAGCCCGGGCCTCAATTAAATGCCTGCAGCTAGTCCAAAACGCAGCTGCACCATAGGCGGATTTTGAGGGGGGGCAGGGGGGCCATTGCCCCCCCTAGTGGCTGAAATATGTTACAGCATTACTACGTCTAAAACTGTTCCAATACAAATATTTCGTATATCAATATTTTAATAGATGTAATAAAATGATTGTTACAATACAAATCTGAATAATATCATGTTTTGTTTTAAATCATTTCATTTTTGAGCAGTCGCATGTTGTGACGTGTGTGTGTGACGTGTGAGGTTAAGGACACATTTCCCTCACTTTTTTTGCATACAAGTGATTCAGCTATTGTATTACAAGAATTAGCAGTAATGGGTATTCGGCGATTACCTAACCCGAAAGACGGTTAAAAAGGACAGCTATCCAAATCTATACAAGATGCTCGTTGGGACTGACTCTGCCTATCGGATCTGCCACCTCTGAGAGAAGTTTTTCTGCAATGAGGAGAATTCGGAACTGGCTGCGGTCAACGATGGGAGCAACAAGATTTTCCTCAATTGCGGTTCTTCAAATTGAGGATGACATAACCACACAGCTGTCACCTGAGGGGATAGTGGAGTCGACATATATGCGGAACGTAAAAAAAGGCTTCTACTTCTGCACTAAGGTAGGACACTGGTTAATAATATTGTAGCGTGATCAACTAACCAAGGGATATAGTATCAAATAATTATAAGATGTGCAAAGTTATGATACGTTTTACAGTTATGTAATGCACTGTTGTTGGGGGGAGAGACCGCCCCTTCCATATGAGCATGAGGCGTGCATGACGGGACGAGGTATGTTCGTATGTGGAAAAGTCATACAGTGCGGTGAATGCTGGCTTTATTGCTACTGTATCCGTAGCGCCCCACGCAATAGTTGGGACTGTGTACTGATGTCAGTAAAAAAGGTTTGCCCCCCCAAGCGCAAATGTCAAACTCCGCCTATGAGCTGCACGTCTTCTTACTGGCTACAAAAAGCGTGACCACATCACCCCAATTCTGGCCTCACTACACTGGCTTCAGTTCCGAATTGATTTTAAAATCCTTTTATTTGTTTTCAAAGCCCTAAATGGGCTGGCTCCTGCCTATATAGCCAAACTCCTCCATCGCTACACCCCAGCCAGAGCTTTAAGGTCTGCTGACCAGCTGTTGCTGATAGTGCCCAAGACCAGGCTCAAAACCTGAGGTCACCGAGCCTTCGCAGCAGCTGGACTCAGGCTCTGGAATAGTCTGCCCCTCCACGTGAGGTCGGCCCGGACACTAGGGGTCTTTAAATCCTCACTAAAGACTCACTTCTTCTCCCTGGCCTTCTAGTCAGAGCGGAGCACGACACCTGACTATTCCCTGTGTTTTTGTTTTTTATATTTCTGTTGTAAATTATTGTCTTTTATTGAGATAGTATTGTGTTTTTATTACATGTACAGCACTTTGGCTCGACCAAAGTCTTGAACCAGCAAGACCAGCCTGACCAGCTTGTCCAGCCTGGTAAACCAACTAAACCAGCCTAACACCAGCTAAAACCAGCCAAGCAACCCGGGAAACTGGCTATGGACGTTTGTTCACTTTCTTCTAGCTCTTATTATTATTTATAACATCTGTTTTTGTGTTTCCTCCATAGAGCTGAGTATGAGCATTTCCCCTATTATCTATTACTCTGTCAAAGTAAGCCTGGTTTTTAACCTTCTTTAATGTTATATTGAACTGGTGTTTGAGCTGGCAACTATTATGTTGCGTTTGTTTTTAAAAAAGAATACTGTCCTCTAGTGCTTTTTTATTTTTATTTTCTGTCAATAGTTTTCTTGTGTGCAGATTGTGGGCAATATAATTGACTAAGTGTTTGTGTTAGAGGCTCCTCTTCCTCTGGGGGAACCTTGTCTGCTTTCAGTGTAGGGACTGCTCCGTGTGACACTTTAAAAGGGTGAGTAAACTAACTGACTGTAATCATTTTGTAGAAGTTGTGCTTTGAGTAGTGCATGCTTTTGTTCTCTTTTTGTCCCTCACATTTAGCAGGCATTGTGACCTCGTGGACCAGACCTGCCCATATGAGGGGAAACCCACCATGTAATAGTGTAAAGTATAGTTTACCCGTTGACTGCTGCTGTTTGTACATTTTAACATGTATATTTGTGAAATAAAGCTGCATTCTATTTGGTAATTCATGCCTCTGTCATTGTCCTTGTGAAGGGAAGCCCCACAATCTGCAAAACAACTTTGGATTTAGATTGAGGGTCCACAGGTTCCTCCATCCCCTCAACAGGAGTTGGTGTTGTCAGCTATTTAAAGGTGACCCCAGCCACAGTACCACATATGCATCAGAGAGGGTGTTTTCACTGTTGGCCTAATATATTATTGGTCAACTGAACTTGTCAACACTAAACACAACCACACCTTAACATAAGCAAAAACAGTCTACCTGCTCACCTGGAGATGGCCCACTATACTTTACGTTTTTTACAAGAGTATATGAAGATATTAAATCAAATGTTGGCACTGCTAAACATTGGCAGACAAAAAACAAATTATTTTCAAGTTTACAAGGCTTTTATTGTCATGTATGCATAGCTACAGTGTAGTTATGACAATGAACATCTTAGTTCACAGGCTCTTCCAACAGTGCAACACAATAAAACAGATAAGATAGTCAAGGTAAATAAAATAGAATATAATAGAAACGGTGTAGAAATGCAAATTGGAATATTGGAATATTGATATGAGTTGCAAACAGATGAATGTTATGGATTTTCTTTCAAAAGTTCAGGTATTTAACATTCTTATTACTTCGTTTTATTATCTCTTACTACCTCCAGAAGATGTTTGTCGGGAGGGATGATAGTCTGTTTTTAAAAGATACGCTTTATTGCAAATGAAGACCAAGCTGCCAATCACACTGAAGGTTTGTAAACATTTAATTGAGCCACCACATTACCACAAACAATTCCCAGGTTGTGCAAAATGAAGATGAACATTAGTTAAAAAAGAGCATAAGCTTGTGTTGATATATATATCACATAAAACATAATTGATTAATTTCAGGGGAGACTTATTGCTTTGTGTCTAATTCTCTTTTCATTCACAACTGATCGTCGCTCTGACTTGCTCCTCTGCTGCCCTCCAGTGGCCACAAGGCACAACAGGTACTTTTACATGACAGCATGTAGCTCCAAACCACAAATGTATTTCCTTCTGAAAATGAACTTGCACTTTATTAAACCTCTAAACATGGCACATGAACCTGTCACCTCAACACAAATAAACTATATACAATTAAATAAGGAATATAGTACAATACGAATGCTCTAATAACAGTGAGCAGAGATGTATTTTGATGTGTGGGCATAATGGAAAGGGTAATAGTCAAATAACTGCCACAAGGCCTTTCTAGGACACTGAATAGGAACAGACCACAGCTCGGATTTAGGAGATCTTGCTGACCAAATATTGCTGAGTTGATTTAACAGAAAAGCATCTTTAAAATGAGATGATGTTTCTCAGAAGACAGATAAATTGTGCCTCATGTTTTAAAAACAAATCTAAAGTCTGCAAGCCAGACTGACTCTTTTCACTTTTTTAAGGTTACACCAGCAAACCCTTGTACCCAGATGCTAAATTACCACGTAGCTACATTTTAAACATTAAGCACTTTTCTATAACTTAGAGGCTGCACTGTCTGCTGTTCAGAAAAAGTTAAGGAGACTGGCTTTGAAGGTGAAATGTGCTGTCAAAGGGTGTGAATAATGCATCGTTTCCTTGTCAAAAAAGTGAACCATTATGTTGTGTATATCACAAACACAAAAAGGACTTTCATACAGACAGTAAGTGTACATCTGTGTCTTTATTGGGGCCAAAGGCATGTTAACAGAGTAACAGGTGAACAGTGACCTGGTTCAATAAGATGTATGTAATATCTCAGTTCCTAAACAAAGGCAATGCACAAACTGAGGGTTTAGAATAATTACAATTGTAATCATTCCACTTGTGATCAAAACCATAGTTGGCGTGGACACAGTCTTCATTTCCATCATTGTTCGGCTCTCCGAAACTCCAAGAGATATAGTTGACTGCAGACCCATCAGACCACATCCATCTTCCCTCCATCTGGGTGTCACTGAGTCCGATCCAGGTGTATCCCTGAGTAGGGTCGTGGTTCTTGATCAGTGATTTGACGAAATTCTCTTCCCCTCGACTGTGGATAGACACCAGGTCGGCTCCCTGTGACACACAGTGGAACCCTGCTTCAGCCCAGGTCAAATGTTCGTCGATGTACTTGTAGCAGCGGTTGTTGAAGGAGTACCAGAACATGGGACAGCTGCCACGCTCAAGCTTCACTTCAGGGTCATCTGAAGGAGACACAGCACCCAGAGCCAGACCCAACAGGAAGAGGAACAACAGCATGATGATGTCTCTCCGTCACAGGAACAGGAGGAAGTGTTGGTTGTCGGTTGAGTTTATTTGAAGCGTTCGATGGGATAGAGACTCTGAAGGAGACAGATGACAGGCTGCTTTTTTATATGCATCGGAGAGGGTGTTTTCACTGTTGGCTTAATATTATTGGTCAACTGAACTTGGCATACTCTGTCTGTTTTACACAACCACACAGTATCTGGACATCAGCTAAAAAAGAAATGAACGGCTCAGCTGGCGATGTCACACGAAATCCATCATTTATTTTCAACCAAATCAAATAAAGAAAATACATAAAACTGTTGGACTGTCAGAGTCCCAGAAAAACAGGCTTTTCTGCAGGAAGATGTTGATGCTAAGTGATCACAGTCTGTCGAAGTGTGTTGAAATAAGCTTTTTCATGCAAAGAAAAAGACTAACCAGCACATTACACTAAAGAAATGTTCAAAGTGGGTCCGCACTTTGAAATCCTCCTTTCTGAATGTTCTGTTGTTTGAGATTTCTCTAAAAATACATTACTTTGCTGTGCATGTGAAAAATGATGAAGAACACTTTTCTTTAAAATAATTGATCCTGCATTGTACATTACTCTCCACAGGGCCTCAGAGAGACAATATGTAAAGTGTGTTGATATGTCTGTCCCTCAATCACAACAGTGTTATTTCATTTTCATTAGTGAGTGTGTCATAAATCTTGATGTGTGTTCATTAAAAATATTCCAAATGCTAGATACAGTAGGTACTGCTGGGACTTCAACAGCTGTTACACCTGTGCTGTTCCCATACTTATCTAATACACTGGGACTGACGTAGACAAAAGACACTTTAAAATATCAACAGGAACAAGCAGGTGATAATTGTGTATAATAAAAAGTATCTATGTTGTTACTGTTCACGGTATCGCTAATTATTTGATTATTACCTTTGTATTTGCACAATGAACATGAAAAGCAATAATTAATTTATAACATCATTTTAAAACATTTTATTTAGGACACCACATTACTAGAGTGACTTCTCAACTTAGGCTAAATGAATGTTGATCAAATGACCTTTGCACATCCCGTCGACTTTCCTCATTTAATAAATTACATTTGCTCAGAAAAGGAGTTTCGTCCCTGTTCATGTGAACTTAAATTTAAAAAGATAATACATAATTTTCATTTCAAACCATTTCTGCTTGATTGTCTTATATCTTCCACAGAGCTCAGTGAGACGGTATTTCAAGTGTTTTTGTTATCTGTTGTCTATTAACAGATTTCATATTTAATAGCGAGTTATTTGATAAAAGTTGAGGTTAGTATTCCTCACATGTTAGATGTGTAGTGTACGGTTGTCTGGAACTGTTGTTACACCTGTGCTGTTCCCACATTTATCTGATAAACAGAGACTGAAAAACACATGGAGACATGTTGCAATAGTTTGAATCACAAACAAGCTAGTGAAATACAGCATCTGTGGAATAAAAAACATCCCTGTTTTTACTGTTTAGCTAAGTCTTTGAATATTACATTTTGTACTTGCATGAATATTAAATGAATGTTGTATTACTTAATGTGAAAACATTTAATTTGAGCCACAACAATACCAGAGTGACTTCCCAACTTAGGCTAAATGAATGATGAAATTACCTTTGAACATTTTCTAACTTTACTTCAGAGCTCTAATGTATTCATACAGAACAAGTAAAAACCTGACTTTAACAGTCCAGAATAGAGTATTCAAGTTGAGCACTAATCATTTCATATGCTTTGGATAAATGCATTAGCTAAGTAATGAAACATTACATTAAGAAAGTTATCACTTTTCAATTATTGATTATAGTTCATGGATACGAGGACACTGACAGACAAGTGAGAGTAATGGTTGTTTATTTCAGGAAGCAGACATTCTGTTGCAGTGTACACAACCACAACAGCTGTACAAAGGTATTTGCCACAATGTGCAATGATGTCACCAGATCAGTTGTCGAGCAGCAATCTGAAAATACAGGAAGCAAAGGTTCAGCAGGTACAATGTACAGTAGTTAGGTCACTTCACCTTCATGTGACTGATGAGAGCAGCATGTGTACAGTTAGGAAGATCATGTTCCCACAGGCCTCCTCAGCAGGCTGCTGAAGGAGACCTCTGGGATGCTTTTTATTTTCTGGTCAATTCCACAGCAAAACAAGAATGGAGAGTCCTGAAAGCCTTGGTATATGACCAACACAGAGAGCAGCATCACTCATTAGATAATGCTTTAACACCAGAGGGGAAATTCAGTTTACTCACAGGAACAAGATGGAGTCACTCCTCTTCACATCTCAGGATTCTGAAAGTCAAGATTATTCAATTACTAGACCCTCCAGAAAAACGCGATTCTGCGATCGCAGAATTTACCGCATAATCAGCAAAATGGCGCAGAATTTTAAAAGGCTGCATATTTATCAACAGGCCGCATAATCCCCGCATTTTTCCACACAAAGTTGAGAAAAAAATGTTTTCACTCGTCGTGACGTCATCAGCTCGCGCATCACAGAATGTAAACAACACTGTATAGAGTGAACGTGTGGAGCTCACACGATAGAGAAAACACACCAAGAGGAAAAAATCTAATCCATCTCATTTACCGACGAACATTTCTACTAAAGACCGGGCAAAAAGTGGGGGGAAACTATTCTGCACCCCGTGCAGCTGTGTGTTGGAGCATAAGAGAAAATCGACGGTGGCGACCCACTTTGATTAATTCAAACATTCGAAAATGCTTTCTGCTGCTGCGGACAAGACATCCATTCAACTCACGTTCACCGAGGCATCAACCTCCAAAACCCTTTCGAGGGCTACAAGAAACGAAGTGAGTAGCCTACAAGATTGAAGCTGCTCAGATAACGAACGAGTAAATGAAAACAGAATGAGGCGGAGAAGTGTGGGTGTGTGTGTGTGAGATTAAAATAGCCCAATTGCTTTTACAATAAATAAACATTGAATGTGTTTAATTGAATAGTAAAGGGGTTTAACGTTAGTGGCAGGTTGTGTGTGAGAGAGAATAAATAAGACAGCCCAATATTTAAAAAAAATTGTTATTCTTTTCCCCCGCATATTTAGCATATTTCACAACTTCCCGCAATTTCACCGCATAAAATCACATAAAAACCCCGCGTGTTTAATCGCATAATCAAGGATTTTTGCCCGCGTTTTTCTGGAGGGTCTAAATTACATCGCAACTCATTATTGAACAGTTCCAAAGATGCATATTATTTATTTCTCCTTTAATCTTTCAAAATAAGCACGTGTCCTGCAGTAATATCCCACAATGCTCATGGGAGTGGACATGTGGGTAAAGCGTAACCACAGATTTATTCTGTGAGGTATTTCCAACGACACGGCCCTATAGGTAAAGGTCAGTCGGGATAGACCTCAGTTCTGTGACAGTCATACACTCTCACCTCTGCTGTGACGCCCTGCTGCATCCTGGGAGGACAGTCTCTCATGCAGAACACCTGGAGGACAATAAGGAGTGTGTCAGCACATGCAGTTCTGTCATATCATGATACCTTTAGATTGGTGTAATCTTATCGTGATCTAACAACGGTTTAGGAGATTAGTATGCGAGTAGTTACCAAAGCTGGGCAGTTCCAGATAATAACCAAAATGTAAGAACTGCACCCCGAAGTAAATAATCATCATTTCATATGACTGAGTATTTCGGGAGGAATTTGTAACCCATCAACACATTTGGTTTTTCGCTGCACAAACACTTCAAGTGGAGATAACCAAAACATGACCTCTAATGAGAACTACCATATGGTGAATGGGCTGTGTGAGGAAGTTGGTTTATGCTAACTATCAAGAGGAAGACATTTCTTTTTTGTTAAAGCGTCTCACTGGCATGTACTAAAGCCACCTGCATACAGCTTTTTAAAGTCAGCCTGCTTCTAATGACGTAATGTTTCAAATAACATACCAGGACTCCACACACAGGCAGCATGGAGACCAACGATGCCAGTTATTGAGTTTGTCTCGCACTGACTTATGAACTAACCAGCTGAGAAAGCAGCTGGCTGCAGATACCGTACAGTGCTGTAAGCATCAGGTGTTTTCAATCATTGGACAGATATCAGAATTGCAGGAAGACAAACCCACCTACTGCTTTCAAAAGTTCTGGAGTCTCAGGATTCTTGACTCAGGATTGTTCTGCCATCACAGCCACCTAAACACAGGAGACACATCAAGTCATCACAGTTACCAAACATCTCAACTTTAAACTCATTTTCCTGCATTTAACTTATTTGGTGGGCATCAAAATCTAACTGAACAAAATGACAAGTGCTATTTAAAGGTCCCATGTCACGTTTTTTTGTGGTTATTATCCGTCCCCTTGTGGGTTATGTAGATTTTTCTGCATGTTAACGGTCTGCAGAGTCACAAGCCCTCAAAGTACACCCTGTAGCGAGTAAAACTCTAACACAGAAAAGACCTGTCTATGCTGCCCCAGAACGCCTCGTTGGAGATTTCTCTTTTTCTTCCCGAGTATGGTGACGTAACCATGCCAGGACCAATGCGTGGAGCTCCTCACACTCAGCCTTATCTTTTCTCAGCTGCGGCTCCGTGGGTCTCCACTCACAGTTTGCCACACTCTCACGGGTGTGTGCTCAGGCTGAGTTCCGCGATGTCTCGCAGACCCCACGCAGCAACCAGGAAATGACACCAGTAACCCAGCTCACACCGCCCCCTCCTCAAGCCTCAAAGGACGGGGCAGCGAGCCGCACAACGTCCCGCCAACACGGCATCCAGTCCCCACACAGCATTATCATCCGTTTGTCATTTCTGGTTGCTAACAAACTCCATTGTAACATAAACACACAACAGAGCACAGTGGGCTCATAGTCAGGAGGGGGGGGGGGGCGGGCAGGAGCTCCAACAAGCTGTTTAGGACAGAGAGTGAATGCACATACTATACAATTGAACAATGTAAATCTATTCTAGTTCCTCAACAATGGAATTATGATCAGTAGAAATGGCCATGACATGGGACCTTTAAAACATTTGAAAAGACCCCTTTCTTTCACCAGTTCGATTACCACATATCAAACATCAGCCTCAGCCTCAGCATGGCCTAGTAAGTTGAAGGGTCCCTGCCTGTGCTGATACTCAATATGGCCTCATGTCTCTTTTTATCATGAGTCTTTCAGGGTTCGAGTTATGTGGGAGCCAATGGGAGCTGAGCTCCCACAAGGAGGGTCTGAGCTCCCACGGACGCAGTGAAATCATACATCTGTTGGGGTCGCCAATACATTACCAACAACCATTATTTTAAAAACACAAATAATGTATGTGTCAATGTAACTAGTATTATTTACTTTAACGAGGCAAATAGGCTAAAAGAAAAACATGTTTTCCAAAAGAACTACGCATCTCTTGAATGAAAATATGCCTGCACTGCACCTCCAAGGTGCGCAATACATTATTGCGCAATATATGCCTGTGAGCGTGCTGCGCGAGCCGAGATGTTGTGTGTGTGCGTAGTTTAACCTTTTTATATTTAAGTTTGTAGCAATTAGAGGGCTGCTGCGTGCGTGCGTGCGTGCGTTGCACACATTAGTTTTAAAGACCCCCATAGAGCTCAGTTTATAACTCAAACCCTGGTCCTGTAGTAATATCCCACAATGCTCATGGCAGTGGACATTTGGTAAGAGGTAACAGTTGATGAGAGCAGCATGTGTAGAGTTAGGAAGATCATGTTCCCACAGGCCTCCTCAGCAGGCTGCTGAAGGAGACCTCTGGGATGCTTTTTATTTTCTGGTCAATTCCACAGCAAAACAAGAATGGAGAGTCCTGAAAGCCTTGGTATATGACCAACACAGAGAGCAGCATCACTCATTAGATAATGCTTTAATACCAGAGGGGAAATTCAGTTTACTCACAGGAAAAAGATGGAGTCACTCCTCTTCACATCTCAGGATTCTGAAAGTCAAGATTATTCAATTACATCCCAATTCATTATTTAACAGTTCTAAAGATGCAGCTTATTTATTTCTCCTTTAATCTTTCCAAATAAGCACGTGTCCTGCAGTAATATCCCACAATGCTCATGGGAGTGGACATGTGGGTAAAGCGTAACCACAGATTTATTCTGTGAGGCATTTCCAACGACACGGCCCTATAGGTAAAGGTCAGTCGGGATAGACCTCAGTTCTGTGACAGTCGTACACTCTCACCTCTGCTGTGACGCCCTGCTGCATCCTGGGAGGACAGCCTCTGCTGCAGCATCCTGGGAGGACAGCCTCTCCTGCAGCATCCTGGGAGGACAGCCTCTGCTGCAGCATCCTGGGAGGACAGCCTCTGCTGCAGCACACCTGAAGAAGGCAGGCAGGAGAGTGAGAACATGTTGCAGCATTCATGTTTTATCATTACTTGACATGCATTTCTCCCTTTTGATGAAATGAGTTACATCTGCAGTGGTTTGCATGTACTATGTACAGACACAGGGTAAAGACCTGGCTTTCTAATGAATAATGTTTCAACAAACATACCAGGACTCCACACACGGGCAGCATGGAGACCAACGATGCCAGTTTGTGAGTTTTGTCTCGCACTGACTTATGAACTAACCAGCTGAGAAAGCAGCTGGCTGCAGATACCGTACAGTGCTGTCATTACACAACATGTTCCACACTCTCCATATCACTCTCGACGTTAATTTGAAAACATGGTTTGTTTTCCTCCTGGAATCTTGTGCATTTATAGCAGCCACCTGTTAGTTTAAACCCTCTTGTTAAGGGACGTCAGAGTACTTACATCATGCTGCAGTGTTGAAGGCCAGAGAGGACACCTGTTGAGGCAGAACTAAAGTTACTATGGGTTTCCATAAGCAGTGGCAGCAGAGACTGCTGTATTTTGTTCAGTTGGGCATCTCTCAATCACACTTCAGAGCAGTTGAACATTAAGCCAATCATCATGACACTTGAACAGTAACTGAATTCTGAAATGCAACTTACCAAGCTGTCCTTAAGGTTTCATCACCTGCCAAAGAACAAAGAATGTTTAAAGGACTGCCATAAACAAAAATATGTATATTTATAAATGTAACAGATGTCTTTTCTCATAAGTAACACTGCTACAACCAGCAGCAGTGGGTTGCAAGAGAAATATTTGCTCTATGCACTGTATGAGCTCTACGGCCCACCTAACAGGACCAGAGCTCATACTGTGCCAAGCAGACAAGAGTATCAGGTCCAGATAACACTAAATGCAAACTAGTCGTTTATGAACTTTGTGCCAAAAACCTAAAATTAAATACGTTTAGACCGCTTTGATCATTTGCCATTAATAAAGATTATTTGTCACAGTACGTCTCAAGTTGTTGAATATTAGGGCATTACGAAATGCTACAATGCATGAAGTCGTTTTAGGCGGCCTTTGGTGACGTCACGTGAGTCAGCATAACTTTATAAAATAAAGTTGCCATACTTAAGATTCCATTAACGACATCTGAATAATAATAATTATTTAAATAAATGTTATCGACTTTTAAAAAAGGGAAAACGCTCTCAGGTCCTTAAATAAATATTCTAAAGCCATGCCGCCAGTAAAGCAGTTTGCATGCTACGTGCATCGGAACTGAAACGTTTGCACATCTGTATGAATGCAGTCTTCTCATTCATTTAACTCAACATACTATCCTCACCCAGCTAGATGCCCTGCACGAGACAATATGCAATTCACTTAAGCTGCCGGTGTATCAACTACACGAGGAGGAAAGGCTAACAGCCTTTCTAGCATTAAGCTAACTAGCAGCTACTGTGCTCAACCAGGACAACGTGAGCACGTCGTGTTTCACATGTCTTATTAAAAACCCACTAAAGTAACTTTACTTAATACAAATGAGGACATTTGTGCTGTGCCAGGTATTTCCAGCGAATATTTACCTTCTGCGTGTTTTCTGGACGACCAGGGGCCTCAGTGTTTTTGCTTGCACGCACGTCCTACACCGGTTTCCCTTTATTAATCACAATCAACTCGTAATGCGGCGCAGCTTTTGCAGGTTTCACGTGAAGCCCATAAAATAGTCAAAGAAACGCCCCGCATTAGTATTAAATTTGACTGACTGCAGGAAGAAGATCGCAGCTAAAAAAGACATATCACACAACCATGTTCACACCGTGTCAGATGTTGTTCTTTTGGGGACGTGGAGTCAAAGGAAAAAAAGTAGAACATTGCTCTAAATTTGAAGTGAAGCTCCAACAATGCAGTTCGGCAAAGCGTGACGTCACCCCATTCCAAGTGAAGATTCAACGCACGCCGCCGTGTGTAGGGGCCTTCTGAAGCTTCGACGGAAGAGTCAGCCAATCGAATCATATGCCAGTACAAGCTCTAGCCAATTAAACCGCGTGCTTGTGTGTCCGGGGCGGGAGATTCATGTGATTGATTGTTGGTCGTGCATGTAACTTGTAACTTTTGAGCAAAGCATTAAATCCATGGATGTATAATAAGAAATCCCCATTATAAATCAATCGATGCTTTCTACTTGGTAGATATGTGAAGGTTTTCATAGTCATGCTTTTATAAAAATAATATATTTCGATTTCAAATAGACTTTTATGGGAATAGTACTCTGTTTACATGAGGCCTACTCATGGAGCCTGTTGCCTGCACCACGAGACATTTTGTATTCTCACCGACTCGAGCCCATCAGCCCATCGTAGCTCGCCGTGATCGTATAGTGGTTAGTACTCTGCGTTGTGGCCGCAGCAACCCCGGTTCGAATCCGGGTCACGGCATTGCGGTAACAATGTCACGGCAGATGGGTTCTCTTTTAAACAGATTTAGATACAAAACATTAAGGGAAACTCACTGTAGTTTAAAAAAACAATGTAAATGTAAAACACAAATGTGCCAAAACACATGCAAACGAAGATAAAATGTCACCCACTTGACAACAAGTGCCAGCATTTTGAAAACATTCACCAAATAAAAAAATGCTGCAAGAAGCTCTAAACCAACGTAAAAATGGGACACTAAAAAGTTATCCACGCAGAGATCGGAGTGCTTGTTGACGATTTGCATGTGTTTCGGCACATTTTCGGCTTGTTATGCTTTCTCCCACTTCCATGTACTTACGGTAAAGCCACTCCAGAGGGAGACATAGTCAGGGGAACTGGAAGAACACCGTTTTAAAAAGTTACAACAAATCTTGTATTTGCAGTAATCCAATAAGTATATGAAATTACCCAATAATTGTTGTGATGTTTTGTTTTGCATGTAACTGTAACTGTAACCTTTGAACAAAGCATTACATCCCCATTATAAATTAATCGATGCTTTCTACTTGGTAGATCTATGAAGATTTAAAATGGACTTTTATGCGAATCGTACTCTGTTTACATGAGGCCTACTCATGGACCCTTCTGCCTGCGCCGCGACAATACTCGCGTTTTCGCTCTCTGCCATCAGCCCATCGTAGCTCGCCGTGATCGTATAGTGGTTAGTACTCTGCGTTGTGGCCGCAGCAACCCCGGTTCGAATCCGGGTCACGGCATTGCGGTATCAATGTCACGGCAGATGGGTTGTCTTTTAAACAGATTCAAATGCATTAGGAAAAACTCACAACAGTGCAAATATAAAACAAAAACAATCACCAACTTGAATATATATGCAGTGTTTACTAAAAGCGTTGCATAAACAAAACACTGCAAATACAAAATGCTTGCAAATGCTTAAAAAAAACAAAATGCTGCAAGAAACTCAAAACACAACGTAAACAGAAACACTAAATGGATCGGAGCGCTTGTTGAAGATTTGCATGTGTTTCAGTCGGAACAGTTTTGTTTTTATCTACGCATAGATCCTGTACCTATAGCTATTATTCCACGTCTACCACCTTATCTTTATCTTGTTGTATAACAGAACAAAAGTCTTAAATGCAATTAAAGGGGGATTATCACTGAAAAAGCCTTGTATTGTTGAAAGGATGAATACATTGAGATTTAGATTGATATGTGATCATTCTTAATACAATACCAATATATAATTTAATAATAAGAAAGTAACTTGTGTTACTGGAATGAACTTGAGCAAATGTGAGTCAGAGTAGAGGTCATATACTGGTCTAATTAACATTTGAATAAACATTATATAGGCTCACTCCATTTATGTTCATCAGCCCTGCTAAATTCAGCTTTTCCTGGCCACCTACTGACCTCTCTGCTTAAAACCTCCCATGTTCAACCTCCATGACCGGCAGTAGTCCTCATTCAGAGTCTTTCTCCTTGGTAGACCTAGGGTGCTTTCCAGTCAGTAGCCATCCTTTCATCCCTGCTAGCCAGGACATGTTTTCCAACTGTAAGGCAAACAACTCTAAACATTTAAGATACAAAGGATGTAACTGGGCCTAATCATAATTTTGAAGACATAACTAAATGATACACATGGTGGATTACTTACAACCACAATTCCCAATACTTGATAAGTATGACTTACATTTTGTTCTTTTTTTCACATCAATACTGTTCAGTAGTGTGATGAAAATCTTGGAGCAAAGAACCGGAGCACAAGAAGTACACTGGAGAACTTCTAACTCTCAGACATGTCAGACACTGAAGATTTAAAAGACCCGAAGACATTTACCAAGACACCATAGCAGCACAAGTCATGTCCCCCAAACTGCTATACGATTACCAAAAAGCCGGAATATGGAAGCAAACATTCCATCAGTAAGACACCACTAGTTATGTTTCTTGTAGACAATCAGACTTCACTGGAAATCAAAACATGGTATTGCATGCTCTGCGAAGTATTAAATCCCCATTGGAAATTAATCAATGCTTTCTACCTGGTAGATCTGTGAAGGTTTTCATAGTCATTACATTTATAAAATAAATACCATTCGATTTCAAATGGACTTGTATGTGAATCGTACTCTGTTTACATGAGGCCTAGTCATGGAGCACACTGCCTGCGCCGCAACAATGGTCTCGTTTTCGCCGATTCGTTCCCGTCAGCCCATCGTAGCTCGCCGTGATCGTATAGTGGTTAGTACTCTGCGTTGTGGCCGCAGCAACCCCGGTTCGAATCCGGGTCACGGCATTGCGTTAACAATGTCACGGCAGATGGGTTGTCTTTTAAACAGATTCAAATACATAAGGAGAAACTCGCTACAGATAAAAAACAATACAAATATAAAACACAAATGTGCCAAAACACATGGGAAAAATGTCACCCACTTGAAGAAAGATGCAGCGTTTACTAAAAGCGTTGCATAGACAAAACGCTGCAAATACAAAATGCTTGCAAAGAAAAAAATGCTGCAAGAAACTCAAAACTCAAAACAAAACACACACAGGAACACTAAAAAGTGATCCACACAGCTTGGATCTGAGCGCTTGTTGAAGATTTGCATGTGTTTCGGCACATTTTTGTTTTTACGTTAAACATAGATCCTGTACCTATAGCTATTATTCCACGTCTACCACCTTATCTTTATCTTGTTGTATAAAAGAACAAAAGTCTTAAATGAAATTAAAGGGGGATTATCACTGAAAAAGCCTTGTATTGTTGACAAGATGAATACATTGAGATTTAGATTGATATGTGATTATTCTTAATACAATACCAATATATAATTTAATAATAAGAAAGTAACTTGTGTTACTGGAATGAACTTGAGCAAATGTGAGTCAGAGTAGAGGTCATATACTGGTCTAATTAACATTTGAATAAACATTATATAGGCTCACTCCATTTATGTTCATCAGCCCTGCTAAATTCAGCTTTTCCTGGCCACCTACTGACCTCTCTGCTTAAAACCTCCCATGTTCAACCTCCATGACCGGCAGTAGTCCTCATTCAGAGTCTTTCTCCTTGGTAGACCTAGGGTGTTTTCCAGTCAGTAGCCATCCTTTCATCCCTGCTAGCCAGGACATGTTTTCCAACTGTAAGGCAAACAACTCTAAACATTTAAGAAAAAAAGGATGTAACTGGGACCTAATCATAATTTTGAAGACATAACTAAATGATACACGTGGTGGATTACTTACAACCAAAATTCCCAATACTTGATAAGCATGACTTACATTGTGTTGTTTTTTTATCATCACTGTTCAGTAGTGTGATGAAATTCTTGGAGCAAAGAACCGGAGCACAAGAAGTACACTGGAGAACTTCTAACTCTCAGACATGTCAGACACTGAAGATTTAAAAGACCCGAAGACATTTACCAAGACACCATAGCAGCACAAGTCATGTCCCCCAAACTGCTGTACGATTACCAAAAGGCCGGAATATGGAAGCAAACATTCCATCAGTAAGACATCACTAGTTATGTTTCTTGTAGACAATCAGACTTCACTGGAAATCAAAACATGGTATTGCATGCTCTGCGAAGTATTAAATCCCCATTGGAAATTAATCAATGCTTTCTACCTGGTAGTTCTGTGAAGGTTTTCATAGTCATTACATTTATAAAATAAATACCATTCGATTTCAAATGGACTTGTATGTGAATCGTACTCTGTTTACATGAGGCCTAGTCATGGAGCACACTGCCTGCGCCGCAACAATGGTCTCGTTTTCGCCGATTCGTTCCCATCAGCCCATCGTAGCTCGCCGTGATCGTATAGTGGTTAGTACTCTGCGTTGTGGCCGCAGCAACCCCGGTTCGAATCCGGGTCACGGCATTGCGATAACAATGTCACGGCAGATGGGTTGTCTTTTAAACAGATTAAAATACATTAGGAGAAACTCACTACAGATAAAAAACAATGCAAATATAAAACACAAATGTGCCAAAACCTTTATATATACAGTCTATGGCCAAAACACAAGCAAATGGGAAAAATGTCACCCACAAGATGCAGCGTTTACTAAAAGCGTTTACTAAAAGCGTTGCATAGACAAAACGCTGCAAATACAAAATGCTTGCAAATACAAAACGCTTGCTTGCAAAGATAAAAATGCTGCAAGAAACTCAAAACACAACACACACAGAAACACTAAAAAGTGATCCACACAGCTTGGATCTGAGCGCTTGTTGAACATTTGCAAGTGTTTCGGCACATTTTTGTTTTTATGTTAAACATAGATCCTGTACCAACTGTAACTAAATGATACACGTGGTGGATTACTTACAACCAAAATTCCCAATACTTGATAAGTATGACTTACATTTTGTTCTTTTTTTCACATCAATACTGTTCAGTAGTGTGATGAAATTATTGGTGCAAAGAACCGGAGCACAAGAAGTACACTGGAGAACTTCTAACTCTAAGACATGTCAGACACTGAAGATCTAGACCTGAAGACATTTACCAAGACACCATAGCAGCACAAATGATGTCCCCCAAACTGCTACGATTGCCAAAAAGCCGGAGATCAAACATTCCATCAGTAAGACATCACTAGTTATGTTTCTTGTAGATAATCAGACTTCACTGGAAATCAAAACATAATATTATTTCATGCTCTGTGAACACCGTTGTCATTTTTAATTGTTATCTTTGATTTTCCTTAATTGTATTAATCTGTGTGAATCTGTGCTGTCCTGTTTCTCATCCTCCCCCTGTTGCTGTTAAACTACTGAATTTCCCACGGGGATTAATCAAGCCAATTTATCTTATCTTATCTTATTGCCCCCACATATTTTTATATTTCTCACACAAGACATATGTTGTAATTGTTCTTGTTGACAAACTAATAAAGTTCAGAGGGCGTTTGAGGTGCCAAGTTCTACTCTTACTTCTACTAGTCCTTGCTTGCAAACCCCTGTGGCATAACTGTTCATAACCTTCAAGTGTAAAGAGCTAGTTGAGGTAATTCAGGCACCTGGTCTTGCAACCCACTAGAATGTATTTAAGTTCAGCTGGAGTCGGGGAGAGGGGGGCATGTCCTTGTACTTACCGTAAAGCCCCCCTAGAGGGTGACACAGTCAGGGTAACTGGCCACCGTTTTAAAAAGTTACTCTTACAACAAATATTGTATTTGCAGTAATCAAATAAGTAATCAAATATACTCATAAAAGCACTAGTATGAAATTACCCAAGAACTGTTGTGATGGTATTTTTTTTCTTGCATGTAACTTTAACTTCGAGCAAAGCATTACATCCCCATTATAAATATATCAATTATTTCTACTTGGTAGAGCTGTGAATGTTTTCATAGTCATTGCTTTTATAAAACAAATATATTTCGATTTCAAATGGACTTTTATGTCAATCGTACTCTGGTTACATGAGACCTACTGGCTACTTGTGGAGCCTTCTATCTGCACCACGACAATGGTCTCATTTTCACAAGCTCAAATCCATCAGCTCATCGTAGCTCGCCGTGATCGTATAGTGGTTAGTACTCTGCGTTGTGGCCGCAGCAACCCCGGTTCGAATCCGGGTCACGGCATTGCGGTAACAATGTCACGGCAGATGGGTTGTCTTTTAAACAGATTAAAATACATTGGCGCAAACGCTACAGTACAAAAAAACCAATGCAAATATAAACAAAAATTCACCCACGTTCCAGCATTTAGAAAACATTAGCCAAATAAAAAAATGCTGTAAGAAGCTCAAAACACAACGTAAACTGGGACACTCCGAGATCCACACAGCTGGGATCGGAGTGCTTGTTGACGATTTGCATGTGTTTCGGCACATTTTCGGCTTGTTCAGCTTTCTCCCACTTCCTTGTACTTACCGTAAAGCTCCTCTAGAGGGAGACACAGTCAGGGTAACTGGAAGATCCGTTTTAAAAAGTTACTCTTACAACAAATCTTGTATTTGCAGTAATCAAATAAGTAATCGAAGATACTCATAAAAGCACTTTACGAAATTACCCAATAACTGTTGTGATGTTTTTGCATGTAGGCTAACTGTAACCTTTGAACAAAGCTTTAAATCCCCATTATAAATTAATTGATGCTCCCGAGTTGGTAGATCTGTAAAGGTTTTCATTGTCATTACTTTTATAAAATAAATATATTTCGATTTCAAATGAACTTTTATTTTGATAGTATTCTGTGTACATGAGGCATACACATGGAGCCTACTTCCTGCACCACCACGCTGCTGCCGTTTTCCCCGGCTCTCTGCCATCAGCCCATCGTAGCTCGCCGTGATCGTATAGTGGTTAGTACTCTGCGTTGTGGCCGCAGCAACCCCGGTTCGAATCCGGGTCACGGCATTGCGGTAACAATGTCACGGCAGATGGGTTGTCTTTTAAACAGATTAAAATACATTGGCGCAAACGCTACAGTACAAAAAAACCAATGCAAATATAAACAAAAATTCACCCACGTTCCAGCATTTAGAAAACATTAGCCAAATAAAAAAATGCTGTAAGAAGCTCAAAACACAACGTAAACTGGGACACTCCGAGATCCACACAGCTGGGATCGGAGTGCTTGTTGACGATTTGCATGTGTTTCGGCACATTTTCGGCTTGTTCAGCTTTCTCCCACTTCCTTGTACTTACCGTAAAGCTCTTCTAGAGGGAGACACAGTCAGGGTAACTGGAAGATCCGTTTTAAAAAGTTACTCTTACAACAAATCTTGTATTTGCAGTAATCAAATAAGTAATCGAAGATACTCATAAAAGCACTTTACGAAATTACCCAATAACTGTTGTGATGTTTTTGCATGTAGGCTAACTGTAACCTTTGAACAAAGCATTAAATCCCCATTATAAATTAATTGATGCTCCCGAGTTGGTAGATATGTAAAGGTTTTCATTGTCATTACTTTTATAAAATAAATATATTTCGATTTCAAATGAACTTTTATTTTGATAGTATTCTATGTACATGAGGCATACACATGGAGCCTACTTCCTGCACCACCACCCTGCTGCCATTTTCCCCGGCTCTTTGCCATCAGCCCATCGTAGCTCGCCGTGATCGTATAGTGGTTAGTACTCTGCGTTGTGGCCGCAGCAACCCCGGTTCGAATCCGGGTCACGGCATTGCGGTAACAATGTCACGGCAGATGGGTTCTCTTTTAAAAAGAGTACAAAGAGATACTCACTACAGTTAAAAAAAACAATGCAAATATAAAACACAAATGTGCCAAAACACATGCAAATGAATAAACATTTTCATCCACTTCACAACACGTGCACAACATTTAGAAAACATTCACCAACTTGAAGAAACACTCGTAGCGTTTACTAAAAGCGTTGCATAAACAAAAAGCTGCAAATACAAAACGCTTCAAATAAAGAAATTCTGCAAGAAACTCAAAACGTAAACAGGGACACACTAAACACACAGAAAAAAAGTATGATCCACACAGCTGGGATCGGAGTGCCTGTTGACTATTTGCATGTGTTTTGGCACATTTGTGTTTTTATATTAAGCATAGATACATACAGTAGCCTTATGGAGGACGGCATGGAGGATAGGACATGACATAAGTAACAAATAAATAAAGAATAAATAAATAAACGGATACAAAAATACAAGAATAAATAAATGTGCAAAAAAACTGAAATAAATGTGGAAATAAATATAGGAATAAATAAACAGAAGAACATTTTAAATAAATAAATGTATAAATAATACATTAGTATTATTATAATTATACATCTTTAATGTATTTCTACATTTATTTTCACTAACATAAATATATTTATACATTTCTGTATGTGTTTCACACAACGTTGTTTTGCTTGGTAGCCTTGTGGATACAACAACATTTATAACAAATGTACTTTCAATTGTTTTGAAAGGTTCAACAACTGCACATGTCTTTAACAATATCTTTGAGTTGCTAAAATATTTTATTTCACTTCCTCTGACCAGTCCCATTTTTATTTGGAAGCTTTGTGCCAAGTGTTACACAGTGCAAGGAGAAACACAGTGACTCGTCTTCTCTCTTCAATAAATATTTTAAAAGCTTACAGCACCGGCAATGTCTGGCGTATTCATGTTCTGTATAAACCTTAAAACCCCCTGAGACAAAAGTACAATTTGTGATATTGGGCTAATTAAATACACTTTGATTTAATTGTATTGTTGTATTTTGCGCAAGTAAGTACATAAGTACACTTCACTCCAGAGCCCTCAAGAGCCTGATATAAATGTTTATTGGTGTAAAAAATGGTGTTGCTATTAAAGGTTTTGCTACTACCTAAAACTCAGCACAAGGAGTGTAAAGGATGGTATTTCTAACAGGTTTGAGATTTTTGATTTTGAAGCTCTTCTCCACTATAGCAGTGACATCACGCACAAATGTAACAAGCAGCACTAGTCTAGGATAAATCAACATGAAAACTGCATGGCTGGGATTGAACCCCCACCTTCTGACTCAAAGACAACAGCTCTTCCTCACAGTCACAGCCAAATGATGGGATATTCAGAAATAACGAATACATTGCCGGAGTGTCCCAATCGAGATAACCGTTTTGTTGTTTGAATGGAGGTTCTTTTTAATGGGAAAAAAACCTGAAGTTTGGTAAAGTTGGATACGGAGGCTTAATTCCATTGTTTCTCAAAGACATATTAAAGAAACCTTATCTAGATGCCCTGGTAGCCTTGTGTTTTATGAACATATGTAAAAAATTGGACTGTAACTTCCTGTGATGAGTTTCAACAAATGTTTTTACAATATCTCCTCTTATAATTCCTCTCCTCCTCATGTCAAAGTGTACAATATAGTTATAATGTCAACAGACATGTACAAGGTAAAATACCATTGGACAGATTATAAAGCTTGAAGGTAGAAGCTTTTAATGTAAGATAACGTTAGAATGTAAGGTAACAGTAAGAGATTAATGCAATATGTGTGTGTGACTTAAGGGTGTAAATGAATATCTTCCAACCTGAGGGTCAGTGGTACAACTCCCAGCATGCTCTATTGGTTTGTTATTTTACCTCACTGAGCTGCCAGGGAAGAACTCATGCAAGTTCTTTCAAAATAATAGCTCTCGCAAACTCTCGTAAAAACGTTTGTAATTGTGTTGTAAAAAACGGAAAAAGGTAGAAAGATATTTAGGCTTAATTTCAGTTTTTTCGAAAGGACATATTCAGGTAAGCAAGTCCCATTCTAATCCTAATATACGAGCCGAGCCTAGCCAGTAAAATGTTGATGAAATACATCTGGGTGTACTTGGCACAAGGAGTAAATGGATACCTACCAATGTGGGGGTCAGTGGTTCAAATCCCCAACATGTGAGAGGCAAAACGGCAAACTCCATTGCATATCTTATGGAAATAAAGAGGCTGTGGTAATTGAAGTCAACCAAATATAAAATAAAAACTGAAGTTAGATAAAGTTAGAAAAATAATGAGGCTTCATTTTAGTTTTTTCTATGATCATTACCTTTATAAAAATAAATATATTTCGATTTAAAATGGACTTCTATGTGAATTGTACTCTGTTGACATGAGGCCTACTCATTGAGCCTACTGCCCGAACCACGATATTGATTGCGTTTTTGCCAACCCCCTACTATCAGCCCGTCGTAGCTCGCCGTGATCGTATAGTGGTTAGTACTCTGCGTTGTGGCCGCAGCAACCCCGGTTCGAATCCGGGTCACGGCATTGCGGTAACAATGTCACGGCAGATGGGTTGTCTTTTAAACAGATTAAAATACATTAGGGCAAACGCTACAGTACAAAAAAACCAATGCAAAATAAACAAAAATTCACCCACGTTCCAGCATTTAGAAAACATTAGCCAAATAAAAAAATGCTGTAAGAAGCTCAAAACACAACGTAAACTGGGACACTCCGTGATCCACACAGCTGGGATCGGAGTGCTTGTTGACGATTTGCATGTGTTTCGGCACATTTTCGGCTTGTTCAGCTTTCTCCCACTTCCTTGTAAAGCTCCTCTAGAGGGAGACACAGTCAGGGTAACTGGAAGATCCGTTTTACAAAGTTACTCTTACAACAAATCTTGTATTTGCAGTAATCAAATAAGTAATCGAAGATACTCATAAAAGCATGGGTTGTCTTTTAAAAGATACAACGTGAATGTAATAAAGCAATGTCTATAAGCGATTGTATGACACATTTTCAGTTTTTATCTTTCCATGACATTTCTCAATATTGTTATTTCCCCTTTGGCAAATATTTTAATATAATTACTTTAATGTGTTCAATGCAGGCTCAGGGATGGGCCCAACACATCTAAATAAATCTATAGATTAGTATGTTAAGGGGGCAAGAAAATCAGCGACTGGACTGTGTGGTGGGGACATACCTGCAGGTGAAGAGACAATTAATGTATTTTACATTTTTTGGGGGAAATATGCTTTGGTTTCACTACAGTCCACATCATTGGATACAAAGGCAAGAAAGGTAGTAAGGCTGAAAGTTCATTACCCTGCTAATATGGAGGTACAATGTGAAGGGTCCGGCCCTTTTGAGAGAGAAAGAGATTAAAAACTGGTTTGGGGCACATGGAATATAAATAACACCATGGAGGAATAAGGTGATTCATAAGTGTAAATCAGACTCTAAATAAAGATGGTAAGGCTGACCCTGAAAATATAACTATCACCAAGAGGTCAAATCACATCTTTGGAAGGATTGTATCTACATTGCATTAGACAGGCCCACATTTTCCCATGGTGCCACTCAAATAGTCCTTAATCAATAAACATACATATATATATTGGCTTATAACTCATCAACCACCAATGTAATATCAGTTAGCAACTTAATGTAATTCCGGTCAACTAAGCCAAAGATTGTATGCCTAGATTACATTTACCCGGATGATAGGATCAACGGTAGTGTTCCCAGCGCCATATAGACTGAGATTCTATCTATATGGCGCTGAGTGTTCCAAATGTTTATATTAAGGACTTTGACAGCAACAAGTACTAGGAAAGTAACCTTAACACGGTTTACTGTGTGCGCTGGCAGGCCAATTTTTGTTCCCAAAGTCTAAGTTTTTGACAGTGTAGCCAACTCAAATAAACACACTAGAGTGAGTTTAATGTCAATCTCTTTTAACCCTGCAATAGCCAGCCAACTCCAGCAGAGGGCAGTGGTGTGGGTGCAGAGGGGAAACAGAGTCTGCATTTCTTTAGTAGAAAAAGAGTTTAGAGAGAAAGCAGGTGGGTAATTTCAGCTGGTGGACAGAGAAAGTTTCAGCAGAGTTTATGCTTGTTACTGTATGGCTGATATTTCCTGACAACAAACGTCCAACAAGGGTGGAGAAGATTTGAGCTGGAGTATTGTTTTCCTTTCTCATTTACATTGTTGTGTGTTAAAAAAAGAGACTGCTTGTTTGGAGATCCACTTCAACAGGAGGACTATTTCACCAGAATAATACTTCATCCATTCATCCCTCCCATCTACAGAAAGGCTGATCAAAACCACACACTATCTAAACAAAACCACACTACCGGGGCAGATGAACATTTACTGTTTCATTTTGTGTTTTCAGAGCTTCAAATTGTTTGTTTGGTTCATTTCTCTTCAACTTGAGTCAGTGGAAGGACACTGGGACTCAATCATTTGTCTGTTCACTGTTAAATAAACTATACTATCCTACTCAAGTAAAGAACAAGTCTCTCAAA
The DNA here is from genome assembly GCF_949606895.1 of Notothenia rossii. Lineage (NCBI taxonomy): Eukaryota > Metazoa > Chordata > Actinopteri > Perciformes > Nototheniidae > Notothenia > Notothenia rossii. The sequence continues at coordinate 11,526,042 of NC_136904.1, read as the reverse complement.
ATTGTATTTCAATATCGTATTTGAGTAAATCTACTTAGTTAATGCACAGTGCACACCACTGCGACCGACCAATGTTTAACTTGTGAAACTGAAGCCTCTTGCTGTGTTATTATTCCCACCATGTGTCTGCAGTATGGTCTGCAGTCACGACGAACTGTAGCCTATCGGAATTTCGGCTCCACTCGTTACCTCTGAAGGCAGCCTCTCAGCCATTGCTATGATTGGCGGACGGACCTGCCACTCATCACTTGTCCCGCCCCGCAGCATTAGCGCGGCATGGCAACGGCGAAGGGGGAGCAGGTACCTACGGTTAGGGGCTCCAGTCTAACCGGACCACAGAGAGTGCAGCAGCAGCCGCAGTAGCAGCACTATTTCCCGCCTCACTGACTGGAGAACAGCGCTGATAAGAGGATGCTCCACCGCCACCACCGCTCCGCTCCCTCGCTCACCAGGTGTTGGACTAAACAGGGACGTCGTTAACAGCAGCAGATCTTGTATGCATGTGCTGTGTCTCCCTGGTCCCGTACACAGACGATCGAGAAGATGCTGAGCCGACTAATGAGCAGCAGCATCAGGAGTCTGGACCGGGAATGCAACTGCACTGTGAGGCTGCTGGACGACTCGGAGTACACCTGCACGATCCAGGTCAGTGGGGGCCAACATTTGCTCTTTTTTCAAATCACCTTGTGGAGGACGTGCTATTGACACGTAAACTGGGCGGTGATCAGGTGAACATGATTCCCCTCCAAGCTCATCTTTCCCATTTCTTAGTCTGCTGCAAAGGATGTGTCATCATACCTTAACTCCATTCACCGTCACAGAACATGTATTTGATTGATGATATGTGTGTATGGCCAGACGTGTGGTGTGTCTGTCATCAATGGGCTGCAGGCGTTGCTTTCGTCACAGCCCATACCTGTGTGGACAGCATGATGTCCATTGCGTAGCAAAATCAAGGAGGTTCAATTTGCACTATTTTGAAATCCAACAGAAGACACACAAAACACAGAATCTCTCTTTAAGCTTTTGTCATCAGCAGCTTGCATGCATTGATTTGAATGCATTATGAAACAAATCTGTATAATCTGATCAGGAACGATTTCAGTGGATGGATCAGAGAGGATTTATGGCTGCATGAGGCGGCAGGAGGATGAGAGGCTGTTGTTCTATAACCTCTAGTCTATAGGTTTAATGTTGTTTAGATTCTAATTAGTCTAACAGAGGCTGGGCAATGGACACATCTTAATTTGTTTTAACAAAGCAGACATTATTTCCCCTGATGTTCATTTGCCCTTCAGGCTGACCCTGGGTTTTAAAACCATGGAGAATTCGATTGCTATGCTTTTTGGACCCCAGGACGAAGCCAATGGGAATAATGATCTGGAAACCTCTGTTACTTAGTGATCAAGTAAAGGCATCGAAAGCTTCTTTTCATGAAGATGTGAGCCAGTTGCAAAGGCCAATGCTGTGGGCTCCTCATTTTTTATGATTCCTTGTTTTCACTTTCTGGTTATTTGTTCGAGCTGTAACAGTAGTCCATCAATAGTTGTTATTTATTGTTGATACAGACGCAGCGAGGCATTGCTTCTACTTTGCAGTGACTTCTGAGACTGTAGTTTTTAGTGCTGTACTAAGGAAGAACAAAAGGGGAATTTATGTTTACTTGGTGTAGATCATTTATTTTGTCTTTCATGTACTTTGGTAGTAACGCTTGAATCTGCACATTGGATTAGGCAGTCAGTCAATCAGTCTCTTACCCAATGGGTCAATTGCAGACTTGTTTGAATAATTTCTCTTTATTTCTTGTGCTTCTTGAGTCTTAAAAATCAATGTATTGACACAAATGAAGGTGAGGCATGACTGGAGTCAGTAAACAGTTTATAAGCGAGAGCAGAGGAGTAGGAGCAAGTGATTAACGTCTGTGACTTCCTTTGTAAATCTTGTGTGTGTGCGTCTTTCAAAGTCTTTGGCGCAGCTGCATCATTGAGGAGTCTGTGTGCATCACCTTACCTGGTCCTTTGAGTTGCTGGAGCTGCGTTTGAAGGGATTCCATTACTGCTGAATTAGAGATGACAACACACAAAGACCATCCCCACCTGTTCATTTCTTAGATCTGACAGCAAAGGCAAAGCAAGCCGTTTCAACTTCTAACAGCCTAAAGTGGCAGTGCTCGAGGGACACGTACAAAATGGTGATTTTATGCCAGTCTCTGGTCCCTGCTTGTCCTCATCTGTTACTAAATAATACCTGTTGCCAACTGGTTGTGCTAGCGACTGGCCCTGCACCGCTTGGGGTAAACTTTGTGTCAATACATTTTTGAGAGAAAAATTGAAATCTTTTGGTTTTAATTTTAATATTCTACTAAATAATTACTTATGTATTCTTCTGATGGCAGGGCGAAACATGTTTTTTTTTATGAGTGGTGTTTACCAAAGTAAAGCCCGCACTGGTTCCTAATTGACTTTTAGAAGCTCTTTCACCCAGACGTTATTCAAAGTGTTTTGACTGTCTGTGCTGATCCCACCCTTTTAGCAACTAAAAGCACACAGCAGGGACTGAATGCTTAATTTCTAGTTCAGCTTCTTTTGAGATGGATAAGCCCACATGCTGTATTTAATTATTTCCCATGATGGATATATATGCCATTATTTCACACCATAGGGGTCTTGATGATGCACATTTGGTCTAAATGAAAACATAAATAGGATCATGGGCTTAATCAATTGTGTATTGTTAACACCAACAACGTCACCATTTCTTTCTGGCATTATGATGTGAGAGCAAACATTTAGGGAGTAGTATTAATTAGGTTTTACACAAATCGTCTGCCAGGCTAAATAAGCTCAGTTGAACAGTAATTCTTCATTTGCATGATAAAGGACATCACAGTGACCTTACCGGAGCATGAATACAGTGTTGGCTCGCTGAAAAATGGGAGCGGATGTCAGCTGTCCTTCCCTGCACACCTTGGAGATATGGCCTAGAATGGAGGTCCCTCGTGGGGAAACAATAGTGACACTCTCCATTTAGCTCAATTAGCCTACAAGTTGCGCTGCTATTGTTAATCTAAAGTCCTATCATAGTGGAATAATGGTTGATATGACCTTCATAATGGGAAAAGCTGTGAACGCAGCGTGGAGTGGCAGAAAATAAAAAATGTGAAGACTAGTCTGGATGTTTTAACATGTACAAAAGGGCCCCAGACTAATGCCTTTGCCCATTAGACTGTCAGGCTTCTCTGCCACCCTCCTCAAATTCCAACACCACTTATGTATCACACCCATACTGTGTGCCTGTCCTCCAATCCTCCTGATGACATTGTTACTGATAACATCATGACCCTGGAAGCATAGGATAGACTCATGTTTATTGATTTCTCTTGTCCTTTCACCACCATTCATTCTTTCAGGATATTCACCAGGCTTCTCACAGTCGCAATACTTGGATTGGTGGGGGAAACGTTGGAAGGGGCTGCAATTATAGCGCTCAATTATACCTATAGAAGCTTTAGAGAAGTCACCAGCAAAGAAATATAAGCTCAGGAGAGACAGGATCAGAAGCGTTACTGTGTTTAGCCACGTGGTGTTAGCGGTGATCACCAGCACAAAGGCCCATGAATAATAATGATTTATACAATTATTTAAATCAGGAGAGCCATAGTACAATGGATGGAGATGCTAGGCGTGGCAACAATCCGAGTTGTGTTATGGAAAAGCCTTCCTTGATTAAAATCAGATTAAATACAGGCTGCTATGTTTTCTTCTTCATCATCATAATCATCCATGTTGCCAACTCCTATATCTCGTTTTTGGCCAGCACGGTGGAAAGGATGAAGCTTTCATAAAGGTGATGAAATGTTTTGACATCAAATCCCATTAAAAGACAAAACCAGCATTTAACTGAGCCTACAAACAGCTATAGTCTGTGTTGGCAAAGCCTGATATATTTTATCTGTTTGCATAGAACGCCGTTATGGTCTAAAACCCGGAAGAGAGTGCTGGTGTATCTCCAGGAGGGATTAGTTGGAGGAGATCAGGCTATAGCGATAATGAGAGTTTTACAGAATTGTGTGATTATTGTATAGTTCTGTGGGGTTTACTGCATTTATGCCCCTCAACTCTTTAAATGAATTACCATCTTGCTATCTTTTGTTCTGAACACTTTTTTACAGTGTAGGTTTAGCCATAGTCCAATCCCCATAGAGCACTGTAATGAAAGAAACGCACAAATACAGGGATTATTTAGATGTATCTTTTGTTTGGTTTGTTATACCCTGGACGGCTTTGAATTATCATAGAGATTGATTAAACGGCAACGATCTGCCATTGTTAATCAGCAGCATCGCTTGAGACAACACAGAAGAGCAGAATAAACACTCCAAGGTCCCAGATAGTTAGTTTTAATGAGTTTATTATAGTCAAATGCAAGCTATGACATTCAGAATCAACATCCATAGCATGAACTTTACAATCATACACTTGATACCTTTTTTTATTGAGTAAACATAAACACTGTTTACCATCAGGGTAAACATCAGAGGCAGACACAGTGGGGCATTTGCTCTAAATTAATATTCCTACCATGAACCATTGTATGTGTATCAGAGATTGAAAGTAAGATGAATGATGGGAAATCATTGATCCAGAGAGACATAGCTCATCACTGAGTGGTTCAGTCACCTGGCACCAACTCAGATCCTGCAGAGTCCACTAATGAAATGAAGGCCAGTCTTTTGAAGCCAAATGCACGACTTGGAAGGAGCTCGTCTGGTATTGTGTTGTGAATGCATTATTGAAATATATTGCTCTTGTCTCCTAAGTGGTCTCTGCACTCATATTGTTTTCTTCTCTGCCTGCACTGCTCAAATTGGAATAGAGGATGTACCTCATTGTGTGTTGATACATGTTTGGGTCTGCTCAGCTGTTGCCTTTCGCTTCCTAACTAAAATAATGATACTGGGCATTGTACCACAAAATTAGACATAGGTTTCCAAACTAGACCTCGGCCAAATAACAACAAGCAAAGGCTTTTTATATAAGAACCATGAATGTCTGTACAATGTCACGGCAATCCATCCAAATGTTGCTGATATATTTAAGTTGAGACCACAGTGGCTGACCGGCATTGCAATCCATAGTGAAGTGCGATGATAGGGCTAATCTTGACTATTGCTTTTTTGCATTTTCTGGGAAAAGTAAAACATTCAGGCTCTTCTTACGAGCATTTGTTAATATTTATGGCATTTATTACATTATATTCTAACCGTGAACGTCAAACGAATATATAATCAAAAGCTCACTCATTATGACACCTTAAGGAAATTTACTGACAGCCAAAGTTTTCAGATTGGAACAAATTAGACTTTCAGGATACATTGGATGTTGCATGCATGAATAATCTCACTTCACTTAGAAACTGCTTTCAAATTGCCTTTGATCGCGATTCTCAGCCTCAGCTCCTGTGGATCTGCTCAGCAGCTGCTAACAGAAACCGCTTGAGTTGGGAACCTCCTAGATAGAGGCTAAAGGAGCTTAATGTGAAATATGATAAGATTTTCGGTCTGTATTTTTAGACATGTTGATAGTAACTTCATTGTTGAGTCCCCTGGCAGCCTCCCTCACACCACAGCTAGGAAATGCCTCGCGTAGCACCTTGAACTGAAGTGCTAAAAACGACTATGCATGCTCAGTCAGCCTTTCCACAATAAAGGTTTATGATTCAGTATTCAGCAGAAAGTTATTCAGTGGACAAATCTACATTTCGCATGACATCCAAATGTTCAGTCTGTGGCTCACAAGCATGGGACTGTCACAGCTTTCCGCCCATAATAATCCACAGGCTGGGATTTCTTTTTAAACCTATGGCTTAATGTAAAATAAAAGTAGGATGTGCTTAAGACAGAGCTCCTGCTTATCAACCACGCTACCAACTACGTGCCAACAAACTATGAGAGGCATGTCTTCCTGATGTGAAGGCGCCCGGCTAAATTATGTTAATCCATAACGTGGAGAAATGGTGAGATCAACCCTCAAGACTTAAGCACGCTCTCCGATTAGGGCATTAGCCATGACAGTAATATCTACCTCTCCAGTGACGTCAGCGCCTCAACTCAGAATTGATTGATTTAGTCAGCACATGCACTCCCATAACATTCAAACCTAAAGACTTTTCTCTCTTGTGAAAGGTTCATAAGAAACACAGTCATGAGCAATCAGTGAGGATTAATTGTATTCTCTTTCAATTCCAATTCCATTAAATTAGTGCAGCTTTATCCTTTCATCAGTTTTAAATGACTATTTCACAGCTAATAAAAACGGATTTTCTTATTTTAATAATAACTTTGAAACCTGAATTCTTCATTTAAGGGCATGACCCATAAGAATATTCATTTTCTTTGCAAAAGCGTTCATTTTAAGAGTTGATACACCTAGACCCGGTAGTTTATTGTATGTTTAATACCTTATGAATTGTCTGTCTTGGCATTTAAATCTACTACACTGGTGTTAACAGGAAGCATTGATGTGGCTTGCCCTTAAAGTGGTTAGAAGCATATCTAAAATGTGTATGAGTTTGCTATAACAATGACAATCTATTGGTGAATAAATTGCTATGTTGGCGTAACTATATTTTAGGGCTGTGCAATTAATCGTATTTTAATCTCGATTACGATTTTGTCTTGCAACGATTACGAAAAAACTACGTAATCTAAATAAAACGATTATGTTTTTTAATTATTATTATTATTATTATTTTTTTTTTTTTTTTTTTTATTGGTTTTTCAGTTGAATTATACTTAAAGTCAGGGTAATCGACTGTTAAAAACATACTATTCACATTTATTTTTTCAATAAATGGATGTTTTCAAAGTAATGGATAATCCTTTTTAATAATCGTGATATCAATTATTGACAAAAATAATCGTGATTATGATTTTTGCCATAATCAAGCAGCCCTACTATATTTATACATGTTTATCTGCATTGGGATTGACAGTCAGGTGACAATGGGGGTTATTTAGCCTCCGAGACACTGAGGACATGTCTTCATGTTCTGTCAAAGGCTTTAATTCAGGAACCATGCCAGCCAGCAAGGACGACTGAGATAAGGTGAAACGAGGGTGAGGTTCCTGGGTTGTTGGCTCTCTAAATGTGTGTCTGACGAGAGTGAATATTTAATGTTGGTTGTCTTGGATGCACATGTTTCTGGAGGTGTTTGATGAGGTCAGCCCGTGAGATGCAGAAGTAGCAGTGAGAGGAGAACCAGCCAGTACACTTGGAACATTTGGTTGCTCCATACTTGCGTCACTGCATTTGCTGTCTAGCACCACTGAAAGATCTACAATGTTTAGTCAACGCTCATCCATACCCTCTGTCTCCGTCTTTCTCCCATGTTCCATGTCTTTAATGCTAGCTCTCTTCTTGTGCTTTTTCTCCTGTCTGGCCCTTCAATTCCACACAATTCCCCCCTTTGCTTTTCAATTGAATTTCTCCCCTCCTTCTCTCTCTTTGACTCTTCCCTCTCTCTCAGTAGCACTGCAGCTGAACAGAATAATGAGCTTACCCTGACTGAACCTGACACCGGTACACAACACAGCAAAGACATGCTATAGGTCACATAGGCATGCTTGGGACATTTCACCCAAGTAATATCAGATTATAATATTGATATATGCTGTCTCACTGAAACTTGGTTGAGACATGAAGAATATGTCAGCATAAATGAGGCCACTCCACCCAGCCATATCAATACTCATATTCCTTGAGGCACGGGCCGAGGAGGTGGAGTTGCAGCCATCTTTGACTCAAATGTACTTATCAATACTAAACCAAAATTAAATTACACCTCCTTTGAAAGTGTTGTTTTTAGTCTTACGCATCTGACCTGGAAAACTTTGCAGCCAATCTTATTTGTTACAGTGTACCGTGCACCAGGTCCTTATTCAGAATTATTATCAGAATTCTCTGAGTTTTTATCAACGTTGGTACTTAAAACAGATAAAGTAATTATCGTAGGTGACTTTAATATTCATGTTGACGATGATACAAATAGCCTTACTGTTGCATTTAACTCTGTATTAGATTCTGTTGGTTTCTGTCAGAGTGTAAATAAACCAACCCACTGCTATAATCACACTCTTGACCTTGTTCTGACTTATGGTATTGAAATTGAGCAACTATTAGTCGAACCGCATAATCCTGCTTTATCCGACCATTTCTTAGTAACTTTTGAAGTACTGTTACTAGGGCTGCTCGATTATGGCAAAAATCATAATCTCGATTATTTGGGTCAATAATTGATATCACGATTATAAAAAAAAAAAAGATTATCCATTACTTTGAAAACATCAATTTATTGGAGAAAACAAATGTGAACAGTATGTTTTTAACAGTTGATTACCCTGAACTTTAAGTATAATTCAACTGAAAAACCAATACAAAAAAAAATAATTAAAAAACATTAGTAATAATAATTAAAAAAAAATCGTTTTATTTCGATTGCGTTTTTTTCGTAATCGTTGCAAGCCATAATCGGAAATGCGATTAAAATATGATTAATTGAGCAGCCCTAAATCAGAGCATAGAAATCTATTTAGTGTTGGCAGTCACAGAAGACGAGTCTGTCTGCAGCAGGCTGACACACCAGGGTGCTAAAGTTCAAACTAACTCATAAGGAAAGGAAGAAAGTGATTGCAGAGGAGTAGGCCAAGAGCACATCAAGTCAAGCTGAGCTTCATCAGTTTAATTAAAATGGTAACTAACAATCAGTGCTGCAGATTTTCTGCACTGCGTGTGAATATAAATCCCCTGTATGGCTGGTTTTAATTTGAAGCATAATTAAGTAATTTTCCTGTCATATTTGGGAGACATCAAGGAGATTGTGGTATTATGTGGGGAGCTGAGCCTCAGCCAGACTGCAACCAGACAAACTAAATCTAAATCTGCATGTAGGGGAACAGTTGGATATCTGGATTATGTGATTCAGCTACCATGGGGGTGGGGGAGCTCAAACTGAAAATGGTTTGATAATGGATGTTCCTTCGTTTTGTAATTCTGTCTGGCTTTTGTAATTTCTTAATTGCTTCATTCTGTCACTACTCCATCCACAGCATTTGGCACGGCTGCAGTACGGTGTAAGGGTACACCATGTCTCCAGAGCGCTGCAGTGAGGCTTTTTAAGATGAGCAGAATGGATATTGGGTATTCTCAACACTGGTTTATATCAGACTGGCAGAGGAAGCCTTCTCACCCCAGCACTGGGTTTCTAGCAGGGGAATCTTTTAGAGATAAGAAAATGGTTTCCTGTTCTCACTGGAGTCTGCTCCTCATCCTCTTCTCTTTTCTTTTATGTCAAACTTGAAAGGGAGACGAGGCTTATTTGGGGAAGGCAGGAAGCTGGGTTTGTAGTTGAGGACGTCGCCAGAGAGGAAGAGTTCACAGCGGTGATTCAGTGCAGCCTGATGTCTGCTGCACTGAACTTAGAAATCATGCTGCTGTGATTTTTCACTCAGACATAGGCCTCATGCGTTATTCATGTTCCTCTGGATCCACCGGTTGATATTTAATCACTATATTAACAATGCTTTCAGCAAGGTGCTCGTAATGAGTAGTGTGTACAGTATTTCTTCTCTTGTGGGTTTGCTGGCATCTGTGTGATGCATCAGTATTTAAAAAAAGCTCGCCAGCATATCTGCTTTGTGTGAATTCATGCATAAATGAACGATGGCAGCAACAATAATATTGCTGGTGTCATGGGTACACTAACTGCCTTTTGTTGGGTGCCTTTTCAAGAAAAGGCAGAAAGCTTTAATTACACATGGATGCTGACGTCCTGTAGGACTGCCTGCTGGATCGGCACATTACAGACAGGTGTGTGTGTGTGTGTGCCTGCAGGTGCTCTAGGAAGGATGTTTTTCATTGTTGGAAATGGAGATATTTCCACATAAAGTAGTCTCTAATGACTCTAGCACTTTCATAAGGGGTAACACACTGTGTCTGCTAATTGCTCTGCAGCAGAGAGTACAAATGCAAATGATCTGATGCAGAGATGAGATCATGCAGTTTGAAATAGAGTTTTTAAAGTGGGACACCTAAAGACTTCAGTCCTGGTTGATTGAAAACTTAATTGAGCTTAGACTTTAGCAGTCTGGAGTCTTGTTGTTTGATTTTAAGACTACCATTTTTGTTGTGTGTACACAGTGGCAAAAAACTGTAATGGGGCAAGTATATAAACATATACTACTAATAATAATACTTCAGGCCAGAATGACTTAACATACATTTATCCACACTAAAATATTTGAGCCACTGTAAAGAGAAAATAAAGGTTATGATTCTATAATGTTTTTGTGATGTGAGCCCATAAACACATACAGTACTTGTTGACTGACCCAGAAACACCAATTACGTAATGCAGTTGTCTTGTCGCTTTTATGTATTCTTTAAGGCGGTGTATTTTCATGTATACACACTGTTCATTCACACCGTAGACTCACTGTGTGTGTGTGTGTGTGTGTGTGTGTGTGTGTGTGTGTGTGTGTGTGTGTGTGTGTGTGTGTGTGTGTGTGTGTGTGTGTGTGTGTGTGTGTGTGGGTGTGGGTGGGTGTGGGTGTGTGTGTGTATTTTTTTGTAGTTGTCTTGCTTGTCGTCTCTTGGGAGTGTGCCGTTCTCTCCTCTGTAATGTGGGATGTAGCCCTTCCTGCTTAATTCACAGAACCAAGGTCATGTGCAAAACTATTATTGAGAAATTCAGCTCAGGAGGTGTATACAACTTGTGTTGATTGTCAAACACTCTAATCCTGAGTTCCTTTGACAGTGCCTAATCAGAGGATTGGTAAACTTATCACATTAACTGCACTTGTATATTCTCAGCTGTGGCTCTGTTGCTCTGAGAGACATTTAAATAATTTAATTTTAGATAATGTTCTATAGATAATTCTAAAATACATTGTTTTTCCTTTTCAATGGGTTACTGTTTCAGGTTTTTACTGCAACATTTCTAGTTTGAGATCACAACATCTACAGTAAGAAAGAGAGAGAGAGTTGGTGATACAACCCCCCTTCCCCTAACACATAAATCACTGCAGTGGATAGTAGTCAGAAAGTCCACAGATCACAAACACACACTTACTGTACACACACTGTTTCCATGTTTCTAAAACTCATATTCAGCAGTTTTTTAGTTTTCTGTTTAATATAAAAAACGGATATTTATTTGGATGTATTCTCTTGTATGAACTTAAGTCTGTATTTGGTGCAGTGTTTCACTTACAATGGAAACACACATCTGGACTGCTCACTAGTCTCCATCAATAATAAGTCAACGCTGCCCATACTCCTGCTTTTACTTTTGTGTAAAAGTTAGAGGCTACACTCCCTTCCCACCATCCCTGCACATTAATATAAAAGCATTTCATTTGCACTTAACACTGAAAGGCTTTGATTGTAAAAACTGCAAGTGCAGATTTAGCCATAAATGATACATAAGCCATTATTTGGTTAAAACGCGATAATTTTTTTTTAGACAGGTCAAAGGGTCGGTGAAAGCCCTATTTTGCTGAGTACTAAGGGGTTTAATAGATAGATGGATTCATTAGGCTTTGTGCAGCCTTTGACTGGTGGAGAAAAACATCCCCTTATTTAGTTATCATTGCCACAAAATGAAAACTCATCATGCCTTTCTGTATTTCGAAATATGAAATGATGTTAAACAGACCCGGGTTTCCTGTAGCTCCGAATGCTACCTCATCTGTAAAGAGATAAGTTGAGCGTGGATGTCGTTGGTAAAGAATGTTTTTCCTGTGAAAATATTGATATATTTCAATTGATTTAAAACAAACGTCTCCAGTCCTTCAGATGTTTAGGATCATTTTTTATTTAAGAGTTTAACTGGGAAAAGAGCAAAACTGCAGTTTGCATTGATAAAAAGATTGAATCTAGGCTTATTAATTTTTCATAGGGCTTCAGAAGGAAGCTACTGTTAATATGAAGCTTTTCTTTTTAATTGGTTGCTCCCATTTGTCTACTAAAGGAGTGCACTAGATTTCTGCATTATAAAACTCTTCCTAATATTATTGTATTCTTGTTTAACTGTAGACTTATAGGGTTGATCGTATAAGAAAGGTTTTGATAGGCTTAGTCTCACCTTCTTTGCTTAAGATATTTAACTTTTTTTCCATACCTCTGTAAATGTCTCTAGAAACTTTAGGAAAGTAATTCAACTTCTAACATACGAACATATGTAACCCTTTGACAGTTTTGGAAATACATTCGTGGAGATTTGAGTAGAAGAATACGACCAATTCGCAAGTTAACATATACCCATATTACCAGGATATGACTCGAATCGGCTAGCCTGGCTTTATCCAAAGGTAACACAATCCACCTTACAGCACATTAAATACAAATAAAATGTGTGGTTCGTGTAAAGCCGGCGGAAACTGTCCAGGTAAAGCCTGATTAAACCCCAGGATATTTTTTTTAATTGACCAATTTCTGAAATGCCAGCTGTCAATCACTTGGAGGGGGCTTCACAATGCATGATACATCCCTGTTAATGATTTGGCTCTGTCACAATGGAATGGGTTTCTGGCAGGTCATACATTTTGTTCAGCTGTCTTGCAGTTTGAGCCCCTGCATGGTCCGTTTAGCCACACGTCATGCTGGGAAAAGATCAGTTATAAAATGTAGCGAGCCTCTCCTAAGTACAATATAATTGGAGTATTTTACATACTAAAGTCTTGATACTGCTTTGAGATGAACCTCCCTGCAGAACAGACGGACTATATTGTCTGCATCTGCTTTCATGGCTCTGCAAAATCTTTTCTTCCCTGTACTTTCTATTCATAGTAGGATTTCTCTTGTCAGTGTTGAGGATGTGGTCATCTCGTGTGAATAAACTTGATTCATTCAAACTTAATTGGAATTTTCAGCGGACAATACGCACTAGGGGTTCTTTGCGCCACTTCATTACGAGAACCCATGATTAGGCCAATTGATCCATACAGTGTGAGCATTAAAGCCCCCGTTTTTCTATGCAGAGAGGCCAATTAAAATATAAATGTGCGTTAACATGATGTACAAGTTATTATTATTATTAAGGTCTTGGTACATTTGAACAGAACCAGGCTAGTGTTTTCTCTCGGTTTCCAGTCTAAACTAAACTAAGCTAAAGCTAACCAGCTAGGGGTGGATTCTTATTTCAATATTTTAAATCGCTGGATTGACTTGTTATAACAAATTAGTATATAAATCATTGAAGAGAGACGAAGACATTTCCAAAACGACTTCTCATATTTGATCATGCACTTATTTTCCTTATTAGTATGCACTGTATTTGGGATTTGTTACAACCAACACAAATAATGCATAGTAGAAACTCATGGTGAATTAGAGCAGATTTGACCATATATTTCTCTGAAGCATTATGTTAAACTGGAGGGATACAGTCAGTAATAACCCAAGGGTAAAGCCATCCGTCTCCCTCCCTTTCACATCACTCTGGAACCCGTCTTCTACGCGAGTGCACACACTGTTTAGCTCAGCTCCTCAGTCCACAAATCTGCTGCCGTCTATTTTTAAACTCTTGCTATAGCGGAGCAACTGTATGTGCGTGGAATATTAAGCACTCCCCCTCTAACTGGCTCTCGCTCACCCCCTCTCCAACTGTGGGTAACTGTAGTCATCATTGGCTCACTTCCATACGCAGAACAGTCACACACTTCAGTCAAGTGCCAAAAGAGCCAAAGAGCCCTCGCTTTTTTCTTCCTGGCTCTCTTGCGTTCCCACTTTCCTGCACACACAAGCACACAATCATTTGGCTGTCATTTCCCCCTAGATCTCCCTCTTTCTCTCAACTGCCTATTCATGAACTTTATAATATTCGCTATTTTTCTCCAACCTTTTCTAGCATGGTAAGCATCGTGAAGAGCGAGCGGACTGGACTACTTAGTAATCTCATGTCGTCTCAGAGAGAGCTGCTGTTCTGATACGCAAGGCTGATTAGCTCTGACTTGTGGTGTGTGTGTGTGTGTGTGTGTGTGTGTGTGTGTGTGTGTGTGTGTGTGTGTGTGTGTGTGTGTGTGTGTGTGTGTGTGTGTGTGTGTGTGTGTGTGTGTGTGTGTGTGTGTGTGTGTGTGTGTGTGTGTGTGTGTGTGTGTGTGTGTGTGTGTGTGTGTGTGTGTGTGTGTGTGTGTGTGTGTGTGTGTGTGTGTATTTTAGCACTAGAAGAAGGAAGAGGCAGCCCAGTGGGAGCTTTCCCTTCTTCTCCCCGCCCTTCTTCATGGCTCTCAGGGAGGTGGACGGCATGATAATGACTCACTGAGTGATTGATTTCCCAGGGCGTGATGTACATGTACATTTCAGCGTTTACTACATACTACATATAGGCTTCATGTGGAATATGTTGACAATTAAATGGCTATTTTGGATTTTTATGGATCAATTGCTTCTTTCTAAATGCAATATTTTGTATTCATTTAGCGCAAGTATCGTTTTCCATTTATTTCAAGAATTTTTTATTAAATAAAACAGTGTAAGCATCTTTATCTGAAATGACTGATAACCCTCTTAAGCCTCGCATATAGATTGATGCTACGCTAGACATGTTTTTACAAAGCGTTGATAACTAAACAATTTTTTGAGTGTTATCACAAGTCTAAGTGGTCCTGTTAGCTGGAACTACCACAGAGGTGGGTTTCAGTGCCAGATTGAGACATTAAACTTGAGAGATGTTTAGTTGAGTTCAACATTTTGGTTGAGTACTAATATGTCCCTGGTCCAAGAAAAGGTTGGGTAGAGCAGCCCGAAAATCAAACTGCTCACTGATTAAAATCTCTGTGCCTTTTTGTAGAAAAGTGACATGTAAGATGCTTGAAAAGTAAGGACAGAACCATATAGCGTAACTAAGGTTCGAGATTCAAATGTATATTTCCTTAGTTCGTCTTACAGCCTTATGAAGGTTTTAAACGTACTTAGTATGCTTTGCTGACGTAGTGCGATAACTGTTATTTTGCCGGGACACGGATGGGTTTCCTGGATGTGTGAAAACTATGTGAAGGCATAACAGTAACACGTTCAGCCTTATTTATAGTCTGTATAGTATATGTGTAAGTGTACGCGTCAAAGCATTGTTGTTGTCATCTGAAATGGTTTCTGTTATTTCTAATATAAATAAACATCTAATTAGATTCCTGAGCTGGGTTTCTTGACCTCAGACATGAAGGCAAGGGCACCATTCATGTTTTTTAACAACTCCTAGGCGTTAACTGATGATGAGATGCAGGCTACTGGGAGCTCTTTTTATTCTCATCTTTCCTTTGTTTCCCGATGTCTCAGCCAATTATCAGTAAAACAAATTCTGTCTATAACCACAGCCTGTTCTGGATCTCAAATCATCTATGTCAAAAGAATGAAGAGGTTCTCTACTTCAATTAGGAGTGAATACTGACTCAGAGAAGCATATAATAGATATGTTGCTGTTGTGAGTTCACTGTGGAAACTTGCCAACATTTACATTTGCTCTACATCATTAATGTGTTTATATTTGGGAGGCTGTGGCGCAGTGGATTAGTGCTTTGGTGTTCAGATCAGGGAGCAGAGGTTCAAACCCCACTGCAGTCAGTCAGCATGTCGTTGTGTCCCTGGGCAAGACACTTCACCCCAAATTGCTCCTGTGGGGATTGCCCACAGTATTGAGTATGTAAGTTGCTTTGGATAAAAGCGTCTAACAAGTAACAAATAACATGTAATGTAATATTTCAATTTTACCTAACCGGTTTCCCCGCTATCCAAATTCAGAGGACCTGTTTGATTGGTGGAATACTGTGGCTGAAGATTTGGGCCGTCCCAACGCGGATGTTTTGACAACATTGCAAAAACTGATAAGGTCTCGTGATTCAGCTTGAAGGGCTGAAACTTCCATGAAAGCCATTCTTCTTGTTCCTTTCTAACGAGGCAAAAGGCCTTAGTCCTCCCAATATTTAAGAATAGTTCTAATAAAATATATTAATAAAATTACAATTCATTAAATTTCATTTAGGCGGCTGTGGCTCAGTGGATAGAGTGCTGGACTTCAAATCAGGGAGTAGCAAGTTCGAGTCCCACTGCAGTCAGCAGGTGGGTGTGTCCCTGGGCGAGACACTTCACCCCAAATTGCTCCTGTGGGGATCGCCCACAGTACTAAATGCATGTAAGTTGCTTTGGATAAAAGCGTCTAATAAATGACATGTAATTTAGCTTTTATGCAAATCGACTTACAATAAGTGCTATCGCTTTAAATAAACCAAAGCATTTGAAGTACTGCAACATTTTTGTGTTAGGTTTAATGGCCAAGATGCAGTCAGATCAGGTGATTGTTTTTAGTCCTCAAGATGTTTCGACTTTCAGCAGTCCTAAAACAATAGGAAGCTCGTTCCAACATGTTTGAGCCAGGATAGCAATCAGGCGTGTTTTTGTTGAGTGGTACCTGGGTCGTATGTGCAGTGAAGGAATGGCAAGCTGATTGGCTGATGCAGAGCGAATTGAACATGCTGGAGTGTATTGTTGAACCACGTCATGTTTGTAGGAAGGGCCTGATCCATTCATAGCACAGTAGACCATTAACAGTGTCCTGCAGCAGATTTGATCAGCCGGTGGTAGCCAGTAAAGGGAGCAGAGGAGAGATGTAGTGTGAGTGTGCATCAATACATTGTGTATTCTATTATATTTATATTATTAAATCAGCAATATGACAAACTACCATTTATTTAATACTGCACACAATAGAAGATCAATCAATCAATCAATGTTTATTTATATAGATGAGAAGTGGTTGCAGTCAGATGTCCCTGCACCAGTGTCTGTGTGTCGTCTCGTCTCCGCTGTAGTACTACGTCCCGTCAGCCGGATGACTTTCCACCGCCCTTGGAATTTTGGGAGATGCTGGGGAACCACAGGTCTCCATGGCAACAAGATTATTACATCACTGCTCTCCAGCTGCTGTCGTCAGGCTGGTGTTTGGCCAAGCTCTGCGGCAGCCCAACAGTGACTCCACACACACTGTCGTCACACACACACAGCCCTCGCTACGTGGTGTGTGTGTGTGTGATGAGCTAGAAGAGGATGAATATATCTACCATATCTTTGAAGATTTTAATTATTTCTTCTGTAGAATCATAGTTAAACATTTTTCATTTTATGTTAAGTAAACGTTAAGACATTGTGTGTTCAAAGGAAAGATGCCAACTCACTCAAGGGTCCTGTATCTGTGTGTTTGATACATTACCCTGGAGTAAGATTATACGAGATTATGCAATTTAACAGTGTTAATCAGTATAAATGCAAAAACATTGGATGGTTCCTCCTTTAGAAATTTGAATTTGCTGTTTTTTTATTCTTACAGTAAAGTCATTTCAACATATCTTGATTTCTGTCTTTAGGTCTGACAAAAATGATGTTTTGAAAAGTCTCCTAGAGCTACAAGATATTCCACTCTGCAGTGTTTTCTAACGTTTATATTTTTCAAGAAATACATTTCATTGATGTAATGAAGACACATTAAACATATATTGTAACTGTACTTGTAAGCATGTAATAAGGATGTCAAGGAACATGGAAAGAGAGGAAGGGGGGGGGGGAAATCAAGAACGGGATGTCACACACAAAAAACAAAACCTAGCATTTAAACAATCTATAGGTGATACAAAAGATACGAGATGACCGTATGACTGGAGCTGTCTTCTCTACTTGTAGGCTCCTTTAACCCACTTTGGGTTTTGCCTCAGGGAAGGTTAGTTCTTAAAACGCTTGGCACCGTTTAAATGGGGTTAACAGACTCTGATAGCCCCATTTTCAGTGGACTGGGTCCCTGTGGGTGCCTGTGATGGATGGCCACATGAAAGCAATTTATCTACAGCAGACTGTGATGTGCACATGCAAAGGGGTTGTGGTCGGTATAAAAAGGGGCCAACAGCATCAGGGCTGTCGTTTCCTTAGCTTCAACACATCCCTTTTCTTAACCTCTGAGGTAGGGGTGGGCGATATTGAAAAATATATTATCACAATATTTTTCAAGCAGTATCACGATAGATGATATATATCATGATATTTTTTCATGTCGGTTATTATGGTTACTTAACAGGACAACCCCCTACAAGGTAACAGAAACTAAAACAAAAAGGAGTAACAGACCAAAATAGCATTTCAAGCTGGTTTTATTTCTGAAATGAATCCCTGAATGAACAATTCAACATTTTGATATGGCTTCAAGGCACAGTTTCTCAGTATAAAAATGAACTTTCTGAGGTAGCACTAGCAGTGAACATCAATAAACATGAAAAGGAGGGTAAAACATAGCTAAGTAGAACATAAAACATCAATGAGGAAAAGTCAGTGCCAAACAATTAAGATGTAAACTTTAGACTTGAAGTGCAATAAAAGACTTTAGCATAACTGAAGGGAAAAACTATATAAATACCTTATTGATAAAATAAAATATAAGCCAACAGAATCAAACAAGACAATAAATAAAGTGCAATACTTTCTGAATCCTGACTAGACAACTTTAGAGAATGTCTTTCACATCAGTTTATTTTTTTTATAGTTAAAAAAAAGAAAGAAATTCAAATATATATTTTTTCCAATTTATTTTTATTTTTTTTATCACGATAGATACGATATCTCTGAAAAAGCATATCGTTGACACCTAATATCGTCACGACGATATATATCGTCATATCGCCCACCCCTACTCTGAGTTTGTTTCAAGAAGGTCCACCGTGTCCCTCAGCTACATCATTCATCAAGGTGCCATTACTAACGCAGACAGGACAGGGCATCCCAGAAGGCTTTGAACTTCCTGCTTGGACAGGGGTCAGAGTGACCTTGCCGCCCGACTGAACTCTCTCCGCTCGGGTTGTAGTCCCTCAGCCACTGAACATTTACGTGTGCACATAGCGTACTGACGGCTCCGGGGTTTTACTGAGAGAAGAGAGTTGAGGATAGATGTGAATTGAGGGGTGTTAGAAAGCTCCAGGTAAGACTCACCTGGCCGGCTGTACTCGTGGTGAAGTCTACCTGACATGACTGTAATTTTACGGGATACAAAGAAGCAGAATCGTATCTACAGGACGTTAAAATAGTCATATATATTCTTATCTTTTTATTTCCTTCCAGGGTGTTGCACATGATCCTCTTGCCCTAGCTCATCTCAGGTTATTCAGGTACATTTTAGAGCAGATCTAAAAATACGATTTATGATGTCAGCACATATATCTGCAGAACAGTCATGGGTGGTGAGGATTAAAAATTCATAAATTGTCAGAAGGTGGAGGATAATGCAGCAGAATGAGAGGTGAGGGGAGGATTGGACTAAAGCCATTCAGACTAGTTTGAAAAATTCAAATACATGCATTCAAATATGTCCAGAGATCTTTTGGTGCACATTTTTATAATTTAGTTTTGTTATGATTTCTTTATTTAGAGCGCATTTCTCCAACGTTTGTTTCTTTTCCCTAAGGTTCCATCCTCGGGGGATAATGAATGATAATCCTAACATGGTAATCCCGAGTAGCTCTGCTCGCCTGCTGTAGCTCTAAGTAAGTCAAAAGCAGTCTTTGAGCTAATTTATACCACAAGTGCCATGGTGGAGCCACAATAAATTCAAGTAACCACCACTGGAATATGATTCAACCACTGTATAACAGAAACATAATAACACATTATTTATACTATCCCAAAACATTAAGACTGGAAGGAAGTTAACTGTTGATCAAATTCACTGTTATAAAATGATTTACTGTTTGTCCTTAAGGATACTATCAGCAATATCAGGATTGTAAAAGATTGGTGTTTGGGTGTTTGACTAACTTCCATCCAAGCCAGTTTTAATATGATTTCCCTTATGTCACCTTAAGAAATGATAGCTTGAGGGGACATAAAAGGGGGGTTTAACATGGAATAAGGTGGATACTATTCAATTAATGAGATGTCGCACCTTTGACATTAATTAAAAGACATTCATCGTAAGACGGGTAAATGTCAGAATCCGGAATTACTTGACCTCATCACCAAAGTTAATTTTCTTAAATGAATGTATCTCATTGATTAATATTTGGCAGCGCCTATTTTTGGGCATGAATGGAAAGATCAGATAACCACTGTAAAGAATATTTCCTTTTCACTCAAATTTGACTTGCGCAACGTGTGACATTGCGGTGGATAAAATTCACTTCAAGTCGCAATAAATTATCCAGACATTGTACGATTTTAATCTAATTAGCATTACCAATCAGGCTCCCTGCGGAAACACAATCCCATATCTGCAGGCGATGTGGCAAATTGTGTGTGTTCTCTGAAAATGCATTGTATTAAAGCCCCTCACTTGCACATAATTTACATTTTCCCTGAATCTCCTTCTTACTTTAGGTATGACTCAGCTGTTGTTACTCATTAATTTGTCAGTGAGTTCTGACTTAGCAGAAATGCTTGACCCCAGGTTCCTGCAGTATTCGTGGATACTTGGATGGTCCGTTAATATGCTCTTGTGGGGATGAACCACCTTAAAAGTGCTTATCATGAATTCTGGATCATGAGGACGAAGACTAGTTGTTCTGATGAATCAGCACAAATGTTTTCATCATGGTGGCGTAAAGTTCCTTCAAATACAGTTTCACTTTGATTTACACTTTTAGATATCTCAGTGATTTCTTACTTTCTATCGAGATCAGGGATATTCAACTAACATTCAATGAGGTCCAGTTAGAGAAAATGTCCCCATGCAAAGGTCCGGAACATCAAAATGTCTAAGTTGCTTTATGACTTAGTGTGATATATATTGAAGTAGCCTGCAGCTGTTTCAACGTCTGCATGTAATCAACAACTGACTGCCAATCAAATAAAGAAAGTACAATTCATTAACAACAATATTTATTGTCAATTAACATTGAACTGTACAGATATACAGTAAATACTGTGGATATGTGTAATGTTCCTCTCTGGCTGCATTTACAAATAAAATAGAGAAAATAAATAAAATAGCTTTTGAAAATATGTGCATCTTAAAAGTTTCAGCCGATTATAGAACAATATCAGTCTTTACTCATCATAACAATTGAACAGTTTTAAAGTTTCTCTTTCTGTCCCTCTTATATTGCAGTCCCTCACTCACTTTGTTTTATTCAGTGTGAGACTTGAGCTCGAGCTTGTCCTGTCAGGAGTTTAGATCTGGGCTGAAATGGTGTCAGGGCCATTCTCATACACACATGCAGGTGCTCATTGGTTAGCCTCGGTTAGCCTGCGCTGGAACGATATTTATTTTTTGTGACCTCAGTTCTGACTTGAGAGGGAATGTTTGGTCAAACACTTTGTGTTTTGTCTCATAGTTGCGTTTTGGCAATTTTAATGAGCGCCACGGTCTCTGAACAAATGAGACACACTGGCTCTGTGCTCCCAGTGGGCAGGATGAACATGAATGAGTCCACTCAGGGTTAAAAGCTCTGTTCTCACTCCACTTTCCTCTTCTTGGAGAGCGCCATGTGTAATTATGTGTCTCTCCCTGTCTGCCGCTAACACGCCTGTTCACTCTCCTCTCCGTCTTCTCTCTCCCGCGCTCTCGTCTCTTCTTCTGTGTTTCTCTCCCTGTATCACTCACTCGTCTCTTTCGCCCCCTGTCAGCAGCGATTAAAATAGAATCGCCCCGTCAAAATTGAAATCCCCTATTAATGTATTGATTATAGGTCGGCATCATAGACTGTATCCGGATCCGGACCTCGGTCCGCCTGTTGCCGACCCCTGATAGATGATGCTAGCTGGCATTATTGTGCCAATCACTCTAAGATATTGAGAGTTTATCAATTGGTAAGAAAACCTAACCGCTTACTGGTGACGTCAGATAAAAATGTAGAAGATATTTTAGTCAGGACCAAAATGTTGGACTGACTGACAGACTTATATCACCATTTAATGAGCCAATAACAACACCTTTTTCTTTCTTACACAGGAGGACAGGTTGGTTACATTCTTTCACAGTCTCTTCGATTTTGGAGAGTAGCATTAATCCACTTTCTCACCAAGCAGCAATGTTTTGTAAATGGCTTTATCCATTACAAAGAAGCTTGTTTACATGTTTCCTTTGTATTTGGACAATCCAAGTGATGCTACCTCCGCCCTCTTGGCTAACCAGTCTAAAGCCATTTCGATCTAGAAGTCAATAACCAACTCAAAGGATCAAAAATGTCTCTGTTCTTTCGGGAAAACAGAGTATATTATTAACAACAGGACCTGAAAACCTGATTCTCTTTCAATTAAGCCCTTTTTTTCTTTAACAGATTGTTCCCAGTCTGGCGGGTTATTTTATTCCAAACGTCATTTGTTCATTTGACATTTGTTCAATACTGCAGCAGTGGAGCAATGATGACTGTTTAGCAAGCCTGGCTATGAAGCACTGCAGCTCTGAATTAAAGATATCAGGATATGTGGGTGCTCTCAGTTTACAGGATGCATGCACTGGACAGCTCCTTCCTGCATACATTAACTGTTC
This sequence comes from Notothenia rossii, assembly GCF_949606895.1. NCBI lineage: Eukaryota > Metazoa > Chordata > Actinopteri > Perciformes > Nototheniidae > Notothenia > Notothenia rossii. The sequence goes on along the minus strand of NC_136904.1, from coordinate 11,503,530 downwards.
TCCCTCACATGAAACATTAATACTCATACAGGGATGGATGCTATGGAAATGTGGCTTCCTTATGTGTCGCTCATTCTCCCTGATGCGGCATGTGGAGAAATGAATGACGCTTGCTGTGTGAGAGGCTTAGCAACACGTGATTGTAGACCGCCCCAGTCAGAAGCCATTTAAGGTTCCCTTCCTCTCTTCTTTAGTGCACAGTCAAAGTGACGCAAGTATCGGAGGTACTGGAGCTTATAATTGAAAGACTTTTACTGGAAGTATCTCCCAAGTAAAGTGCTGTCTCGATGGGATTTTCAATCTTCCTCCTTAGCCTGGTAGATGAGTTCAGCAGCAACCTCAAGTTTCGAGGCTTTTATTGTCATGTGTGCATAGCTACAGTGTAGTTATGACAATGAAACATCTTAGGTCACAGGTTCCTCCAACAGCGCAACAGCGCAACACAATAAAACAGATAACCTCCATCCTTTCTCAGAGTACAACAGACTCTGGGCATCAGTTAGGATGTCAAGTGCTTTTATTGAACAGCACACAACAGGATTAAAAGGATAGCACTGTAGATGTTTACTCTACACATTGCCATAAGCGATGGAAGACAGCCATGAAATGAATAGATTGTTATTTGTGTGCAAATTTTACACACCGTTGACATTTGCTCAGTGATGGCTTTGTGCACCTTCTGCTGAGACACTACAAGAGGTAATTAGCAGGCTAACATGATGCTATGCTGAACACACTTCTTAGCAAACAGTTGTAAATGTGCTTTTCCAGCAAATACTAAGGATTGTGTCTCCTCCCCCTGGCAAATATAAGTCCAATATTGACACTCTTTTAACTCTTCTTGGCCTCTGACAGATCAGCAGGGAAAGGTACTCCACTGTTTTCACGAGCTAATTGCTAACTTTGTCATTCTTCTGCCATTTGGTGTTGGGCAGGTTGTGAACAATGTGATTTTAGAGCGGAAAACAACCCTTAAGATAACGGCAAGAGCGAACCAAAATAGTAGAGGTTTAGGCTGGAAAACTAATGCAATGTCAGGGAAACTGTATAGTATATATATATCATGATAATTGTCTGATGGTTACTCACTAGAATTGACCCCTTCATATACTTAACGAAATTGTATCATCTGTTCATAAGAAAACATTTTTTAAGGAGCTTTAAATAAATACCACAGAGATGCCTTCAGGACAGCAGAGCAGCTGGATCCATGCAATCTCATGATTACGTGGGATCACACAACACTGTTCATAGATCTGTGCAACAAACCATCTAGTACGTCAATTTAGTCGATTAGGATAGTTAGATGTGCATTTTAAAACAAGACAGAAATAGAAATGGTGAGTTTATTATTATAATTTTTTTTTATTTCCAATGAGCACCATTTTATACATCAGTATCAACTCGACTGAAATGCATACTTAAAATAACAAGAGAAGATATATTCTTTGTCCCTCATTTTAAGGGTGCACAGGACACACACATTGGGAGCCATTGTATAAGTGTTTTGTAATGGCCAAAGCCCTGCCTCCTAAACCACAGTCCTTTGTATAACAGATGAAAATCCTATCGAACCATCTCTATTTCTTAAATCTCCTTTAAACCGTGTTTCCTCTGTTTTTATCTTTCTCATTTTTCCTCCTGCCTCAGTTAAGACAATTACTCAGGGGGGTAGAGCATTCACTCCTCAGCTCACTCTTGCCTGTGCTTTGCTCTCTGCCCATTTTAACGCTGCTTACAATGTCTTACAGGAGGGAGCTGGCAAAGCTGCTTGGTCTATCCGGGCATAGCCCCTCAGAGGAGGCTTAACCCACACAGGGGCAGCTAGCGGGCAGCACCCTGTGAATTGAGCCAGCTTGGCCCTGGATAAAATATCTATCTCTGTCTTACCTGCAGTTCTCCTCAGACTGACATCCAGCTCCAGTCTCGTAAATTGTCAGTCAGTCAATTTTAGTTAAATTAAAAATAAAGACTTTACAAGGTTAGGAGGCTAAGCTACAACAGCGGGAGATAAGAACAACAACATAACTCGTCAAACAGACAGACAACCACTATGCTGCTGCTGTGTGGTGAATGCATGACCTTTCTATGTTAGACACCGTGACAGCCCGAACGTAAAACAATCACGGCCGAAGCTCCTTTTCCGCCAGTGTGTTTTTTTGTCTGAGGAGTGTTTTGTTGAGCTGCAGGCTGTGTGACAGGAATAAGAACGACTCCTGGTTGTCCTCTCAGAGGTTCAGTGAATCTCTGCAGCTAATGTCTCCGACGCTGTGTGTCGGCATTTTGATGCTGCAGCAACGTTTGTCCTGTCACAAGCTGCTGTTTGCTCCTGGAAATAATGGAGAATGTACTACCTGTTTAAAAGTGGTAACTATAATAAAGAATATACATTTTAAGAATTGAAACATTAACTTCTTCCTCAATGTCTCCTGCAAGCTTTTCCCTTTATTTTCTGTGATGTCTCAATAGGGATGGGTATCGTTTGAAATGTATCGATTCTGGTTCTTGACGATTCCCCGTTTCGATTCCAAAATTGTAAAAGAAAGAGGTCAAACGTTTAGATAACAAAAATATCTTTATTCTTTTAAGCTTTAACTGACATTTTTTGCAAATAAAAAATATACATGCAATACAAATGTATTGCACAATAGCTGTGCTTTATTTTAACTGAGCTATTGTGGCAAGCTATTAACAGGCATTACACTGTGCCTTGTCTTTTTCTTTTTTAGTGTAGTGGAGCCTCACTTCAGAGCGTTTACCGCGACCCATCTTTGGTGTTATGAAGTGACTGAGCTCGTGAACTGTCTACGGGAGGGCGGGGGGAGCCTCGCTGCGGGGCAACTGTGGACCTCTGTCGCCTGTCAGCGCAACTTACATGATGCCGTATAAAAAAATGAAGGGCGGTGACGACCGGCCCGCTGACGACCGGCCGTTCTGTGGAATCGAGGGGTTACCCTGGGTGTTTCTCAATCTCGAGTACGCTTGCTTGGTAGCACATGTCTTCCGAGCGTCTTGCTTCAGAAGCTAGGCAAGAATACTTGCTGGCATTCGGAAAACGAAGAGTGGAACAGGCGAGCAAGTGTGCAGGTGTGCGTCATATGAGAGGCCCCGCCTTACATTTTCCGCCACAGATTTGGGGAAATAGGTCCGTGCGCAAAGCATTGTGGGGATTTTAAGACCAGAGTCTACACATGTGCAGCCTCGACATTTCTCCAAACGAAGTACGCCGGGCTCGGTAGAATTCCAAGTATGCTGGGCATTGGAACAGTACTTCGGCGGCACTCGATGACGTAGTATGCTTGATATAGTGGCTCTGGAGCAGCTTTACTCCAGATTGAGAAACACCCCCTGAATTCCACCGGGTCACTGCGGCGCCGCGGCGCAGAAGGACCCGGTGGAATTCAGGGTCTACCGCGTTTAGGAACCGTCAAGCAGAACCGAAATTGTGTATTTTGTATGGGTACCCGGTACCCGGCATTTTCTTATCGGTTCTCATCTGGAACCGAGTTTCGGTTCCCAACCCTATGTCTCAATAACTTCCAGAAACTGTCAGGGTTCAGAGGGCGTAGCCTACTTATTATCTTCCTTTATTCCAAGGGCTTTTTCACAGAAGTCAGAGAACATTATCTGTGCTCATTTGCATATCTATGTCTTTTAGTCTCTCTCTTTCTTTCTCTCTTCTCTCCCAGGAGGCTCACCAGCTCCACTTTCAGTAGATGAGAGCGGCTGCATCATTATTATCATGCACCCTAGAATTGACGAAGAGTAGCATGATGGTGAGATAAAAGTAGATGTGAGATCTATTGCCAGCCTAATTTGGTTCTGTTTTGCCCAAAGTGATAACTTTTTACCTTGAGTTATTACAGTATGTCTGTATGTACAGTAGTATTATTGTTATTATTGCAAACTGGATCCGTTGTAGGTTAGAAAAGAAGGGGCAGGAAAGTTAATGTTTGTTATTGGTGCAAACTTGCAGTTGCTCTAGCTGACTACACAACAGTTTTTTAACAACATCATTTGGAAACAAAACAGAATATATTAAGCTCAGTGATTGGATGTTTCTTGCAGAAATGCACCTCAGCTGTAGTTAACATCTACCTTGAAGTTTTTATGTACTCCTCAATTTTGTAATATAATACTATAAATATAACCTGGACAGTTACCGTCCAAGCCATAAAAGTCTCCATATGAGTCACTAAACCTTGTCTAAGGGACTGTTACGTCCCCCTCTAGGGGTAGAGGAAAACAACACACACCAGTTGGAATTGGTATAATTATAAAGGGTTTATTTTAAATAGCCAGGTAAACAAAGTGGCAGGCATGCAGCCTGGAACAAACAAAAAGGCCAAAAGGGCACAGGTTGATAAATAACCAACAAAAGGAGGACTCTAAAAAAGGAGTCTTATCGCATACAGGGAAAATAAATACTCACACACTAAATAAAGAACGAAACAAAACCTCACTTTAAAAGTGGTACAACTAACAAAGGGAGGCTGTAATAAAACACAGCTAAGGTAGAGGACAACAGTCAAACAATACTAAACTAATCTAATCACAACAATACTGACAAACACAGACCACACGAGTTAACCGCTGTTAACAGATTCGTAGAGCGACTAGCGAGAGGCATCCGCTCACACAGCAGAGCCTCCAGAGTGATGATTGTCCCCAGGCTTTTTAGTCATCTCAAGCAGGTGTGCGCCGTCTGCGCGCTGCGATTGGAGTGCGTCGGGCCCGGCGTGCTCCAATCACAATCTTCAGGGGGCGGACCAGGAGATGGCAGCCAATGACGTCAGAGCAACCGCACAGCTCATTTACATATCACACAGATGAACACAGTTAAGACGACCAGGAAGGCAGCAGCCGTAACAGGGACCTTTTACAGATACGTATGCTGTGATAGCAGAATCCTTACATTTAATTTCATCTCTTTTAACACAATCTATTAGCAGGTAATGTTTCCAGTCATTGAGTGTAAAATAAAATGCAGCTAGTCACAGTACTCAAAAGTGTCATATGCTGGCTTTTCTTAATTTGTCAGTGTATAACGGTGACTGCTGAATACTACAGAATAAATCTGTGTTTATTTTTGGCTCACTTGCTTTGCTGCATCTGAATTGCATTTTAGTGACTCAGCAAAAGCCATTTACTCGCTCCCTTCTCATCCCTCCTGGTATTTGGGAGCGACTGTGATTGTGTACTCTGGAAGCAAACACTACCTTTGAGGTTGTCATTTATGTGGACTCCAGCAATGTGTTGCTGCTATGATTGATTGAAGTGTGTAAGTAGCTTTTATAAAGGGAGGGGGAGTGTGTCAATGTCTTCATCTGTCCCAAAGACAAGAATAAGTGCAGTAAACAATCTTTAAAAAATACAAGTTGTGGAAGCTATTCAGTATTTTTCACATTTATTTAATGTATTTATTTGTTATTTTTTGTTTTGTAGAATTAATTAATTTACAACCATATTATTTAAGTTAAGTTGTGTTCCAGCTAAAATGATTTTATTTTGAAGGTGATGGGTCAATTTGGGCACACAGCTGGGTTTATTTAGGTCAATCAGGGCACAGCAGCAGTCGGAGGGCACCGGGAAGGCCTGTGTTTTTTTTACCAGTATCAGGGCTGAGTTCAGCAAACATTTCAACACCTTTTGCTGTATTGTTTTGCCAAGTTGAAGCTAATAAATACCACAAAAACGTCGATGCCTGGTCTGGACAATGGACTCATTACCAACTCATGATCTGCGTAAGATCCACTATACCTGGTGCCTCAGTGGCCTTTTGAAGTTTTATTGTTGTTGACAAATAGCCACTACACAAGTATTTCAGATACTTTCGGCTAATGCGTTACATTGGCATTTTATTTTCAATCAGCTGATTTCCCTCACCATGTGTCGGTGGAGGAGACTGTTCGGTGTGTTGTAGACATTATTGTTCTCGTTTTTCATGCATTTTACTGGTACTGGCATCTGGTACTTTGCATACACACTTCAGTGCCTTCCTTCCACATTTTTAAAATGTCCTTTTTGAACTTCAGCAACTAATTGGATGTATTTTATCTTTAATCCAAGTGGAGACATGATATTGTGCAGATCTGAGATTCTACTAATTCCATATCTGCAAATGGGTTTTTCTTTTAAACAGTTTATACAATTCTAAAATATTGTTCTACTGTTGCCATGCATACATACTGTAGTGAGTGTTCCTCCAAATCTCTTCCACTAATGGACTCCAGCAGGATGAATATATTGACGTGATGCGACTGGACTTTCCTCTAGTTTTACGAGGTGGTTTGCGGAGATGTTTTATCCTGACGCCGGAGATGTAAAGTGACAGAGCTGGAGGACGACTGGAGCGGCAAAGAAAAGTAATGAAAGGATTCTGAACTCATCTCTGGACACACTGGTGCAAATCTGGGAAACGAGTGTGCTTTGCAGTCAATTCAAGTCGTTGAATGCCGATGTCTTTCTCCAAAAGAGTAGCTGTGCATGTAGCTGCTAACACTGAGGTGCCACAGGCTGTGTAATGTGATAGGTTCCATATAACTGAAGGATGTAATTATACCATGAGGTGTCTGATAAAAGAAAGCTGGCTGTGTCATGGGGATTTGGTTTAGTGAAAAAAGCATGTAAAATATGCATCAGTGCGTGTTATGTAAATAAAATGCATTTGTTCTTCAATTGAAGCATGTTAGACTGAAGCAATACACCTAAATGTATTCTCCAATGCTTTTTATGTACTGACAATTGTGTGCTAGGCAGAATCCAGAGCAGGGTGTCCGCGGGGTCTTAAAAAGTATTAAAAGTTGATAAATCAATTTAGCGAATATTAAGGTTATTAAAAAGTAATAAACGGCATTTTCCAAGGTATCACATTTTGTAGCTTGTTTCCAATAAGTATATAAATTGTCCAAAGAGGTTGTATTCTACAGTCTGCCTGAATGTAATCATTGCGTAGGTGTGTAGTGTGATTCTGTGTAGTTTATTTATGGCATCCCGTTGGATTTGACGTCATCTGAACAGGACATCGCACGCTCACTGCTTGATAGCGCGCAAAGGTCCGTTTACACCGGTTGTTAAACAACATCGTTATGGGGAAATGCAAGTCTGCGTCCAAATGGTTGGAAGATAAGGAGGAAGGACAATCGATACTGTGTATAGTCAATGTGTTGCCAATGTAATCCGTTAAAACTTGAAGTGGCGATGAGGTCTTGTGTGTGTGTGTGTGTGTGTGTGTGTGTGTGTGTGTGTGTGTGTGTGTGTGTGTGTGTGTGTGTGTGTGTGTGTGTGTTGTTCAAATAGACCACCATGGAAATATATCTGGTACTATAACAGAAGAAGGAACTAGTTTAATCTCAAAATAAATATTGACAAACTCCAACAGCCTTTTTGAAGAGGTTTTATTTGGGAATGCAGGCCTTCAGCAGAAGGAGCAGACTTTAGGGACTAGAGGTTGGAGATGTGGATAACATCGCAGTGGGGGGGGGGGGGAGAGCCTTTGATGGTTCTGATTATCCTGCAGGCACTCATATTGACACAGGAGCTTTTTGTTTAAGACCAGGACTTTAAAACAAAGTTTCCAAAATCTATTCTGCTTTCCAGCTCAGAAGTTATACAAATTAAGGGCTATTACATCCCAGTTTTAATAAGGAAGAGTCATACTTATACAAATTGTATATCCCAGCGCTGCAACTTCCTCACGTAATTTTATAATTTCTTCAGTTTTCATTTTAGCAGCGAGATGAAAGTCTGTAATCAAGCTGTTTTTAGAGTTTGAATTCCTCTCTTTGGTCATTATACCTTCGGCTGCTGTACATGCACCTCATAAAGACAATTTCTTTAAAGGGACTAATGTCGCAGCCAACTTTCATTTTTGTTAGTAATGCCGTTAAAATGCCTTTAAAATTCCCTTTTCACTTTGAATGTTCATGTCGCAGGCATCAGTACAACACTTATCACGACCATGAATTGCACTTGAAGTAGTTCTTCTATGTGAGGTGAAAGGAGGTGAATAAGGTGAGATGTTGGTATTTAAGTGAGAATTGGGTGTTTGACATCCTGTTGGAAAACAACAGGTCAAGCCTGCTTTTTGCACAGTTCAAATTAGTTAATAATTTCCCCTAGCAACATACAGTACAGACCATTTAGTTATGATGGATAGCGGTAGGTCAAATTATTCCTGTTAATGTTACTAAATTACAAGTGTCACTAAAGCCTATATCCCATAACTGTGTAGATCATCGGTTCCCAACCTTTTTCAACTCAGGGCCCACTTAAGAATCAAAAATGCGCGGCCCACATTCAACCATAAACAATACGGAGGCTAAATAAAGTTCTGATTGGTCGATTCAGAACATATGACACGTTGTAAATCAAATAGAACAGACCGTTGTCAAGGACTGTAATGACCGTTGCTAAGGAGGATCAAGAAAGAGAAAGGAAAAGAGTTTAAAATAAAAATAAAATCTTAATAATGAAAATGTTTCCACACAAATCATAATATTTTGCAAATGATTTGGCGGCACATATTGAATTTACATTTACACCCTTTAATATTTTATTTGGGCTTTTAGATGAGGACCGCACACAGTTAATAAATACAACTTGTTCTGGCTAAAATACATATTTTTAAAAGTCAATCAAGGAGTAATATTAATGTCTTTTGAAGAGTAGATTAAAAATACAATTTCTTTTAGAAGAAATTATTGCCACAAAAAATCAAAGGCTCAACACAACATGAAATGGGAAATAATGAGCTCTAAAGAAGGGTGGGATTAAAGGAACAATAAATATGCTTGCCATGTTGTGTTTTTGGTGTTTTTTGGTTGTCAAACAATTTTTGTTTGTGAAATGTTGAAGTGATCCTACTAACTGTATCTTTATTTCTTCTGTTTTTGTTTTGTTTTTGTCTGAGATGGGAATGTCATCTCCTATATGTTGTTATTGTTATGTCCATGTTTGTGTCTTTAGCCTGTACCAAAAAATAAAAATAATAATTTGGCGGCCCACTTGCAATGCCTTCGCATACCACTAGGGGGCCTCGGCCCACAGGTTGGGAACCGCGGGTGTAGATCATTGATACACTAAATGCAATTTAATGTAGAATTATGCATCTTACAAAAATGGTAACGAGACTTTAAAAAAAAAACCAAGATAAAATGAACTTCCAAATGGATTCTTTATTTTGGTGTCTACACTTGATCAAATGTGGGAGCCATTTATCTCATGATCCACTTAAACTGGATTGGAGTATTCATCGTCACATTCCTTAATTTACCCCTTAAACCCCTTAAACTCTTCTCTAATGGTGCGATATTAATGGTGTGCTCCAATACACCCCCATTTTCACTGTGTACATAATTTTTGCACCATTTTTTCCAATTTATAATATATAACAGACATGTTCTTTTAACCAGTGACATGACGGTTTATGCTTTAGGCCAGGGGTCGGCAACCCGCGGCCCTCGGGCCACATGCGGCCCTTTAAGCCCTCTGCTCTGGCTCCCTTGAGCTTAGACAAAAATAAGAAGGATATAAAATAAAAGTATTTGTAGGACTATTTATATTTTGTTGCATGGTTGAAAATGTTTCGTATCTTGTATTTTGAGGTGATACTGTGACACATAAATAAAAAACAAAACGGTTTTAATTAGGTCAACTCAACTAAAATATGCGTCACATCCTGCTACGGTCCCGCGCGAGCGCCTTTTCTTGGAGGCGCTCGCGCGGGGACCCCCGGCTCGATGAGCGAACTATGGTTAAATCAAAGAAAAGTACCGGAGGAACACAGGATTTAATTCTGCGTGGACAGAGTTATATGCTTTCACAGCAAACGATGCTGGTTTACCGGTATGTTTGATATGTAGAGAGAAGTTGTCAACGGTGCTGCAGCCTTTACGTATCGAGGAACAACAAGGGAGAGGAAAACAGCTGACGATCTTCAGTCATAATTCAATGGGGTATGTAATTCATTTCAGAAAACACTTTTTGTTATATTCCATGGAATGCTCTTAACGTCCCGATAGCAATGAATATATTAAATGCTTTGACAATAAATACATACAAAAATTAATCTCTGGAAGTCGTAGCGCTGTAAAAAGCACGACCAATCATTTTAGCCGGCCCGGCTAAAATAACTGGATGGCCTACCTGCCTGTCAGCCTTCCATCTGTGCACAAACTTATCTCGTGGCCTTGTTGATGATGCGCGTTCGTGTTTGTTGGAGGAGGGACTCTGTAAGAAAGTCTGAAGGAAGAGGCATATTTTTTCCGGTTGTGTATTTTCAAATTCTAGCGCACTCGAGATGGTTTCTCCATTCTTACCTACCCTACTTTTAACTCTTTTTAGGTTGCAGCTATATGTTTTATTTATTTCAAAGTGGGCCCATTTTAATAATATTTTTTCCCTTCAAATGTGCAGAGGACTCCCCAAGTGCTGTGTTTAATTTATTTTAAAGTAGGCCTGTGTATTATTTTTAATTCTCCTTATCAGAATCAGAATCCCTTTATTAGTCCCACAGAGGGGAAATTTGCAGCGTTACGGCAGGAAAGAGCCACAGACAGCTTAGTGTAGCATATCTGAAATGCGTTAAAAAAAAGTACTAAGTTATAATATAATAAACAATAAACAATATGCTAAAAAAGTACTAAGTTATAATATAATAAACAATATGCAAAAAATAAAATAAAAAAGTTACATAATTTTCAAAAATACAGATCAAAAACAAATCAAATCTACAAATCAAATCCTGTAGCAGTCCTTATAGGAGTTCTTTGTTTCTTATTAGAGGTTAACAGTTTTATATAATGTAATAAATAGCCTAATAAATGCAAAAAAACTGTACTTTTTGTCTGATATAACAATAAATGCAACTTTATTAGCTATCAAGCTATGAAATATGTTTTGCGGCTCCAGACAAAAAAATGTTTGGGAAAAAGGAGCAAAATGGCTCTTTTGGTCAAAAAGGTTGCAGACCCCTGCTTTAGGCTGTAGGAGCAGAAGTTTCTCTTATAATTTACTACTTGTTTTTCTCCACTGTGTGCATCACTGGCTTTCCTATCTCTCTACACCTCCACAAGGTTCAGAGTTTCATACTGAACGACAGACTTCTGAGCTGTGTTTTTGCATATGTGTGTATTCAGTGTTACAGGTTCTGTGTGGGTGGCTGATCACGGCTCATGTGCCGAGGTTATGTGGCGGAGATGAAGAGGGCTGTACATGCCTGCAAGTCAAAACACTGGAAATACAGTAAAGAAAGACACATTTTCTAAAGAAAACATCAGATTTTCAAAAAGAAATAGTTAAAATCAAGTATAAAAAAGAGTATGAATGTTTCTTTATATAAAATGGACATTAATGACCTAATGTAAAACCTTAAGGTCTCGACAAACGTGATAAGATAATATCTTCCTTGAAAAACATATAGTTATTTCTGGCATTTTGTTTGTAAATAAAGGCGTTTAAATGGAGATGGTTTGCCTGCAAAGAGGCTTTTTTCTCTGTGGGTAGATGCTGAGATTATAACAAGTGACGGGGTAATTATGCACCTAGATAAATGACTCTCAGCAGGCGTTTTTTTAAATGATCTTATAAACAAAGGAGATGTGGAATTGAGTAGACGGGGTTGAAATTATGGTAAATATGAAGTCATTTTGCTCCACAATGGAAAGTTTTGCATATATGGAATAGTTATTGCGTTGATATCTACTTTCAAGAAGGATCAATCATTTTTTATATTAAAGGGGACCTATCAATCAAAATTCACTTTTTTATGTCTTTTATACATAAATATGTGTCCCCGGTGTGTCGGGGGACTCACGCAGCGTCAAAAAATAAAACCCTCTCTCTTTTCCTCTGTACCCAAATCTCTAAAAAACGGGGGCAAAACGGAGCTGATCCAGATTTGCATCCGATATGACGTCATATCGGCAATGTGGACCCACAGCTCTATCAGAAACGTTGCTATCAGAAACAATGCCCGACTGTTTTGGACGTAATATGGTCGGTGTTTACATTAGCATCACTAACACTCAGAGCTAACCTGTACTGGAGAGCATGTGTGTGAAGAAGCAGGAAATAAAAAGGACCTCACCTTGTGGTATAACCGGCAAGAGAGAAAGCCTCTGAGCTCCATACTGTTTCAGAAATAATCCTTGATAATCCATTATGTGGCGTTTCATCACCGCCGGTAATCTCCCGCATGAGCAGGCATAAGCTCCGCCCCTCTTTTTTTAATCAATTCTTTTTTTTTTTTTTAAAGCTTTATACCCCAAATCAGCACTTTTGAAACAGGAAGTGAAATAGAGGGATATGAGGCACGGCTATAATGGGTGATCTGTTTGGTATTTTGAGCAAAACACTTCATAGACATGTTTTTTATATTTTTTTATATATCTGAGACCTATGCTATTGCCTAAAAATAGCATGATAGTTGACCTTTAAGTATTATTGTTGAATTCATAATTTAAATTAGCTTAAATAATAAAGAATTTCTTAATGATTAGACGATCAAGACTGTGGCCAGTGTGACAAATAAGTTAACTGTCTGGCATTGGAGTGTTTAGGAGTATAAAAAACGAAATCAATTTATACAAAGCAAATACCGCATAGAGATGATGCTTGTTCGTTATTCTTTTATTTAGCTGCATTTCTTAGAATCTCATGGTCCCCCAAGCAAGTGTATGCAGAGGTCAGAGGCTCTTTGAGATGAATGCAGGCGCACACACACTTACACACACACATACAACACCTTTTCATCTTAGCAGCATGATTCACAGTTTTTTATATTTGTAGTAAGAAGAATGGACTAAGTACATCGTGCTTGGTCCTTTCTCTCATCTCATCCACCCACAACAATGACCCCAACTGTAAGGGGAGATGGCTGAGTGTAAAAACAGCTGGTGTGAAGTTCCTTCAGTGAGAAAAGGCCTGAAGAATGGTATCCTCGTGTTGTGTAATCTTATGATGCTCTAGGATTCTGGATAGGGTCAGTGGTTTACTGAGTTTCTTCTATCCCCTCTTATTGTAAAAATCGTACAGGTTCCAGGGTTCCCTTTTTGCCTCAGTGGTGTGTCTAGATCAGGGGTCGGCAACCCTAGGCACCTTAACCAGTGGCACACTAGGAATAAGTGGAATAAGTGTGCAACATATTTAAATTGTATTTTTGAATCCTGAACGAGACCGCCGCCAGAGCGCGTCTCCCGTTACCTGCAGAAGGAAGCCATGCACGCAACGCGGCCCAGAAGGATCACTTCTGGGCCCCGCTCTCTTTAACTGCAGTCGACTTGCTGCTGCTTTCCTCCGTGGTGAAACGATCAGGGGTGAAGTGCTGCCGGTCATGCCGGCACAAATTGCAATAGCCTATAGGCTACCATGGCCGTATCCACCATTGAGGCCACCGAGGTCCGGACCTCGGTAATTTTTTCCGAGTTTTGTATACAAAACTTGTGAAATAATTGCACTAAACGGGGTTCTTTGTAGTAATTCCATTTAGTGACAATGGGGGCGCTGCATAACTACGTAGCCTCGATTAAAGCAAACAGAAGAAGACGACATGTATCAACAAACCACCGCAGCCCGGACTTGTATCTAAACTAGCTAGAGAGCTAAAGTTAATTACATTCATCCAATGTCAGAAAGATTACCTTTTAACAAACGTCGTAATGCTTTTCTTTTATTTCAATTTGAGTAAAACAATGGAGATATAACATTGTATTGTTTTCTTTTTACACTGACTCAGATATAATGAAAAGACTACGTCAGTCGAAGCTCAGCTTTGGTAAGGAAGGGACAGGACAGGCAGAGAGAAAGAGAGGGAGAAAGTGATGGAAGTCAGGGAGGAACTGCAGGTACAATCACACAAAAATAATGTAGGCTTAATAACCCCATCGATATCTATCTATATATCTATCTATATATCTATCTATCTATTTATCTATCTATCTGTCTATCCATCTATTTATCTATAACAATAGTCTTCATTTACAATATAGACAATAGGCATACTTTTAAAACAACATATATCTATTGCAGTTATGATGTCATAGTAACATACAATTGTATAAAACAAAATGTGCTTATATTTTTGTTCTCTTTTGAGAATCAAACAAAACAGATTTAAATTAAAAAAAAATGTAAACAAACAAGTGAAATGAACTAAATAGCGGAATTGCTTTTAATTCACTGGCAGGAGCAACAAGTGAGGAGGAGCAAAAAGTGAACAAAGAAGGAGAGGTTGAACAAAGAGAAAGCGTAGAGGAAAGAGAGAGTAATGAACAGGAAGAAGGGAGAGAGACTCAAGAAGATGGAAGAGAGGCTGCAGGTTATGGAAAGGAGAGAGTCATGGAAAATGAATGTTGACAATGTTTTGTGATCATTTTAGCCTCTTCTGCATGTCCAGATCATTAATAGTTACAATCAACTGATTGTTATGTATTACACTTTCAAAAATAATTGATGCTGCAGCCAGCCCACTGACATGGTTTGAAATCAATATATTATCCATTTGTGACCCCCCTCAGGACTTAAAAAGCGCCTAACTAGATCATGAATATCCCCAAAATCTCAGGGGGGGTGGGGGGGTATACCCCCGAACCCCCCTATTATGTTTGGACCTCGGTATTTAGGAAATCCTGGATACGGCCCTGTAGGCTACCCATAAGGAGCTGCACAAATGCTGCAGTTTTTGCGTGGCTGTGTCTTTAGTTGAAAGCCCAGTGGCGATCTGCTCATGTCTCATCGAAACTAATATGCTACACAGGGCCATCGGTGTGTTCTGGAGAATCACAGAATGGACGGTCGTCATTATTATTATGCCGTTTAAACCAATTATTTAAATGTATTTAAACGGCATCATGTCAGTTGGTGACAGGTGAAAGAGGTCCACACACTGCTCAAATAATTTTTAAAGAACTTTACAGGTACATTCAGCTAAATATAAAATTTTAACAGGTTAATAGACACAAGGAGATAAAAGGTATGATAATAAAAATAAAATAAATAATGATTTCTCTCCGACAGATAAGACACAAGACAACTGAATCGATGCAACAATATAAAACCCCATAAAACAAAGTGAACACATAGGTACAACAGAAATACAAATATAATAGCAATAAAAGGTAGCTATGAGAGGGATAGTGTTTTAAAGCTGCTGTGGCTCAGATTTCTATTCAGAAAACCCTTCCGGCAGTATCCGGACGGTGTGACAGCACAGTGACGATCCCCGGAGGAAATAAACCAATTTACCCAATGCAAGTGTGCTCATGGTGCATTCTGGGGAGTACGAGGAGAGATAATGGAAAACCTTTGTGTGGAGGACATTGACAATACATTGTCTGAGATCATGTGGTACTCCGGTGAAATAAGATAAACCTTGTGCATGTGTGTGTGCCTGCACGTATACATGGCTATTTCCTGGTATGTGTGTGTGTGTGTGTGTGTGTGTGTGTGTGTGTGTGTGTGTGTGTGTGTGTGTGTGTGTGTGTGTGTGTGTGTGTGTGTGTGTGTGTGTGTGTGTGTGTGTGTGTGTGTGTGTGTGTGTGTGTGTGTGTGTGTGTGTGTGTGTGTGTGTGTGTGTGTGTGTGTGTGTGTGTGTGTGTGTGTGTGTGTGTGTGCGCACGCCGCTCTGAAACACAACAACGTCCTTCCGAATCCTTGTCTGGGTGCAAGCACAGCAGAAGCAGGGCGCCTCCTCCCATCGTGATCAGTAACACGTTTGACCTGCTGTCTGCTCCGTCAGGATGAGCGTATCGGCTGTTAGCACGTTTTACAGAAGGAACCTCTGTCAGCAGAGCGCTAAGCCTTGCCCTAATGCTCTGCTTACTGCATGCTGCCAATATTATTTCTAAGATAAATCTGTGTTTTTAGGTACAAGGCAATGTTTTAGAGCAGTTACAGACACTCCTACACTCTTCTAGTATATACAGTTGCAAGAAAAAGTATGTGAACCCTTTTGAATTACCTGGATTTCTGCATAAGTTGGTCATAAAATGGAGGAAGCCACTGCTGTCCAGAAAAAACATTGCTGCACGTTTGAAGTTTGCAAAAGAGCACCTGGATGTTCCACAGCACTACTGGCAAAATATTCTGAGGACAGATGAAACCAAAGTTGAGTTGTTTGGAAGGAACACACAACGCTATGTGTGGAGAAAAAAAGGCACAGCACACCAACATCAAAACCTCATCCCAACTGTGAAGTATGGTGGAGGGAGCATTATGGTTTGGGGCTGCTTTGCTGCCTCAGGGCCTGGACAGATTGCCATCATCGACGGAAAAATGAATTCTCAAGTTGATCAAGACATTTTGCTGGAGATCTTAAGGCCATCTGTCCACCAATTGAAGCTCAACAGAAGATGGGTGATGCAACAGGACAACGACCCAAAGCACAGAAGTAAATCAACAACAGAATGGCTTCAACAGAAGAAAATAGGCCTTCTGGAGTGGCCCAGTCAGAGTCCTGACCTGAACCCACTTGAGATGCTGTGGCATGACCTCAAGAGAGCGCTTCACACCAAACATCCCAAGAATATTGCTGAACTGAAACAGTTTTGTAAAGAGGAATGGTCCAAAACTCCTCCTGACCGTTGTGCAGGTCTGATATGCAACTATAGGAAACGTTTGGTTGAGGTTATTGCTGCCAAAGAAGGGTCAACCAGTTATTATTCCACCCTGCACTGTGAATGTTTACATGGTGTGTTCAATAAAAACATAAAAACATATCATTGTTTGTGTGGTTTTAGCTTAAGCAGACTGTGTTTGTCTATTGTTGTGACTTAGATGAAGATCAGAACACATGTTATGACCAATTTATGCAGAAATCCAGGTAGTTCCAAAGGGTTCACATACTTTTTCTTGCAACTGTATATATCCTTTATTTAACCAGGTACAAAGTCTCATTGAGATTAAAATCTCTTTTTCAAGAGCGACCTGGCCAAGAAGAGCAGCATGAACAAAGTTACAACAGATAAAAAACTGACAATAAAAGCAGACAGTGGTCGTAAAACACAAATGAAATGGCACATTATCCAGTCAATATGCAAATGAATGAAACAATGGATTATTGTTCTCTGTCCTTTTAAGATGGACTTGAATTCCCCCATAGTGATACAATCTGACAGTTTCAGCTCCTTCTGTACTTTATTCCAGAAGGTAGGTCATACTTGATGATTGAGGGGAATCAGTGGGGATCCTAGTGTCGGTGGGGGGCCCTAGGCAAACATTCACTGGGGGCCCCTCAATGAGAAGCAACATTTTACGGCGCGCTATGCATGGGGCCGCCTTGAGGGGGTTTCTCGAAATGTCGTTGCAGTAAATTAAAGGGTGTTTCATGTTGTCGTTGCTGTGGACCTTCTTAATATACCCAGGGTTCTTACGGTCATTAAAGACCTGGAAAAGTCATGGAAATTAAAAATGCTAATTCCAGGCCCTGGAAAAGTTATGGAAAACAATATTTTTCCCAAAGTTTGGGAAAAGTCATGGAAATGTAACTAAGGTTGCATCAAATATAATGTATATTTTAGCTAATCGCCGAAATAGTAATACTATAATGATAATAAATACTGTATCGTATAGTAATGAAAAGTAAAATGGCATTTAACTGTTTAGATAGGCATAACATGTTTCATATGCAGACCTTATTTTCCTGTTCCATGTTTAAAAAAAAACATTCCGAGTCATTTTTTTGGTCATGGAAAATTAGGTAAAGGTCATGGGAAAGTCATTGAAAATCATTGATGGAAAAGTGTAGGAACCCTGTGTACCTTCTTTGGGGGGCCCCTTCTGGTCCGGGGCCCCAAGCAGTTGCCTTCCTTGCCTGTTCGCAAAGGTACGCCTCTGAGGGAAATCATTTCCATCCTTTCTTTTCTAGAAAGATGCTATAAAGTAAATCACTTTAAAGTAATGATCTGCTTTTAGCATCTGGGACATTACACTGGTTTTCACATGAATGCATCAATGATTATAATCCTGTAATATATATCATTATGATCATCATCACTGTGACTGTATTAGCCCTTATGCATTATAAAGTGCTTTTACTTTAGGTATATTCTAATGTTAATAATGTTGTGTTTTCACTAAGTCATATTTTGAATGCAAGGATTTCTATTTCTACACTTAAGTAAAATGTCTCTTTCACCAATGCTTTTTGTAGCACTGTTCAATATCTGATTCATCCACAATCTTGCAGAGGAAATCTGACCACTTACCTTTTCATGGTGTGTGAACTGGTTGCTCAGCCAAGTAATAACAACTTAAATGTTAGCAGTGCTCTTTCAGTTAATCTTGTATTATGGACTGCCATTATCCGGCCTAAGAAGCTGAGTAGTTGTTGGTTATGTGACCTGAGGGCATTTACCTCCATTAGAAAACCCTCCGTTTTCAAACCACTTATTTGCCACTTTGTATTGTAGGGTTAGCATTAGCACCATCACCACTATTGTTTCCATTGATACTGCTTTTGAATTGAAAATCAAGGGAATCATTATTTTTGAACCAAATGTCACAAAAAGTATGCTAAGATACAAAGCAACTAACTCAAACAGCCTCTATTTTCTGAGAAACTAAAAAGTGTCTTATAGAAACTTCATTATACCATATGTATATACTACTGCCTCACCAAACTGTGGGTCAATCAAACCAGTTGTGTCATTTCTACATGTGTAAACATTTACACTGTCCTACACAGCAGCTGTTGTATAGTGATTTGTTTTGAATTGGTAATTGTTTTGTTCGTTAAGGAGAATTACTTGTCATTTGCTGATTTCAAAGCTAATCAAAAGGTTTTAATCTGTACATTTTTGACAGTTAGATCCTGTTTGAAGTTCTGTCAGTTGTTATGCTGATTCAGAAATCACCGTTCATATTTTTCTAAGTTACTATTCCATATAGAAGCTGTAGGGTAACAACAAGCTGAGTCGCCCCTTTTTCCCAGCAAACCTCTCATTTAAAATAGACCATAAGGTTAATAAATGCATTATTTAAACACCACATATCATGCAACATGATATGAAATGAAATGTTCACATTCAATTGTTATTTTGTTGAACACTGCACCATTCCTATTTGTCAGAATCACAGAGGCTTCTCGAGAAACCAGTCCACCCATTATGCATGCAAGACAATATTATTCTTCCAACATAACTAAGTATTTTGTGTGAGTCTGTGTGCCTGTAGCGAGCTCTGCTGTAATTAGATCTTAATTGGAGCTAGTGCAGGTTTAAAGGAGTCTATTTGCAGTAATACAACTGAAGGAAAATAGTTGGTACCATTAAAAAGCATGGTTTGATATATTGTTATCCTACCATTCTGTTATTCGGTTCAGTCAAAAATGTAAATGCTTAGCTTTAATCTAGCCAACAGGAAGGTTTGCAATTGAAGTTTTGGGTCTAACCAAGCTCTAAGAATAAAGTCTCATGCAGAAGACCTCTGACTAATAAATGAAATCATGGAGAACATTACTTTTCTATTTGCAGGATGTCTCCTGTGATCATGACCAATGTTCTAGATTTCTGGCACAGTTTAGTGGATCCAATTTAAAATGTCCGCTCATTTCTTAAAAGGCTCGGCTAAGAATGACAGTAATACTTTAATGTGTGAAAAATCATGCGTCAGTTACATCTTGAGGCCAGAGTCGACTCACTTGCTTTTTGAAACTGACAATGACATCATTACTTATCTGTAATATAAATACAACTAAACTGTAGGCCGATTTCCCAGAATTAAACCGTTAATAGTATTTCTTGATGAGGACAGACTGATTTAAGTTTCTTAGCTTTCAACTACTCAATACAAGTCGTCCTTGTACCTCACATTTGCTTGTTAATGGTTTCTAGAAAGCTTTGGATGATATAAGCTCACATTATACACAATTTTCCCTTTACTCATCGCAAGCTTGTAGCATTTTAACAGCTATTCAAGCTAATAAAGTTTTGTTTCTATGGGTACCTGACTTGATAGCTTGCGCTGCTTCATACAGCTGTTATGTGATTGGTTGCGTGTCGAAAGGTCAGCAGTAAACTAGGTCAAAGTTGAAAAATGTGAACTTTAAGCACAGCGAACAACATTTCACAAATGTAATTTCAACAAAAATAAGAAACTATAACTTATTGGCTGCACCCGGTTATTACCAGTAACTTTCAAGGAGACGTGCAATATATAATATAGGCTATATAATTTGAAATGGGGGGGGGGGGTAAGGTGTGGGTGCTTGACAGTAGGAGTGGCCTATAACACAAGGTGCAGATATTCTAATTTCCCTACTATGACATACGAGTCAATGCACATGGAGATGCATGCATATATGCTTCTACAGCTAGCTATGTTGTTAATAATTCTGTATGCTCTGTCCTTGGTGTATCTATTCATGCCATACCAGTCATATTGTACTGATACAAGAGAAAGACGTTTAGGCAAAAACTGGATTCTCAAATAGCGCTGACGCATCTGTTACATAAACCAGTACAGGTAAAGATCTGTGTCTATGCTTGGGGCAAGAAACACTGAACACTTTTATAAGTCATCTGATGTTGACTCAAAACAAAGTGCTGTAGAACAATGCAGTGTTTTAGTTGGCATACCTTCAAAAATGTATTGTTTGTAAAGGTTTAAATATGAGTGTGCAGAGAAAATGTGCATTGCTGCAGTCTTTGTTTGAAAGCCAGATTCAGTGCCAGCTCTTACCTTTCTCTGCGGAGCAAACATTCAGCTGCACACCCACTTGACTTTCAAACATTGTCCTGGTCTGAATACTCTTTCTTTTTTTTAAATTGATTTCCAGTTTCTTTTATTGTTCAGACCATTAATGTACGAGTGAAAGACGCTTGCTCGCTTCTGATTTTTGCTCAAGATTTGTACACATCATTAACTTTTGATTTGATTTCTTGACAGTAAGCCCTGGATTTGAATGTGTTGTCAGAATGTTTGGATGTAAAGTCAACAGAAATATGAGCAATACCAGTAATGTCAGTGCAATTTTACATCTGTTCGCTTATAGTTGATGGGAGTCCAGGAGTAAACATGACTTACTGTAGACTTTGACAATGTTTCATGCTGTGCAATGGCCTAGCTTTCCATTTGGGTATGACTGGCAATTTATCGTAATGAAAGTACTCGTGTTTTGTTTGGAAATCACCAGAAGGCAGCCAGGGCAAGCAAGATATACAAAGATACAATAAATATGTGATATCAGCACAACAGAAAGTCCACAGATATTTCCTGTTTATACTGCCAATAAGAAAAAGAAATAACTAATATCTGAGTATCACTTAAAAATCATTAGCTTATTTGAATAAGCCAAACGTATGTAATCATAAGCATTACTTATTCTGAGTTTGTAACTTCATGTTTAATTGGACGTTGCTTTGGAAAAAAGTGTAAGCTTAATGACATGTAATATAATGTAATAGGAAACAAAGCATGTTGAGAAAATACCTAAATGTCATCTAAAGTTTAAGACTCTTCAAGGACTCTTTGTTAGAGCATTCTCAGTCCCTTGAGCCGGGGGTTAAAGGAAGGACATAAAGAACAGGTGCTCAGGGGTTTGGCTTCTTTTCATGTCGTTCACATCACTGCCCTTTTCCTGGAGAAAAGCCTGAGAGACTTCTCAACTGGAGCACCAAGACACTCTGCTACCTACCTTTTTGTACTCTGGCTTTCTCTTATCCTTTATCATTTTTCTCCTCTTCCTTTTTCCATTTTATTGCTTTCTCCTGTCTCTTCAGTTATAGCGTGAAAGCAGTTAGGAGTATGGTTGCCCCCATAACTCTAATGGGTTTCTCTCAGGGACACTTCTCTATCGTGGCATATCTTTAATGGAGCTCCAAGGACTGTGAGCTGCTATCTAAACAGGAAATAATGTACTCAACTGAGCTGACTGTAAAGGCAGAGCAGCATCTCTGAGACCAACAGCAGTGAGATGTCAGCCTGCTGACAGCGAACATCTTTTCAAGAGGATCACTGTCTTTCTGTCTTTTACCTAAGGGAGTGTTTACAGGCATGTGAGGGAAGATAAATAGGGCTATCTGTTTAGTCAAGTAATGTCATACCTGAAAGCATGTTGTTTTCCCTTGAGTTGGGATTTCATTATAAATTGAGAAGCTACTTTCCTCATAGGGGATTTTGTCTTTACTTGGATGTTTGAAGTTATATAATGTGCTATTCTGCTAAGGGAGAGAAACTATCTTGTGGTAATATTAGAAAAGAAGTGTAATCCTTACTTTCTTGTCCTTAATCTTTGAAGTAGTAGTTCAACCTGTGAATAAAAACAAATATTCACTTTGTTGTATACAACTATGAAGAACACATATCATTCCCGTGCCTTTGTGCTAACTATGGAGCTAGAGCCAGACGTTAGCTTAGCATGAACAATAAAGCAGAAGGAAACTAGTCACTCAGTACAAAGTTAGAAAAGATATCTATCAGCACTTCTTTAGCTCCTTGATTAACACACTTAACATAAGATTGCAAAACATTTACAATCTTTATGCTAAGCTCAAATAAGCTCATCACTTCTTGCCTCTGGGTCCATGGCTCCATCTAACTCTCAACAGGGAAGTGAATTAAAACATATTTCCAAAATGTTAATTCCTTTAAGAACTATTGTATGTATGCTTTGCAAACATCTTTGATCTGGAATCAGACACACACTATGTGTCACGATTCTCATGTTATGTCACGTTTTTAGTTTTGTATGTCTGGTTATGGGTGTTTTCCTCCTTGTATATTGTTTGGTCCTTCTTCCTGTGTTTTTCCCCTGTCGTTAGTTTCCCTGGTGTGTCTAATTGTCTGATTGTGTTCACCTGTTGCCCTTGTGTTTCTCCTCCCCTGCCCGGCTGTTTCTCGTCCTGTGATTACCCCTCTCTGTATTTAGTCTTGTCTCTTCCTGTGTGCAGTGTTGGTTCATCTTTTGTTGTTGACTGTGTTCACCGGTGAGTGTTCTGTCTGTCCAAGTTCTATTCGTTATCCTTGAAATAAAGGTATAATCAGTTTAATCTGCACTTGGGTCCTGCTACCTTCGCTCTACCGTAACACTATGACTCCAATGTTTGCATCCTTAAGTATAAACAAAATGCTATTACAATGTTACTGCTTTGAAGTTCTGCTCAAGAGTGAAAATACTTGAAAGTACAATAAAAGTGATTACAGTGCAAAAGCCCAGGAACATAAAACAGATATTCTCACAGCATTAGATGTTTCTTGAGTTATGTTGAGGTTAAATCCGGGGACATGTAATATACTGTAGCCACCATGCTGAGCTGCAAGAAATAATCACCACCATATATACAGCCAAGTCTAAAGTAATGTCTCTGCCCGCCAAATAAAGATCGGCTCATATACAGTTTTCTGGAATTACATTGAGAGGAGTGAGTCTAATCTATAACTATGAGTCATCCTCAAAGAATTACCAGTGAAAATAGTTTGTTCCCAGTCTTTAAAAAGAATAGAATTTGCCTGCATGTTGAGCTAATTATACCGAGAGACCCAATGAGACCCTTAGGCTGTAGTGCATTTTCTTTTACAAATGCCCTACTATTCATCATTATGTTGTTGGCATCTGTTCATTACTTTGAAATTAGACAAAATGTTTACACAATGGGCCTGAATAATACTCGAGCTGTCTGCAGGTGACATTGTAATATAACTGATATATTGCTCCCATTAGTTTGTTTGAGAAGGTTTGTTGAGTGATAATCTTCTTATACTGATCACTGACAGTCACATCCACTACGGTCTTTCTCTTCTATGAGTATGCAAAGTGCATATTACCATATCATGAGATTACAGTAAGCCATTTTCAGGCTTTGTTGTTGCAGCCTTGGAGGCAACACTTTTTGCAACGGTCAAAATCAGCATAAAGATCACGCAGTGAGGAACTGAAATACGTATTGATCAAAAATGCAGTTGGGCGCCAAAGAAGCTGTCGTTGTTTAGGACAAGGAAACCATTTTCCTCCACTTAGTCACCTGCTACCCAGGAGCTTAGAGAACTACCTAGCGTAGAAGCGGTAACCTTTTAGGACCGTTCGCTCAGTTGTTTGCAATTTTCATCTTCTAGTTTAAAATGACACCATCATTTATTGATGTGGTGTTTCCCAAGCTGATATAGAACCCCTCTCAATAATTAATCTGACGCAAGGCTTATCCAGGCCTGAGCGAGGTGTGCTGCCGCTCCACTAAGGACCACAGTGATCATTTGGCCCCAGTCTGGGTAATTTCCATTTATCACTTTTATTATAGCTGCGATGAAACCCTGCGCGTGCTTCCATAAAGCACTTAAGGTCCTCTGCTTGTTTAATACATTCCTCTCTCTCTGACAGGAGGACTGCAATAATCTCATTTACCCATGAATCACTGTGGCTAATGACACTTCTGCCCGCTTCTCACATCCCCATGCCATTACACGAGTCTTGTCAAAAACATATCATATTTCATAAATAAAAACATACCTAAATATGGAGGCATGCAGATGCACACAGATGTTTACTGATACTGCTGTGACTATTACAACCACCACAAGCCTAACAACTGATGTGTCTATTACTGCAACAACCACTTCAGCCGCTTAACAGCTCTTTTCAATTTCCCAGGTCTATCTTGTGAGACTTACCCAGAATTCTTTGCCTGATCTTCTGAGTACATATTTTCCTCTGGTAACAAGCTCCGGATGGCTCGTAGCATGAGCCCCGCCACCCTATCTTCCCTCAGCTATTCCTCAGGAGATACTGTCATAAAAACAGATGATTAGATACTGCCTTTCAAAAGTCCACAGAGCATGTGTAGACTGGATGAGCAAGCACACATACACAAGGTGTGGAAAACAGCTCCAGGAGGTCCTGATGGTGAAATCAAATAACAAACCTCAATGCATTGAATGGAAGCTGACAAGATGATCTTTTTGGCGAACTCTTCTCCAAGGTCCTATCAGACACTGTGCAATACATTGTTTGTTTAGGTTTCACTTTTAGATCACAGTTCACAATGTGGACTGAAACATTGTAGTCTTGTTATTACCTAAGATTATATTTACGACGACATTTCTTCATGTGGTGAGATGTATATATAAATAATGATTTAAATGGTTGATACACATCACAATATAAATCATTGCGTTGCCTAATGGAGACCTGAGCTTCTGAGCTATTACGACAGATCAACTTGTGCTCTATTTTATTGTTTTATAAATATATGTTGAATTAGAAATTGGACCAAATAAGGAGGTTGTGATCTATACACGCTGTACATCTGAGGAAGCTGTAAGCAGGTGATGAATGGAGTTTAATTTCTCTGGGAAGTTGGTTTGGGTTGCTAAGTGTAAACACCATTTGTCAAAAGGACTGTAGATATGTTATGGGGCCAGCTTCACAGATCTAACCCTGATTAATCGCACACGAGGGGCTTCAACTGGTCTGTAATGGATACAAATATTTCAGATGTGTTGTTAAAATCAGGACACAGTGATATTTAGTTACTTCAGCAGATTAAGAGAGATCTACATCTAGATATATAACTTGTAGAGAAAACATTCTTGTTGGTAGATTAAGTGCAGCTATTCACACACTTAAAAACAAAAAATCTGAATCTGTCAGCGACTGTCATTGCAGACTAATTCCAATTCCAATGAAGCCATAAGGAAACAGCCTGACATAAAGCTCATTAATAGTTCCGGCTATCTGCATCGTGATGTGATGACAGTAGGTAATATTTAAACCACGCTTTGCCGGATCTGAAATGTGTTGTCGTTTTACTAATTCAACTCAATAAATCAGTGTTTAAAGCCCAATTACTACAGCCAACTCAGCGCTCATATGAAAACTAAAATTGGACTGCATTTTTGAATAATGTATGGTGAAACATTTAACACATGCTCACCTGACATTTTAGAATGATTGCTAGACATTTACAGTACTCAGTTTCCTAGATTGTACTATTTATATTTATGAGATGCTAAAGTTTATATATTTGCACAATGTGGAACTTTATAAATAAAAATAAATCACAATGCATTCACATTCAGTGAACTAAAGCCATTTATCTCAATAGCAGATTATTTTATTTCTCAATTCCATGATGTTTAGACCAGTGGTTCCCAACCTGTATATATCATATTTAGACTTTTTTTTTTCTTTTTTTTTTTACTTATAATTTCAAAGCAATACATGATTGTCACTAAAAGCCTTGTCTCTACATTACAATAAAATATTCAAAATAATTGATTAATTAATTTGAATACAAATTCAAGTTAGTAGCTATTATAGGCATAAAAAGACAGAAATGTATAATTCTTTCTTTAATAGAAATGTTTCTTCTGCCCGTAAAGTGTCCAAACCAGGCTTTTCTGGATAAGCGCATTTTTAAAACATAGTCATTGTCCATGCCGGTTTCAGTTGGATTATTTTTCACAGTTGCTCCGATCAGATCGGTCTCCTCCATTTTGTAGATTATTTACGATTTATTTACGACTTTTGAATCCACATAAACACAACGGAAAAATCCGGCATACTTTGAGCATGTGTTTTAAACAGTTTAATCCCTTTGTGAATTGTTTCCACTTTTGCTGTCCTTTAATTTCTTCATTCAGCGGGAATCCAAATGAATTAATCCTGAGTCCAAGAACCATCAAAGTCACTCCAATAGTGCTCCTTAATTACGCTTTCATCCTCCTTTAACAAAATACTTCACATTCATCCAGTTTGTGACAGCAATTGTAGCATTTTGAGACTTTGAAACTTTAATTACCGCTGTTGCGCCATCGCCCCCCCCCCCCCCCAGCAACCCAAGAGAGAGAAAAGCGTGAGAGAAGCAATTGCCACACTGAAATCACATGGCCACAAACCACAAAGAAGATCTGCAGTTTATCTATTAACAATAAAACAGAGCTTAAGGTGGCAGCATATAGTATTGCCTCTCTGCAGCCACTAGTTAGCTGCAGTTTCGCTCTGGGTTTAAATCTCATAAGGATGTTGAAGAACACTTAACTTAAGATCAATAATGTTTCTGCCTCAGAGCCGGCCTGCGTTTCCCAGAGGAGCCGCGGCCATTGCACTGAAGTTCAGAGTCTCTCATCAGTATGCAACACAACACCACATATTCATCAGAAGTGTTTGGTCAGCTGCCTGAGGGCAAGAGAGACTCTGCTGCTTTATTCTACCACCGTCTGATCGAGCCAGACGATGAGAACGGAGCAAAGTTATAGTGAGCTTCGATCTCATCGTTGCAAACTGCATCCGAGTGCGGAGTCAGGTAATTTAGCAGGAACAATGGGATTACCTGCACTCCTTGTAATGCACGATAGAAGACTCCAGATCACAAGCGCTTTATTAAATCCTACCATTTAAAGTGTGTTGTAACAGCTCATAAATCCATCGTACAAAGTGTGTGTGCTAACACTGGTTCTGTGCGCATGGATTTTTTTTTCAAGGAGTCAGATTTCCTGTTTAAAGAGGAGATATCAAGCTCATTTTCAGGTTCTGTATGTTGTGCCTCTACTGTGACATGTCTCAATACTTTAATGTTCAGAAAGCTCTCTATTTTTCTCATACTGTCTGTGCTGCAGCACCTCTTTTCAAACCTCCGTCTGAAACCAGAGCCCAGTCTGCTCTGATTGGTTAGCTGGCTGGCTCTGCTGTGATTGGTTAACCGCTTAGAGATGTCCCGCCCCTTAGTGTACAATGCAATGTGTTGGAGCGCTAGCCAGTAAAAGCCTGCAGTGATGTCACTATGTTGCGGAAGTACACAAAGGAGTCCAATCAAGGCGTTTCAGGCGTGGGGGGGGGGAAATCCCTTTGGAGGGTTTTTGGCTGTTGCAGACCATCTACAAGCACAACAAGCTATATTACACACTACAGGAAAAGGAACCCCCAAAAACCAGAATAGGGCCTCTTTCATTATTGTTATTAATTAATTAATTAGTTTCATTTATTTTCTGAAGTGTTGGACTGTGATGATTTGCACTGTCTCTCTGTTATTGTTTCATAACTTGGATGTGGATCAACAACACACACACACACACACACACACACACACACACACACACACACACACACACACACACACACACACACACACACACACACACACGCGCGCACACACACACACACACACACACACACACACACACACACACACACACACGCACACAGACACACACAGACACACACACACACACACACACACACACACACACACACACACACACACACACACACACACGCACACAGACACACACAGACACACACACACACACACACACACACACACACACACACATATATAGAAAGAAAGAAGGGAAGTCTTTTTTGGGCAGCGCTGTGGTTTCCACTACAGCGCACAGCAGATGGAGGAAGTGGGAGGTTCAGGCTCTGAAGATGTGTGGGAGCTCCAGGTTTCACAGGTGCACCAACGACATTTATAATAGAGGAAGGAGGGCTGAGGCTCCGTCTCTACATGTGTCTGTGTTTCTATTTTTGCTGCTGGGACAGTCGGCAGGCCTGTCCTGGTGCGTCAGTGTGTAAATGGTGACATACAGACACAGTGACAGAGGAGATGGAGGGTCAGCCCACTGCATCCTGGGACCTGGTCTGGCAAGTGCATAACTCGACACAACTGCACATGATATATACTATATCATATTTGGTTTTGGCGTTAGGTTTAAACATTCACTGATTTAATTTGCACCCTTGCAATCCTGCCATTGTGTGCAACTCTTTGATTACTCTTCAGATCATTGTTACAGATTTTGTTTGGACAAGCATTGTATTTGTTCAATTTCAATTACGTTTTGGACTTTTACATTTCATTGAATATGTGTCATACTATATACTGTAGCTTCAATAAAGTGCTGACACTCACAGATAGAGAATGTCTGAACAGAAAGGATACAAGACTGTGGTCCGTCAGACTGAATGCAAAATCTATTTTAAAGGCAGGATGGCTGCATACAAAGTCAATAAAAAGATGCTTAACAAATTCGGCAGGGTGGTGATAATGAACAAGAGTGTTGTCTTCTCATATGATCTCTTGATTATTTCTGGAGATTCAGGTCCAATTATTGTCCAGAGTTTCCTTTTCCACAGATCTAGCACACAAAAAGGCCATTATATGTGTCAGATGCGTTCTCACTCTCTACTCCGTTTGATTTTGGTTACTAGGTAGAGTGTGCTGCAACATGGAAACGTGGTAACTCGCATATTGTAAATTCTGCAAACAATGAGCGGCTCTATTCAAGATGAGCTCAAGTGGACATTAAAAGTAAAGTCTGCTCAATGTCCGGTCCAACATTTTCTGACATTTGTGTCCTTACATACAGCTCTGCCTGCAATGATTGGATCATTTCAGGGTTACAGTGTGAATAGAGCTAAAGACTTGTACGCGCTAGTTGAAAGTTGCATATCCTGGGAATTTATCAATCTGATTATAAACGTACAGAGATTAAAGAAAGAAGGAGTGGAAACTGAGAGGCTGTTCTATTTCCAGATGCTGAGAAGCTCCACTTTATCACTTGTTCATGCACATTAAAGGTGGGGTAGGTAATTTTGGAGAAACCAGCTCGAGTGCGCTAGAATAGAACAAATCTGCCACTTCCTTACAGAGCCCCTCCTCCAACACACACGAACGCGCACATGACCAATGAGGGCACGAGATAAGTTTGTGCACAGATGGAAGGCTGACAGGCAGGTAGGCCATCCAGTTATTTTAGCCGGGCCGGCTCAGATGATTGGTCGTGCTTTTTACAGTTCTACGGCTTCTACAGATGACATTTTTTTATGGATTTTTTGTCAAAGCTCTTCAGATATTCATGGCTATCGGGATGTTAAGAGCATTCCATGGAATATAACAAAAAGTGTATCTCGAGCCGGTTTCTCAAACTTACCTACCCACTTACCTACCCCACCTTTAATTATATCTTAACCTTCACCTTTAAGGCAATCAGTCTGACTTTCTGAGGAAATGTAACCTATTTTCTTTCAATGAGACAACTTTGAAATAAGCAATCTTTCACAACAAGGCTCCATAGTCATTACTGTTGGGGAATCATTTGCCCTGCATGTCCTCCTTCGCCCTCTGACCCAGCCGACCAACCTTAAGGAGGGGCTGCCCTAGCATAATGTTGATGTTGCCAGTTTGTGACCGGGCAACTCTCGGTTAGAGATAGTTATTGTTGTGGGACACCTGGAACACATCCTTCTCGGGTGTAGATGGCCCCGAGCCATAAGCGACAACAAATGTGATTCAGTGTCCTCAGCTGTTTAGTCTATCTTTTGAAGAATGTTGATTATTACACTCTGAACTAGTTAAAACCTTGAGCTACAGGAGGGTTCTTCAGAATTGATTGTGGCATCTCAAACGTGTGGTCAACTCGTGGCCCGTGACATGTCTTGTGAATTCTCAGTCAGTGTTTGCCATCAAAGCTCCAGCTCTCCTCGTGTCTCTCTGAGTCCTGACTCCAATTACTTGAAGTTTCCCCCGGAATTAAAATAAGTGCTATTTGACATTATAGCCCAGGTTTAACCCCACCTAAAGAGGGGCATCCACTCAAATCTCAACATGCCCTGGCAGTGTTTATCCACATGCGACCTGAGAGGTGTTTGTGCTGCCATTTCGTCTGATATTGAGTGAAACAGAAGTGTGAACAGGCTCCGTCATAGAGATTCTCACCTTGTCGTAAACGGTATATCTCAACAGGGATTGTATCTGAAAAGGGTTCAAACAAGGACCCTTTGCTGCTAGTATTCTCTTTTTGGATTGCTTTGCTGTGAATAGTGTTTTGTGTCAGCCGGCCTCTCAGTTCTTGCCCTCTCTGTATTTGGTTTTGTGTTTCTCTTCTCTTTTTCCTCTTCCGTTCTCATATTTCCGCCTCTGACTTTCTCTGACTATGCAGTTTTGTGTCTCTCATGTGAATGCATTGTCTCCTCTAAAGGGCACAGTTGGATATTTTATAGTGTCCATTGCTGCTGAAGGAAGAAAAGCTATACTGTAGCCTATAATACACATAACAGAACATAATACATCAATGGAAATAGACTGTTAAATTAATCCCAAGGTCTCCTGATTGTTATATCAGTAACTGAAGGTGTGTGTAAAATAGCTAGCAATGTCATTTGTGAAAAATAGGAGATCTTTGCATGTTCAAATAACTATTTCAATCTCAAAAAAGGGCGTAATCTGTACTCTGAAAAGCTTGCCCACCGTCTTGTATTTACTTGAATATCCCCACACCCTCTGTATGTGACCTCACTTTATTTCAAAATGTTACGCATTGGCAAAAATATGTTTAGATAGATTTAGTTACCCCAGCAAGTCTAGTTGTTTCCCCACATTTTCAGACGTGGTGCTAAGTAAAGCTACCTGGTATTTCGAGCCTCTAATAACCTCTCCAAAGAAGGTTTATAAATGTAATTCCCAAAATGCTACCGTTAAAACCCTTTCTGTTGCTTTCAAGAAGGATGACAATCAGCTAAACTGGCTTACTGACCTGTCTGGACTGTCATCTGACCTTATCATGTTTACCTTTGCATCCAATGAAATGATGTTGATTCTTTCCCCCCGCTGAAATCATTCATCAACATAATTCTCTAATATGTTGCACTTCTATCCTCTTATTTAGCTGAACAGCATGCGCATAGTTCAGAGCTGAATTTATCTCTTGTAACCAAAGCCCCAGTTATGGCCTCATGTTGTTTTATGCGTCAGCCTCAGCCTTGTTTGCATCTACCTTATGGTTGCCATTAAATCTAAATAAAGACTTCATTAAAATATGTTTTTAATGAGTCTTTTGGGGCAGTCGCAGCTTTATGCAAGAGCCGTGCTCACACTGCCAGGATGCCAGGCCTGTTTCATCTCCTACTCACTGTAACACCTGACAGTACTTTACATTCATTTAGCTTCTTTTTTAAGTTCGAATGAAATTGTATTTACAGTATGGTTAATGGTACAAAAGATATACAAAGTAGAGATAGAATTGGAGGGATGAAACCCTCTTTGATGGCCACACATGCAGAGCACACAGCACACACAGTGACATGTGTTCTCTGCTTTAACCCATCCTAGCAGTACTGGGTATTCATATATGAGGAAGGGTCAGGTTTTTGACAAAGGCTTCTTCCTTCTTCAGCCGTTCCTTTGCTCACACCTCGTCTCACTGCTTGCTTTGTTCTGCTGCAGAAATCTCTCAAAGCTTTCACAGGTGGCTGCAGCCTTGATATGAATATTTGATAGTCCCCATATATCCCCCTTGAGGATGGTGAAATATTAAAGTACTTTTTGGTGGCTGATCTAACTTCTCGGATGCTCCAAAAAATGTAATTCCTGTTGGCAAGGGAAACACATTGTGACTCTACCAAAATGTTTTCATTGTATAATGTGCGATGTTATTTCCTGCTTTAGGCGGTGTCGATTTGTGTGAGTGTGCACATACATGTGAATGATCTGCTGGAGGTTCATTAATTGAATCTGTGAATATGCAAATATCGAGATGGTTAAGATCTGAAAGGAAGTAGCTGGTTTTCTATTTTCTAACTATTAGGGATTCATTTTGTCTTTACTCCTAGACATTTAACCTATTCTGTGTGTTGACATTTACGACCATCCCTGCTTCTAATCTCCCGTAAGGAATGTGTTAATGCAGTCGTATGTTGATACTAGGTTTTATGGCCTGACCTGGTGGGCACAGGGGGGGTTTACGTCTGTGAGAACGCTGGCTTTCTAAGCTCCACAGATGTGAGAGACTTGTGATATGAATTCCTCCGGCCGATGCTTGCATCAAAGATCCATGTTTGACATCAGAACTCCTGCTCGTCCCGTGTCTCCTTCATGAGTCGGTGACTCCCACTGCATTGCTCCACAGAAGTTTCCTCCACTCTATCCTTCTCTCTTTATTGTCCCTCATTATGAATAATTTCTCTTTCAGCGGGACGCCAAGGGACAGTACCTGTTCGACGTGATCTGCCACCATCTCAACCTGCTGGAGAAAGACTACTTTGGCATTCGATATGTTGATCCAGACAAGCAGAGGGTAAGGATTCTATTTTCTATTTCATTTGTTCAGTTTTGAATCAATTCATTTTAATGCGTGACATTGTGACATATCATCATTTGCTTCTTTCTGGCATCTTTCTTTCCTCCTTTCGTTTCCGGTTTCCTACTTTTCTTCGGTCCCGTTACTCTCTTTTCTTTTGTTGGTTTCAAGTGTCATTCTTTCTTCAAACATATCTGTCATTTGTTTCCTTGAATTAAAACTACTTCACCCAAACTGCATAATTTGCCTGAATGAATTATAGCAAACCCTAATGTGCACCAAAGGTTCACAGAGCAAATCACTTAGTCTGTAAAAAACATTTGAATGTGTTCAAAGATAATCTAGCGTTGTGTTCCTTTTTTAAGGATGATCGCACTCTTCAAATGTTAATCCTAAAAGGTTGAATGAAACCCTGTGCAGCAATGGTGGCACATTATCCCAGTCAGTCTTGACCATCTCTACTTTAGAAATCTGTAGATCACCTAGAGGAGCTTATATTGTCTCACAGGCAGTGATGGATGTGTAAGGTATACATGCCAGGTCTTACTCATCTAGTGAGTCTTTTTTCTCCTCTAGATAAATGAATATATGCAGGACAGGTAGGTTAGCCTGCAGGTCAATTATGCAAGCTGGCAAAAGGCCATACTCCTCACTCAAAAAGGAATATCTATCACATAAATCAACACAGTTCTTGGTGGATTTGCATTGCTGACCAATTATCTGTCAATTATTGCAATATGGACTGTGGATGCGATTCAAAAATGCTTTCAAGGCTTGAAGTTGTTTTCTAAAATGCAAAGGGCATCTGAAGAGTGGATGACAGACATGTTATGAAAATGTGAATGCAGGTGTTCCTAAAAAAGTTATTAATTAAAAGCAAGCAGCATCGCTGTGTTTTGCAATGACTGCGAGCGCAATGCACCATTATTCTCAGCGTGTCATCATCTCACTGATTAGAGTTTGGTCTCTCGATGTTCAGCACTCTGACGGAGAACAGCAGTCTCCTGATTATCCTTCATCGCCTCCCTGCATGGAGACGCTGTTGAAGGGGGTGTAAATGAAAAGGAAGCAAGGAGGTGAAAGTACTTCCACTGTGCCTTCCAGCTATGGATTACACATCCTCATGCTCAGCTGCTGAGCAATCAGAGTTCAGGCTGAGAGTTTAGCACCCACAGAGTCTTTGTCCGGGTCTTTACCTCTTTCTCCTTCTCTCTCTTTCAGCATTGGTTGGAGTTTACAAAGTCAATTGCCAAACAAATAAAATGTAAGTATATAATTTGACACACCTCATTAGTTGGTTAAGTAAAAAACATACAAGCATAAATGTGGTTAATATACTCTGCAAACATTTCCGAAATAATGAGCCAGCAGTCCTACCAACCAAATTAAAAACAAAGCATTTCATTTTAAATGTTTGTCTTTCTTCCTCAGCCCAGCCTCCGTTCACCATGTGTTTGCGAGTCAAGTTTTACCCACCTGACCCCGCTGCCCTGAAAGAGGAAATCACCAGGTAAGATTTCAGGATCGCATGATGGGCTGCAGGTGGGGTTAAGTCTAATGTATATCTGATTTGATTTACCTCTCTCAACTTTCGTTATCATTTAATACTATCTCATTATACAAAAGGCAGTACAGTCGTTGAGTGCTCCACTGAATTAGCACTGCAACGCTGTTTCATGTATTGTATCTGGCTCACAATGGTGAGTAGTGTTATTTTTATATAAATCAATGCAGCAGAACTAAATAAATGGTCTTTTTAATTCTATCGATTCTCCTTAACTGGCCAAACTCAGCACTTAAATCACCAACAATGCAACTTAACCACAGACAGCTCAGCAATATTTTTCTGGTGTTATGCTAGCTGCTAATGTAGCTTTGAACCACTTGCCACTATTATTTTCTAAGAGGTTGAGTAAGCAAACAGTTTTCTGAATCAAAAGGTCCAATAACATCAGAAATAATTAGCAAACCATTCAACAGGCAACCAGGACATCCTTTAACACTTCTGATAATGTTTTTCATTGTTTGACCACTCACTGGTAATATCAACAGTAATGTGGAAAAAGAGATGTCTATTTTAAAACAGAAGTTCAACCCAGTTGGCCCGTTAATCCTTTTACTCTCAACCTGGGACAATCACATACAATAAAACATGTTGGCCGTTATAACCAGGATGTAAAATGCTGACATAATAACAACAACTCTGTGGCACTTCAAGACAGATTTTATTAAACCACAGAGGATGTCTCTGTCTTCTGCCTTTCTATTCATTTTCTTGTTTCATAAAAGCAGATCAAAAGGTTTCTTATTCTTAACGGTTATAATTGAATGCCTCTGCAGCACTCTTTTAGATAATTAAAAAAGATGTAACTACAGCCTGTTAGAGGTTTTTATGAATCGTATTTGCTTTAGTCTGAACAGATAATCCTTTTAATAGATGCTGCTTTATGTAACCTTCCCAACTTAATTGAGTAAAACAATTAAATGTAATAGTTTTACAATAAATGTTCAAGGAAAATTAAAATCTCTTTTCAGTACGCCGTCTTCTCTATCGAAATTACTATTCCAGGTCACCTGAACTACACTATTTTAAAGAGTGTTCATATTTGTATTTTGTGCCTCTACGGTGACATGTTTCCATATATTTTAATGTTAAAAAGTTATTTATTTTTCTCATACTGCCTGTGCTGCTGCACCTCTTTTCACCCTCTGTCTGAAACCAGATCCCAGTCTGCTCTGATTGGTTAGCTGGCTGGCTCTGATTGGTCAACCGCTTACAGATCTCCCGCCTCTTAGCCTATCACGTTCAATGTGTTGGAGCGCTAGCCAATAGAAGAGCAAGTGTTACATAGTGATGTCATTATGTCACAAAATATGGAGTCCAATGCAGGCGTTTCAGGCAGGGAGAGAAAGTGCTCTGGAGGGAACTTTGGGATTTAAGCCTTTGCAGACCATTCACACAAAGGATATAACACACTACAGGAAAGGGGAAACCCCCCAAAATCGTTATAGAGCCCCTTTATTTAAATTAATCTTCATCATGGGTCAATGCAATAATGAACGTACAAGAACACAATAAAAACACTATATCCATCCCAACAGTGAGTCTTCGTGCGGCGGGGGGGGGGGGGTTGAATATTTCCGTATTCATACAGTAAGCTGCATTCATGAAGCTCTTCACTTCTTCTCTAGTGAGTGTGGCATCCTTGACAGCTGAACAAACTGCTATGAGAGTGAGGAGTGAGTCTGAGAGCTTCCAAGCGCATGGATCCATGTAAATCGCATCCATCTGCCACGCCACGCAGTGAAATCTCTCTTTTGCAATCTAGTTCTTTTTGATTGAGCCTGCAAGGGACCCTTCCATCCTCCTCCACCTGTTCTGAGTGGAAACCGTCACATGAAATGGCATTCAAGCATAAACATACATCTTCATGTTGCTTTTAGCTATTAATATATCGTAATTTACACCAAGGTGGCGGCAGGATGTAAAACGGTTCAATTATGCCGCCCATAGCAATATTTTTTACCACTTTGCTATTTATTGCTTTGCTGCTTGGAGAAAAAGCAGAATATCAGGCGTTTGAAATGATTGCTTAGCGGTCAAATTGACATATGAGTAATCTCTGGATGTTGAGACCCGTGAGTCAATTCCCAACATGATTATGCTTTAGCCCAAGTTCTGCCTCGAGCTTGGCTGCATGTCTAATGCTCCAATAAGAAACTTTTGATTGCCAATCATATGCTTTGTAATTATAGAGTCATTGTTAGTCGGTTGTAGAGGGGCTCTAGACTAATGTCAAGGTACACTTATTTATATAGATGAGAGTAACACATGCGTCACTTCCAGGCAAAAATTACGTCCCCGCCCACTTTTCGGGGTATCAACGCTGTCATTTGAATGGCCTTAAGCCACGGAGCTCTTCTTTTACTGTCCTTCCTTCTTTGAGGAAGTACAGAAAAACGTAACTCTGGATTTGTTTTAATGTTTGAGGTGCAATAAACGACACAGCAGCTTTTTGGTATGATAAATCTATTATTTTCCGCCTCGCTCATGAGAGTAACAGCTGGAGAAATTACGGCCTCGCCTACTGATTTTCATTTAACCATATATATAGCCCAATCGTCGATTTCCAATGATTTAATGTAATTGTTTGCCTGACTGGCCATCGTAATCGGGCTCTTTGACGATCCAAAAATCCACGGTTTTCTAAAAGTTCTGATCGGATTGGCAACAACTTCAGAATTTGTATTGACCGCCATTCAAATGACAGCGTTGGTTTCCCCAAAAAGTGGGCGGAGCCGACATTTTTGCCCGGAATTGACGTATGTTTTACTCTCATCTATAGCAACTTTCAACACAAGGCATTTCAAAGTGCTTTACAAAAATGAAAAACATTAAAGGTCTCCTATCATGCAAAATGCACTTTTTTGTGTCTTTTATACATAAATATGTGTCCCATCAGAAACGTAGCTATCAATGCGCAACGTGTGTTATTTTTTGTTTTAAAGCTACGGACCCAGAATCAGCACTTCTCTAACAGGGCTGAAATAGAGGGATTTGAGGCAGGGCTAAAATGGGTGGTCTGTTTGGTATTTTGAGCAAAACACTTCATAGACATGTTTTTTATATATCTGAGACCTATAACATGTGCCTAAAAATACTATAATAGGAGACCTTTTAGAATGGTTGCAGCTACATTTATTTTACATTTTACTAGCTTATCTGTAATAACCACAGATATCAAATCTAAGGAAGACTAGCCAACACACGTCAAAATCTATCATTGTATAGTTGTCTTTATTTTCATGATTTCTTCGGGTGACAATCTCATTGACAAACCTGCAGCCTCAAGGGACACTTTACCTTTAAACCGAAATATCCACCGTTTCCGTACACATTGATATTATCTAAATAATGACCCAAATCAGTTTATCTGTGTTCCACTCCACAGATATCTCGTCTTCCTGCAGGTTAAGAGGGATCTCTACCATGGCCGCCTCCTGTGCAAGACATCCGACGCTGCTCTGTTGGCTGCCTACATATTACAAGGTATCAAGGCAATCATTTTAGATGTATTCCTCTTAAAGGTCAGCTATTATGCAAAATCGACTTTTTCATGTCTTTCATACATCAACATGTGTCCCCTCTGTGAAAAGACATTCTGAAAGTTTCAGGAAAAAAGATTTGCAGACTTTTTGTTCTGATCCATTTATATAAAAACCTGTCTGAAAATGAGCTGATCAGATTCTGGCCACTTTATGATGTCATAACGTTTCTTTGGCTTGTGTAACCATTAGCCAATCACCAACCAAGGTACCCCCCCCCCCCTCTTATCACCTGAATCTCCTCCTAGAGCACCATTTTGTTCTTTTTAATCAAATATCTCTCAGAGGGGCGTGGGGAGGGGCTCCTTATTTTCATCTAAAGTAACAGACAGAGAATCAGCACTTTTGAAACAGGACTGAAACAGAAGGGATTATGGGTAATGCTGCAATGATCTGTTTGGTGTTCGGAGCCAAACACTTCAGAGACATGTTTGTATATATCTGAGACCTATAATATATTGATGGAATACAGTATAATAGGGGACCTTTAAATGTCCTCATACAAGTCTGACATCGCAGTGTCATGGCGTCCTCTCTGACATATTCTAAAAACATATTAGATCCCACACTTTATTTTAAAGAGAAATAAGGCGATTCAATATTATTGTTAACCAACCTCAGCTTCCACAGATGGAATTGCACACTAAACTAAAACTGTAAATACATTTCAGAGGTTTGTTTACCACTTTTGATGTATATTATTCAATTATTTTACAATCTACGGCAGACGTTCTGATTGCCATATGAGCCTAGCTTGTTAATTAACAGCTGTGTTTTATTTGTCTATATGCTCACATTCTGCTATAGTAAATGTACTTTGCAGTGTGGGTGTGAGCAAATTTGCAAGCAGAGCGTGTTCAGAGGTTAAAGATAATGTTTGTTTGATGTAGATTTTTAAATCTGAATTGGTTGTTTTTACCTTAAAGTAAAACATTGAAATGTAATAAGCTCTTTGCACCACAGAAAGATATTCAGACAGAATTATTACTTAGTGTAAATAGTCTTGGGAGTCTGTGAACACCACAATACAATGAGCCGGTTTTTAGAAGACATTGGGTGATTGCTTGTTGTACTGTACATATCAATGTAAGATTATATATATTTATTTATTCATCTTTTTATTTACACCATAAGAGAATATTGTGAAAACTTCAGCTGGGGCTAACTGAAGGCCTTTTTGTGTCAGTTTTTACAGTAAGGACAATCTGCTTGTCATTTTGTCTCCTCATGACTCAGTGTTTGCACTTTGCCTGGACAAACAAGTGGCAGTCTGAGTTTTCCCTTTCTGTAAAGCTTTCCCACCAGGTGCCTCTTGCTCAGAAAGGCACTCGACAGCACGTCAGAAAATGTGAATCCATAATGTCAGTTACACATATAAACTGAAATGTTTCTGGCTCTCAAAAATCCACTTCCAGCAGTAATGCTGCCAGAGCAGTACAGATCTCCCCAGAGAGCAGACATGTAGCCAAACTCCTCCGCTGCTCTGTTCCTCCACCATCAGTGAACGGATGTCAGCGGTTTGTAAGCTCGGCTGCTGAAGCTGGCCACAGAATAAAACTGGCAGGTATTTATGATAGTACCAATATGGCAAACAAATAAGTACTGCATGGAATCAAGGTTACGTTTTGTTTGTTTTTGATGTGCCCCATGTGTGCCCAGGTGTATTCAAAACCTTGACTTAATGTTCTTTGTGAACAAATGTGTGTAATGTGGGCTTTGGTTTGGACAAACACATACAAAGACTAAAGTGGCAAAATGCTCCTTGGTAAAGTAATTCAATACAAAGATAAAAAATGACATACATTTCAATATAATAATTTCTGATTGCCTTTTCATGTTAAAAAACGTGTTTGACATGAGGTTGAATCTTTGAAAAGAAATGTATGATTACAGTCAATCTAAGAATCATCAGCCCAACATTATCATTTGTTCATTGCAGAAAAGATTTGAACATTCGGATCATATTTTATGTTCACATATTGTTGCATTTTGTACTTCTTCTAATACTTGCAACCAGTACCATTCGATTTGGGAAGGCAATCACATTTGTAAAGACATAAGTGGATTAAAAAGTCATCATAACTTTTCCTTTTTCTGTGTCTTTTTTACTTTTCTCCAGCTGAAATTGGCGACCACGACCCCGGCAAACACCCAGATGGCTACAGCTCCAAGTTCCAGTTCTTCCCTAAGCACTCTGAGAAGTTGGAGCGGCGGATTGCTGACATCCACAAGACTGAGCTGATGTAAGGTGACACTTGTCCATGCCCCTGTCTTCCTGTACAGCCCTTCACTTTCCACAGCAGCCACAGTACAGAGCATCACTGAACACACACCTCACAGTTGGTGCTGCAGCCTGAACTCTTACAGAGCATCTTAAATTCATAGGTCAGAAATCCCTCAAAGACTGTGCTAATGCATTATTTACATTTAATAGACAATATGCCTCGTATACAGAAATGTTGTTACAAATTAGCCAACATTTTTTCAAAGGTTTTTTAATCAATTCACATTCACTCTCACAAACGATGACTCCTTTAAAGGAAAGGTCAATAACCCACGGTTTGTGGACCTTTGTCTCCCATTTCACTTCAAAATCCAAAACCACACATTTGAGCGCCTGAAATCTGCTCAC
Organism: Notothenia rossii; assembly: GCF_949606895.1. NCBI lineage: Eukaryota > Metazoa > Chordata > Actinopteri > Perciformes > Nototheniidae > Notothenia > Notothenia rossii. The sequence goes on along the minus strand of NC_136904.1, from coordinate 11,462,786 downwards.
ACAGGTTATTCCGGTAAACCATCATGCTTTGTTTAAGGTCAACATTGGTTCAAACCCACTCCTCCCTCCAGTAGTAGTTGGCTCGTCTCATGCAGAATACAGTTGCTATTTTTAGCTTTACGAAGATGCCGTTTTGGATACACTTACGACAGATGAATTCGACACGCAGAGGATGTCCATTGTCTCAGTTGCACTTTGCTATTAGAGTTGAGCCTTTGTCTAATGCACACGACCATCCCCTGAGGTTATGGGTATTTCTCAGCAGTGGTGTAGAGTATAACGTTTCCCTTAATAGTGACACCGTTTTTCTTTCATACAGAAAACCCAAAGCATTCAATTCATGACCCTGGAGCAATCTTACACATATTTCAGTTCTTCCCCTGCCTACATGTTGAATAATTGAAAATGTGAATGTTTCCAATCAAGAGTTCCCAGATTTATATTATTTTCTTTCTTCAGAACTTCTTAGTTTGTGATGTTGCAATTTCAAAATGTTGTTTAATCTAATGATATGTGTGTATACAGGGGGTCCGCGGGGTCTTAAAAAGTATTAAAAGTTGATAAATCAATTTAGTGAAAATTAAGGCTATTAAAAACTATTAAAAAGTATTAAACAGCATTTTCCAAGGTGTTACATTTTGTATCTTGTTTCCAATAAGTATATAAATGGTCCAAAGAGGTTGTATTCTACAGTCTGCCTGAATGTAATCATTGCGTAGGTGTGTAGTGTGATTCTGTGTAGTTTATTTATGGCATCCCGTTGGATTTGACGTCATCTGAACAGGACATCGCACGCTCACTGCTTGATAGCGCGCAAAGGTCCATTTACGCCGGTTGTTAAACAACATCGTTATGGGGAAACGCAAGTTTGCATCTCTTGGGAACAATGTCTAAATCGAATACTACTTTCTAATGGTTTCTTTTTCTAATAAACCTTGCATTGGGTTGGTCACACAATTAATTCTCTTGTGCTTTGTTCTATCTGAATTATGATAAGGAGTTATCACAAGCTGTTTAGTTCTGCTATCTTACAATCAATACTGTATATAGTCAATGTGAGGTAAAGTGTGTCGCCAATGTAACCGTTTGGAATTCGAAGTGGCGATGAGGTCTTAAAATGTACGGAAAGGGTCTTAAAAAAGGTCTTAAAAGGAATTACATTTGACTTCAGGATTCCTGCATACACCCTGGTATACATGATAACCATGCTTTAAGATACAGTAGACATTATTGATATTTAATGTTGTGTTTTGATTTCCTCGAACCAAATACCACATTTCACACACATTTCCAGGATACTTAAGTAGTATTACATTCTGTGCATTTGAGCATCTTTTTGGTGCTGTGTTGTTGAGCAGACATTGCCTTCACTCTCTCTGTAGACCTTCCTTCCCACTTCTGCAAAACAAGTCACTGAAATGTTCATGCACATGTTCAGTTCAGTCCCTGATGCTTCACATGCCTGGCTATTGACAGAAGCAGACAAAAACACCCTTCAGACTGCAGCGTTTGGCCGGCTGGGTGAATAAGGATGCGTGCCCTTATTGGAGGTGGCTATAGTTCAAAGAGTCTAGGAACATTTTGCCACGATTGAATCTCCAAGGGTCGGATGTCAGAAGTAGTGAAAATAAAAGGCAGTGTTATCAAGTCTATGGTTTTATAATTTATCAGAGAAGTTTCTTGATTCCTTTCCCAAGTTGTTGCTCTCGTAAAACACTTAGGTAGATGTTAGGCTGCTGCCATGTCCCCTCCTTTAACAGTAAAAGGTCAGGTTTTGCACTTTTTTTTAAACAACATCCATAACATTCATCTGTTTGCAACTTATATCAATATTCCAATCACTTGTATATAGACTATTCTGCACTATTTATGCATTTTCATTGTCATAACTACACTGTAGCTATGCACCAATGACAATAAAAGCCTTGAATCTTATACATTATACAGCAGGCGATGACCAGGGTGATGGATGCGGTCCCCAGTCATTATCTTTAAAATGGTTAGCAAGGGATGACTACCTTTCTGGATTTTCAGGATGGTAGTTATGTCATTCTCTCATAGATAGTGCAGTGTTTGTTTTATGCTCAGGGACTGATGTGAATTTATAGTGGCGGTCAGGTTGAGTTAACATTGCTTTGCTTCCTTGCCCTTAAAGTGGGAGACAGCCAGACAGAGCATGCCAAGGTCAGAGCCTCCTGTCCCAGCAGGTACACACAGTGAGGCTGTCAGACTCCTCCAGATGATGCCTTCACGGGTGATGGGATAGGGTAAACCCAGGTGGGCAAAGGCACCGCCTGGTCCGGCACTGCCCTCTATAGGTCATTGCCTCCATGTTGTCTGGAACAATCAGATATGCATCTCCCAATAGTTTACTGTCAGCGAAGTAAAAAACTACACCTGAACATTGAAAATTCATCACACTGCTGGCAGAATGATAAACTAGGGTAGAATAGGAAACCATGTGCTTGTTTGACAGAGAGTAAATGTTTTGACTTACAATACAGCTTTATTTATAAAGCACTTTAAAACCTCCAGACCAAAGTGCTGTACAGTCAAATAAACAAAACATACAAAGAATCACACAGTACAGCTCACACGCCATAACACAAGTACAAGTAAAAAAACAATAGACAATTGAAATGCAATAAAATCAACAATTTAAAAGATGTCAATACGCTAAGGAGAAGAGACTTCAGCACATTTATCAAAAACAGTACGCAGTTCAAATCAAATGATGATGAAATTGAACAACACAGTAATAGTTTGACGTTGGTTGTGAATGCGAGTTAACTGGCTTATTGTTCTTGTCTCCAGAGGTCAGATCCCTGAAATATCAGAGCTCAACTTCCTCCAGAAGGCTCAGAACCTGGAGACGTATGGAGTGGACCCTCATCCATGCAAGGTGTTTGTTTACAAAAACATATATCTATTCTGGAAATATGAGCTTCTGCTTTCAATGAGTCTGTGTTGAATCTAACATTCATGCAATGAGTTGTTGTTGTTGTACGTGTTTTAAGTTAAAGTGGACCTACCATGCTATATTTGAATAATATAGTGTAGGACCATACCTATATAAGGCATATTTATACTTTTTATTTTTCAAAATACCAAACAGATCATGCATTTTAGCCATTCCTCATTTCGCTGAATTTAACACTGTCTTTGCATGGGCTGATTCTGTGAGAACAGCACCATCTACAGGCCTGGCATATGTACTACAGCATCTCCAGCGCTTTTGAACGGCAATGTCCGTGGCTGTCTCCTCCTGATTGGTGGAGTTGGCCCAATAGCCGTAGCGCCACTTCTGTGACGTCATAGAAGTGTTCAAATCTGGATCAGTCTGTATCAGATCCGTTGCAGCCCCTTTTTTAGAGATTTGGGTATGGAGGAAAATAGAGAGGGTTGTGTTTTCTGACACTTGGTGAGTTCCCTGGAACACCGGGGACTAGGGCTGCACGATTTTGGGAAAAAATCTAATTGCGATTTTTCTGACAAATATTGCGATTGCGATTCCATTTGCGATATTTGTTTTTAAGCGACCCAACGGAAGTTTATTGTAAAATGCGGACATAACTCCGGCTAGGAAGGTCGCATCAACGTACTCCTGTCTCTAGCACCCCCGCACCCCGAGCTACAAGTGAAAGAACTAAACTTACATGAAACTTCCGTTGGGTTGCTTTAAAGTCAAGCTTCAGTTTAAGATTCACCCTGTAATAGAAACATGTGATGGAGCATTACTAACCTGACTCAGATGGTTCACCAAACAATCTAGGAAAGCTCCATTGGAAGCCATTTGGAAAGGGCAGGCACTTTAAAAATCTGTCACAATCTGTCTATCACCTTCTATCATGGGCCACTTCTGATTGGTTAACAATGGCTGGTACATGTGGAGCACAGCACTTCTGATTGGTGTGGATGACTGACACACAAGAAGAAAAAAAAAAAAATTGTAAAAAAAAAAGAATGTTAAAAGAAATCGCAGGCTTTGCGGTTTGATAATCGCATCATTTCAAATCGCGATTTCGATTTAAAATCGATTAATCATTCAGCCCTACCGGGGACACATATTCATGTATAATAGACGTACAAAAGTGCATTTTGCATGATAGGTCACCTTTAATGTGAGATCAAAGTCGAGCATGGAATTGATATAATTGTTACTTTACTGTCTTCAAGTGTCTTTCTTTATCAACGTAGGACATTTACAAGAGAAAGTTATTTTACTGTGATTTTAAAATTGCTTCTCTATAGTAATAATACCTTTTTTTGGTTCATGTGTCTTCAGGATGTGTCCGGGAACCCAGCTTTTCTGGCGTTTACTCCTTTTGGATTCACTGTGTTGCAAGGAAACAGGAGGGTCCATCTCCTCAACTGGTGAGTTCAGATGAACTGGACAAAATGATACATTCTGTATGTGCATGCCAACATTCATGAGGAGGACTTTGTAGTTGTTTGTGTAAAGATGAAGTCATTTCCCAAATCTCCATATGGAATATTTTAAGTACAAAGCAGAAATAACTAAATATATAAAGCGGACAATGAGAACATACATCTTTGCAGCTTTTCAGTAGTGCCAGAAAACTTCCAAACATTTGTTTTAATATCTCCTATATTTAGTCTCAATCTTGCAGGAAACACATGTAATAAAACAACGCTCCCTATCAGGTATTAAAGTATCCTCCAATATATCATGATTCATGTGCAAGCACTGGACGAGGAGTCCAAATGAAACAAAGGGTAACCAGTGATCCGTACAAAGGATATTAGTTACAGCTGAATCAACCAGCCTTACAGTCTGAGCAGTTTGGAGTGGTGTTGCTGTAGAAATATCATCGTTCCTTATATCTATCAGCTTATTCTTGGCATTTTCTGTGATTGGTCACATATTGTCGAGATTGTTGAATCCTGAAATGAATTACTGTTGGCCTTGTGAATTCTCCTCTAGGCTTTATTAATATTTTAACACATATATCCATTTCTGCATCTCCCTTCTTTCTGCTTCCATTGCTGTTTTTGTTCCTCTTGTTTTCTCTTTCTCACTTCGTCTTCTTTTGTTTCCATTTGTTTTCATTTCCCTCTTTGTCTGTCCATCCTCTGTTTTGTCTGTCTCTGTACTTCAAACTCAGGGAGGAGGTGACCAAACTCAAGTTCGAAGCGAAGACATTCCATGTATATGCAAATCAAACAGAGGTATGTGCATGCATTATTAAAACTTTCCATTTTCTAGCCTGTGGAGCTCATGGAATCTAATGAGTGTGGCCTTGTTTTATTCATGGGGACACAGCCAGTGGGGAGACAGTGTAATCTATCCTTAATAGTGAAGTAAATGGGAAGTGTTTGGGCAGAAGTGTCAGCCCTGGGTTTGAGCAGAGGAAAATGCAAAGTAAAGCCACTGGCCGTTTCTCAATGTCGAGTATACCTGCTGCAGAGCCACTACTTCAAGTATACTACGTCATCGAGTGGCGCCAAAGGACTGTTTAAATGCATGTTAAATACCCAGCATTCTGCAACACTCGATGACGTAGTATACTTGAAGTAGTGGCTCTGCAGCAGGTATACTCGACATTGAGAAACGGCCACTGTCTGAGAGTTGGTATTTAAAATGTGTGCTCTGATTGATCAGTTATAATGCACTGTGGCCATTAGCTCAGTTAATTAGACAGTAAATGTCCTCTTGATGACAGTCATTATCACCCCATGGAGTCTGAAGTCAAATGTAATATATGATGTAAGTAGGACTTAATGTAATGTACATGTTACAGGATAAGAAGATCATACTGACGTTCTTTGCACCCACACCTGAGGCCTGTAAGCACCTGTGGAAATGTGGCGTGGAGAATCAGGCCTTTTACAAGTGAGTCACAGCCCATAAGACACAACACGGCATAGAGTACACAATGTTTATTATTATGTTAATGATGTTTTCTCTTTCCCTTTCCTTACAGGTTGGAGAAGTCAAGTCAAGTCCGCACTGTGTCCAGTAGTAATCTCTTCTTCAAGGGTAGCCGCTTCAGATACAGGTATTGAATTGCTCCCAAAATATTGTTGATACGTTTCATGAAGAGGTTATGATTATGAAGTATTTATATATTAAGGACAGCTTTGAGTTGCAGTGCTTGATTTAGGTTTATGAATTCACATTTATGTTTTCTCAGTGGAAAGGTTGCAAAAGAAGTGATGGAACAAAGTGCCAAAATTAAGAGAGACCCTCCCGAGATACACAGGTCAGAATCCTTATAATAAATCTTTATCTTCATAGATATAGGAAATATTTTGTGTACTACTCGAAATGTTGCTGAAATGTGGAAGAAAAATATTAATTGAATGTATGACATGTGCATACGGGTGTGTGTTTTTGTCCAGGGCCGGCATGGTGCCAAGTCGGAGCTGCCCCTCCATCACTCACGGCCCCCGGCTGACCAGTGTGCCCAGGACCCGACGGAGAGCTGTGCACATCTCCATCATGGAGGGTAAACCTCACTCTTAACCTAACCTCTAAAGAATAGACAAAAACTGTCATAAAATGCAGATGTTAGTCAGTCTGCACATCTGTTAGTCAAGTGTTTCCATCCCTTTTTAACCCTAGATGTACCCAAACAGCCTTTTTATATTAACCTAAGTAAGCTTTTATCCGACACCCTTTATTATTCTGTAAATGTGTTCAATTTAAATTATTTAAGTGAAGTTTCTACACCACTAATAACTATATAGACTGAATGTTAATTTATACAAAAATGATTTTATACTATTCTATGCTAGTGTTTTGCATATCGTTTTTATTATTATTTTATATAGTTACACTAACTTTCAAACTAGTCCATGTGTTACAGTATATCTCAATATGTGGTGAACTTCTGGGGTACAATTTGGTTGGAAATCACTCGTGTGACTTGATCAACTATAGATTACACACCTAAGGCTCTTACACAATTTGTAATACACTCACACACACATTTCCTGTTCAGAAAAAGTAGCCTTTCCGTGTGAGCGACCCCCCACTCGCGAGTGTCAGTCATTCTCTTCCCTTTGATGTTTATCTTGCACTCTTGATGCTCGCTTTCTGAAACACACACACTCAAGATCCTTGAGCCAGGGGCATTATTTTGACATCGGAAATTCAATCTGCCAGTTTATAAAGGGCACTTACGTCCCATCTTTCCTCCAACAGGCTATTAACCTTTAGCCAAAGCTTTCACTGTGAATTTATTTCCTCTCAGTTGTAAGGCCTTTCTAAAACTAAATAAACTTGTAGCATAGTCTGTTTTCCTCAAAAAGGGTATTTTGATAAACTAGCCCTCTCTTGTAGGCTCTGATATTGCACCCCTTTGTTGTAACACTGAAACAAACCCCCTGTGTTTGTCCTGTTGCTCTGTCTGCGCTGGCATTTCCACTTGTAATAATATCTCAGCCTGAAAATAGCTCCTGCTGTCAGGGGCCACGCCATGTGTGTCACGGCAGGGAGGGACCGTGGTGAGCCACATTCCTGTTCCTTGTCTTTCACTCTGTCCTTCCATTTATCTTTATGCCTGCCAGCATGTGGGGGCTCCCTGTGGTGAGGGGGGGGGGGGAGGATCTTAGCTAGTCAGCTGCAGTCAATGACAAAGACACACAGCAGGAAAGTAGAGAGAGAGGAGGCTGTTTCAAGAGCGGAGAGAATAAAGAATAGAAGTACAGCAGTAAGTTAGTCTCAGACCGGTGTTTTAGCTCCACTGGAACCATGGTGAAGTGTCTGATCCGGATCAAGACCAAGGTGAACGTTCACCTGCGCATGGTCAACCACTGTTATCGAGATATGAATGTGCGCGTGCTGTCTCTGGGACCCAGGCTCTTGGGTAAAGTTCTGGGGGTCTTCCCGCTCCTTCCCGCCCTCCCGGGGGATTCCTCCTCCTCGGGCTCTGCTCCCGGGTCAGGACAGAGCTCCAGGACGCCCTCCAGGCTCGCTGTCCCTCCACAACTCCATGGCTGCCACAGGCCAGCTATCGGTGCAGGTAACAAGAAGAAATGGTTTAGTCTCGCAGGATTATTGAGTGCTGCCCTTTTGGGGTTCTTCTTGTGGGTTCAAGGTGGAGAACTTCCTTGAAGAGAAGTGTTTGAGGAATGAACTAAATACTTCAGGGTTAAGCTCTGGATTTAAGGATGGAGTAGCAAGTTTTAAGTATTTCAAAAGGACAAAGAAAAACATGACAAAGAGGGAAGCATCCATCACTTGAGCAAAAAACTAATATTGGTTCACTTCTAGCCCCATACAAATGATCAAATAAAAGGTCAACAGAGCACAGTGTAGGAAATATTCCCAGCAAGCCAGGCTGAATCTCAAAGAGGCTGAGTGGATCTCTGCCTCAGGACTTGCGCCAGAATCTCTATTTTAAACCTCCTCTTTTACAGGTTCTCCTCTACATAGTCACACATTTGCTGCAGTGGCTTGTAGAACGTATACATTTCCCATAAACCGTATAAGGGCTGATGCCAGAATCTGTCTTTTAATGTGTTCTGCAACAATGCCTCCCAGTTATTAAACATGTCTGACTCATTAACTTCCTTTGTGTTCAGGTCTGGAGTCCCTCCGAGACAGCGCCCACTCCACACCCGTGCGCTCCGTCTCCCATGGCGACTCCTTCATGTCTTCTCGAGGCAGCATGATGGACAGCAGCGAGGCGAGCACGTCGGCAGTCATCTCCGACGAGGCGTACAGCCCCTCAGACAGCATGCTCTCCACACCTGTGGCCGAACACGGGATGGAGAACCCTCTGAACCGCCACCTCAACGGGGCGCCCCGCAGCGTGGAGGACAAGGAGTCAGAGGCCGGAGCGTCGAAGGAGGGGCAGACCGCGGAGTTTTCATCCGGCAGGCGAGCGCTGCGTTTGGTGAAGAGCAGGCCGGGCCCACCCAGCGACGCGGAGGAGCTGAACAAGTTCATCCTGAGCGTGCTGCGGCTGTTCCTGGTCACCATCGGGCTGCTGTTCGCCCTGCTGCTGCTGCTCATCATGCTCACAGAGTCAGACCTGGACATTGCCTTCCTGAGAGACATCCGCAAGACGCCTGAATTCCAGCAGTTCCACTTTGAATACTTCTGCCCTCTGCGGCGCTGGTTCGCCTGTAAGCTACGATGGATGGGAGGTTTCCTCATCAGCAAGTGAAGCAGAGAAGGACAAAACACAGGCCTGCACTGATGGAGACGGGACATTTAATAGGGAGAGGAGAGAGGGGGGAGGGAAAAGGAAAAGAATGGCCGCCCTTTTCCCAATATCAACCCAGCTACTCTTATAAGGGAGTTACTGTCACAAGCCAAGGACTGTCCTCTGAAGAGCCTTGTTTATTATATCTGACCATCACTGCGAGGAAAGAAAATCACATTTTACTTTGGAAATTCAGGTCATTTCAAGGTATTTTATTTTTTACACAAAGCCACAGTAACAGGGTTTCATTTAAAACACTGAACGTCTGACAGGATTCACTCATTCAACCACAGATATAGTTGCCTTTATTTTTCTATTCATTTATATCCTGCAACATTATTGTGAGACAGATTTACCTTTTGTGTTCGGGAGTGTAACCTGAGAGTTTGAGTGAAGCTTTTAGAGCCAGTCTAGCTCATCTTCTTATTTATATATTTTAAAGCCAACCTTCATTAAGCTAGAATTTATAATTGTCACTGATCATTTAACCTTCTGTTTTGACTTGTATCTGGGGGTTAGAGAAAGTGTGAAATGGAAAACCTTGCAGCACTTACTGAATGTAGATCAGTCCTGAGTTAAATAATATTTGCAAAGAATATGATTGGCAACCGAAAAATACTAGCAGCAGCTATTTCACCCAGGAGTGACGTTGGTGCTGGTGATAATGTAAAGTAATAATGTGTCTAGTTTGTGGTCAGACGTCCAATAACGGTGTGCTCATGTTACCATTGTTGTCCAGCCACTACAGCACCGATAACATTATCGTCCTATGACTATGATTTAAAGACAATTTGTAAGGATTTAAATAAGTATTGGAGGTGGTAGGCTGACTGATTTGATAAAATAGCAGCAAAAACAATAGCTACAATCAACTTCTGTGTGAAAGAAACAGTCGTCACGTTGCTGTAGTTCCTTTACAGTAGTTGTGAGCTAGCGCTGTGGTGACAGTGAAGTGTTTGGTTAGTTCTTTGACTCCCTCACTCTGTAGAAGGAGTCTATCTTGATGTGCAATACTGTTCGTATTCATAAATAAGAGTCTTTACATTTAGGGTAACTTTGTTTTACCTTTGTAAAAACAAGTGCTTTTTCCCCACGGTATTCGGTCAAGAGAGCTTATTTTTAGTTCATGTCGAGTGAGGGGTCAATTCACTTTGTTTAGCCATTGCTTCGTTCAAATGTATGCGTTTATCTGTAAAAGCTGAATATGTTTAAGTCATGTTTCCATTTTTGTACAAACTCATGTCTCGTTAACACAGATTTCCTCACAGTGGCTTTTAATGGACTTGAAGCATTATTTTTTACTGTGGATGTCTAGTTATCAACACTTACACGAGAGCCTAAGATAAGTCATGTTTACGTCCTACTGCTATCCTCATCATCGCACCTACCAAAGAAACCTCTGTTGTCTGATATTTGTCCGTTTGCACCAACAGATGGGAACTCTGATATCCGCTCTCCTTCTCCAGCCTTATTACGTATGTGTTATGTCACAAACAGCCCAGAGCAATCAACAGCTTTATTTAAAACCTTACAGTTAACTAATGGTCCTTTCAACAAGTGGTAAATGATAGACTGGTGTATTATACCCTAATACAATAATGTTGTAGTTATGCAACAAGGTCAATGGTTTAGGATACCGAGGGGTTTAGGATATGCAGGCAGTAAAGTATTAATATTCAAATATTTCACAAAAAGATCCACAGGTTGGTAGTTAACACAAAATCAGTGCTTCGAGAATCCCTGTAGTATTAAATACATGGCTTTAAATGTTGATTTTATTTTTGTACAGTATATGACATTTTAAAATTAAGGGAAAGTTGGGGAAGTAGTATTAATTGTGTTTTGGGTGAGTTTGACAGAAATATTGACTAATATATTTAATAGAAAACGTTTTTTGTTCAGACTTTATTAGTTATGTGTTTTCTTTAACTCAGAAGGTGCTCGCTGGTGTTTGATTGTGTACGGTGAAAGGCAAGTCGAGGCAGAACATGTGTTTTTACTGCGTATCATTTGTACCTTAAGGTCTCATTTTATGTTCATGTGTATGAAAAACTTAATTTGAGCAATAAATATAACAGATAATATAATGATCAACAACCATGAAACTGCAAATGTATACTGCTATTGGAAATGTGTTTTGGATCCCCTCAGAAGGTGACCAGCCTGTAGATGCATGTGTGAGGGAATGATGTCCACTGTTCATGATGACACAGACGTAGATAACGTTTTCATGTAAATCCTGTCTGATCGTTGCCTAATCACTGCTCTTCCTTGACTCATTTTAGAGAAACAGAGTAGATGCAAATATGATTGTGAAAGTATGTGTAAATGAACTGACAAAAGACTAAATTGTTTCTTGACTATGAAAAGGATTTAGCAAAATGGGAGTGGAGCGATTTGTATTTTTAGCTCATTTAAAAACAGTAGCATAGTCAACTACCTGAATATTTTTTATTGTAACGCCGTTTAATACATTGATTTTTTATTGTTTTTGCTTAAATGTTTAAAGCACTTGAACTAACAAAGTGGGGGCCCTTTGACAGGCAACGCTAGTATTAATTTACCCGAGTCATGTAAACAGGAACAAGGCATCTGATGTGGTTTAACTGTAAGCTTCCTTCCTGTACCGTGTTCCTGCACATGGAAATGTCTCTGTAAGCATGTGTTCTGCATTTATTACCTCCAAACAAGGCTGCTCATTTCCAATCACTGAAATAAGACTGGTGTAATTTATTTATGAATAAATGTAATCTATTCTTGAAATCTGTCAGCTAGTGCAGCTTCAAGTTTGATCTAAAATTCACAGCAGAAACAAACCTCCAAAATCAGTGGGTGTTTCTCAATGTCAAGGAAGGCTGCTCCAAAGCCACTATTTCAAGCATGCTACGTCATCGAGTGCCGCCGAAGGACCGTTCCAATGTCCAGCATACTTGGAATTCTACCGAGGCCGGCGTACTTCGCAGCGAGACATTTCGAGGCTGCACATGTGTAGACTCCGGTCCTAAAATCCCCACACTGCTTTGCGCACGGACCAATTTCCAAATCTTTGGCAGAAATCGCGCTCCATCTAAGGTGGGGCCTCGCATATGACGCACACCTCTTAGCTTGTTCCACCATTTTTAATTTTTCCGAGGATAGGAAGGATTCTTGCCTCGCTTCTGAAGCAAGTGACTCGGAAGACATGTGCTACCAAGCAAGCGCCCTCGACATTGAGAAACACCCATCCTAGCCTAGGAAAACGAAGAATGGTGGAACAGGCTAACAGGTGTGCAGGTGTGAGTCATATGCGAGGCCCCGCCTTAAATGGAGCGCAATTTCCACCAAAGATTTGGAAATTGGTCCGTGCGCAAAGCATTGTGGGGATTTTAGGACCGCGGAGTCTACACTTGTGCAGCCTTGAAATTTCCCGCTACGAAGTACGCCGGCCTGGGTAGAATTCCAAGTATGCTGGACATTGGAACAGTCCTTCGGCGGCACTCAATGACGTAGTATGCTTGAAATAGTGGCTCTGGAGCAGCCTTCCTCGACATTGAGAAACACCCAGTGCCTTCACCAGTGTCTCAGCAATGTTCATGCATGGAAACAAAAGTCCTCTCAGTCGGTGAATACGTGCAGGCGTCCTGAACTGTTGCCCCCCAGTAAGGCGTTCCTCGTGGGGTGGAAGGCGGTGACGGACAGCGCCGTCTTCAGGTTCGCGTCATCTTCGAAGCACTGCAGGGGTCTGCCGCTTTCATGGAAAACCTCCACCCTCCGAGGATTGGACAGGCTCCCCACCACAAAGCAATCTTCTTGTTTGGGGTCCCACACTGCTGAAAGTTTACTCAGCCAGCGGCCTGTGCGCATGTTGTTTCTGAAAATGAAGATTAATAAAACAGGTTGTGAGTGTGTCACCATCACATAGATCTCAGAACAATGAAAGCATTGGGTCATAGTGGATGTACCCGATGGTTGTCAGCAAGGGAGACTCTGCAGTCATTGCAGATGTGTCATATATTCTGTCAAAAGAGATCAGGATGGACATTGAGCTGAGATTGAAAATAAAAGTTTAACACAATTATTCCAAGTGCTGAGTCGGCTTCACCTTATGTGGTTATCCAGACAGGTTGTGAGAACTCTGTTTCCTGTTCGAGGGGAGAAATAAGCGCTGGATATGCTTAAAGAATGGCCCTGCAGCGTGGAGACTGCCTGACTGCGATTCTTCTTCAGGCATCTGCTGTCGTAAATACTCACTACACTGCAGACAAAACATAAAATCAGTACAATGCAATTGACACATTTTTTTTGAGTACCTTCATTCATCCCGACGAGGAGGAATGTACATTGGTCCATCAAAAGTGAAGAGCCATGCATAAAATATTATATAAATATATATATATAAAAATTACAAAAATACACATAAAAATAGTAGTAGTATGAAAGCAATAAAGTAGTGTAATCGCAACTAAATGCAACTTTCCCCTCTGTGGGACGAATCAGGGTATTCTGATTCTGATAAAACGAAGAGGAACGTGGATGGAATGATTCTAATATAGGGTATAAAATGTTTATACCTGCTTTCTGCAACAGCAAAGTACTGCTTCTGTAAAGGATGTACGCTAACACAACGCAGAGTCTTGGAGTCCAAAGAGTGGAGGGACTCGTGGGAGTTTCTGCAGAGAATTTAAATAGCAGTGTAACAAGTTTCTGAAACTTCATTCATAAAACAGAATTTCAACAAGTACCCCTTACCCTGGGGTGCGCCTATCGACGATGGCGACTTCTCCATTCCAGTTCCCAACCAATAGTGTTGAACAGTCATGTGACAGGAAGTCAAACGTTCTCAGGTCATCTTCAATAAACACCTACAGTAGAACAATATGCAAACAGATTTACATCAGCTTCATGAGGCGGTACTGATATTTGCAGCTCTTTTTGACCCATGGATGTATGAGGTTTACCTCACAATCTTTACAATACAAATTTCAATTAGATATCATCTCACCTCATCAAAGACAGCCTTCTCGACATCCATGCAGCGCAGAGATCCGTCGTAGCTGAGGCTCAGCAGGTGGGTGGGCTGAGCTCTGGAGAACGCCAAGCAGCTCACAGGACGAGTGTGGGGCCTGAAGAGTAGCACACCATCATCCCCCCAATCCCCCCCCTGAGGGAGCAAGCACAGGCAGGAAAAGGAGTTTTTCATATTATATAAAAAAAATAAAAAAGTTTTGTCCATCTTCTAACATCCTGTGGAGTTCAAAGGTTCAAATGCTTTATTGTCTTATGCACAGCTACAGTGTAGATATGGCAATGGAAATCTTAAGTCCCAGGCTCCTCCAACAAAGCAACATAAATATATAAGACATAAAACAAATACAGTCCCCTCCAGAACTATTGGAACAGCGAGGCCAATTGCTTTCTTTTTGCTGTACACTGAAAACAATTAGGTTTGACATCAAAAGATGAATATGAGACAAAAGTTCAGTATTTCAGCTTTTCATTCCAGGTATTTACATCTAGATCTATTAAACAACTGAGAAGATAGCACCTTTTTTTTTAAACCCACCCATTTTTCATGTGAGCAAAAGTATAGGAACCGAGACTTAAAAAAGTATGAAAAGTGAATAATACTTAGTATTTAGTTGCAAATCCTTTGCTTGCAATAATTGCATCAAGCCTGCGAACCATTGACATCCCCAGCTAACAACAAAAAGCATCTGTCAGTAACATGTTCCAATACTTTTGCACACTTGAAAAAATTGGTGGTTTGAACAAAAGGTGCTATCTTCTCAGTTGTTTAACAGATCTGGATGTAAATACCTGGAATGAAAAGCTGAAATACTGACCTTTTGTCTCATATTCATCTTTTGATGTCAAACCTAATTGTTTTCAGTGTACAGCAAAAATAAAGCAATGGCCTCGCTGTTCCAATAGTTTTGGAGGGGACTGTAGGTGCAAGTAATGAAGGAGAAGTTAACTATACACAAGTAAAGTAGAATTAGATGATCTGAAAACGTAATGTAAAAGGCTCCACAGACTTAAATTATTGTGCAGTCATGCTTGTTTCAATAAAAAATACAAGGTAAATTATAACATTATCCTCATATGTCCAAATGTAAATGTCTCGCAACTTGAATAAATACATTTTTAGATAAATAGAGTGGGAATTTGTGTTATTATGTTGTTTTACTGTGGTATCAAAGTAGTTTTGAGAATCATATATTTCCACTGATATTGATATTGACCCCCAGCTTTCTGAAATTATGGCCTTCCTAGTTAATATGGCTTTCCTAAATGTATAATATATTTGAGAACAGAGGGAAAGAAGCTCACCAACTTCCAGAGTCCTAGATGTCCCCCCATGTCTCCGGTGGCCATCAGCAGGCTGCTGGTGCAGGGGTGGAAGGCTGCAGAGAAGATGGGCTCCTTCACCACTTTGGCCACGGTGTCCTCAGTTATCCTCATGTTCTTAAGGGCAGAGCAATACCTGTGTGAAAAGATTAGATAGATTTTGTGTTGCCTGTATGAACCTTGTGTTGTGTTGAATGAATGTTTGATTCTAAAACAATGGCTAAAGGGAAACTAATATAAACTGAGGGGTGGTGCAGAAAGATCAGAATTTTAAATCTTACTCTTTCAGCTTAAGGTCCATCTTTCTTTCTGTCGTCGAATCCTATAAAAAGAAAAATTCATTAAAGACGGATAAGCAAAAAATAACGATATCACAATACAAAAATTCTACACTACATCTCTCACATCAACAGCACTGTGTTTCTTTATGGATGTGAGAAAGAATCAAATGAAGGAACCAACAAATATATAGAAACACCCCAATAGAGAGGAAAGGAGAGTCTTACCTCGGAGCAGAGCTCCAGAAGTTGTGAAGGCAGCTTGCTTCCCTGCTCCATGTTGACTGGATTCATGGGCAGAGGGCCAGCAGGATGCTTGAGCGACGAATATTTTAAAGCAAGTTAAAAAAAACTCAAGTGAACAACAGCAAGAAATAATTTAAAACCAAAAAGCAGCAAGAAGAAGAATCCATGGAGAGACAGAGAGCAGCAGAGTGGCATGAAGTGAAGCATGATATACATTATAACGTTGTGTGCATGTAGCTACCGGTGTATAGGTCAGCTTCCCACTGGCTTCAGGAGGAAGGGTCAGGGCCTCTGCCTTAAAGTTTAGGAGACGAAGGGATTTCCGAGCTGGCAGGACTTCCTTTACAGCAGCATGTGACCTAACCACACAGAGAGGGAGCATGACAGTCACATCTATCATCTTTTTAGCACTCTAGTGATGTCAAAATGCACATTTTCTAACCAACAAATAATATCAGTGGTATGAAATTAAGAAAGAAAGCAAATGCTGTTCAAAAGATGTAAAGCTATATAACAATATCTTCACTCAATGACATTTAGCTATCAAGTTGTTGTAACCAATGAAGGAACAAGGTGTACGTATCATTTACACTTCCTACTCTTTCCTACAGTATGCTTGTTTAAATCTGAGTCAAAAAGTTCCCAGACATATTAAACCAGCAGCATGAGGCATGATAAACACATCTGAAGTCATATTCACACAATCATTTTCTTTAGAAATCACTGATCATACCTCATCAGACCTCTCTGCGATGGCTTTGGACGCGTAAACTGTTTCAACTCCTCCATTGCCTTTTGATAAAGAAATAATTAATAGAATTTAGACCTGTGCTTTTTGCACGAGACCACAAGAGAAACAAAACACAGGAACACCATTGAGAAAAAAAAAAAAAAAAACTAACTTCTGTCCCACCTTTTTACTTTATGAATGCAAACATATCAAAAATAATTTAGACTGTTGAGGGGATGTGACGTAGTACAGAAATGGAGTACGATAAATTAAAAGCTGCACTTTTGACAACATCTTACTATTTAATGTAAAGTGTATATATTACAATACATTTACACTTTTATCTTTTAACAGTGTTTTTTGATGCATCAGTACATAACATATCCTTTCATATGCCGTTTAATATTTGTGTATTAGGCTTTTATTCATTATTGTACAACTAAATATTCTTCTGGTTGACTTTTAGTTGATTCCCCTGATAGCTGCCACTGGTACGGTATTTTCATGAAATGGGATTCAGACTGTATTTTCGACAGGTCAGCCCATGGGGCTAGGGTGCTTCTCAATATGCTAAACTGAGTCTATTGTGGAGGTTTAATTGCACCTCGAGGAGATGAGGGAGCTTTGTGCAAGAAAACAAAGGAGTATAAGTCTGTGTGTCTGTAAATAGCTTGATGTATAAGTTTAACACCGTCTCATGGTTTGAAGCAAGTCATACTATCAGTGATGCAAACACAGGTATGGTGAAAAAAGAGAGAACTATTCGAAGCAGGAAAAAAGCAGCGTAATATACCATCTGACAAAGGCCTGTGCTATAATGCTTCAATTAACTGGCTATTCTTTATAATATACTCAGATCAATAGGAGACAGAGATGTTAAGTTATTATTTACAGCAGGGGTGGGGAACCTTTTTCCTTTCAATTTTACAACATCCTCCGACGGCCGTACAAATGATTGAACTCAACCTCTGCTTAAAAAAACTAAAATCACACGGTGTGGCATGACCACCAAAACAGAAAGATATGGACACAAGATGTGTGCAAATGTATTTAGTATCCATGTGAACATGATTTAAGTGGGGGGGACCTAACCTCCTCTAGGGGGGTCTTGGGGCATGCTCCCCCGGGAAGATTTTTTTTTAAATATTGAAGTTAAAAGCATCAATATGGTGCACTTTGAGAGCAACATGGGGAGATCTATGGGTACACCTTTGAATAACCATTTGAAACAGAACTGTAAGCAGATTTTTCTTTTTGGATATTTTACAAATCACTCTCCTTTTAAACTCTATTCTTGTTATTTTTTAACAACTTTTTTGTTACTGTCATATAGTATTTTATACCTTTTTTTCATTTAGTCTCTAATGTCTCATTAATAATCATAATGATCAGATCAAGGTGTGCCTTAACCTCACTGAGGTTATTTTAGCATAGCTAGCCAACCAGATGCTAATAACAACAGATCACCACTGTGCTTACAACTAAAGACACAGCCACGCAAACACTGCGGTATGTGTACGGCTCCTTATGGGTACTGCAATATTTGAAGGGCTGGAGCGGCATTCCGGTGCTCTCCGTAAGCAGTCTAGTCTACACTCCTTTCAGACGAGACATAACCACGTGAAGACACGTTACGCTCGTGTTGTGTTCAAGGAACCTGTCCTTGGCCAGGAAAAACAGGCACTCGCTTGTTTAATTATTTTGCGATCTAGATTTCTTCTTCTTTTTTGAATTGGGAAGTTGTCCGTCAGTCGGACGGACTAACTAACGGACGGACGGACGGACGGACCCCCCAAAACGAAAACTCTTCGGTTCTCCACGAATTACACAAGTCACCCAAAGTAGCATTAAAAAAGTGGGAGGCGCCGAAAAGCGACTAATTTGCATCACTGTACTATTTAACTGATGTCACTTAAAACTATAGAACCAAGGATTTCTCATTTGATCCTGAAGTTCCCCACGGGGATAAATAAAGGTTCATCTTATGTTATCTTATTTGGCAGCTTCTGGCTCCTATGTCCTCATATCTCTCACATGAGAAAGTGATGTAAGCGAGGAGACACAGTAGCAAAATGCAAAGCACCCTGGGACGACTTCACTAGTCTTCTTACCTGGAGTATGTTCATGGAAGACAGAAAGGCTTGGTTCTGTCTAATGTTCTCCAGGCGCTCCAGTTCATATGCTGAAAGTCCTCCATCTCCATCCTGTGTTACACAAAGACACAGCACTGACATTTTACAAAAAACATTCAGTTACTGTAGGAGCTGAGAATGTAGAGACATGTAGTGAATAAAAGCACAATGAACATGATAAACTGAGCAGGGTAGTTCTACTTACAGATGTACAATCGTCTTTAATGTCCTCTCTGTTCCTCTGGCTTTTGTTTTTGATGTCTGGAGTTGTTTTCTATAAGCAAAATATGGGCATATTAACAGAAAACAAACAAACATACTAAATGATACTAAATGTTATTACATTACATTACATTGCATTTAGCTGACGCTTTTATCCAAAGCGACTTACAATAAGTGCATTCGACCAGGAAGATACAACCTTTAAGAAAACAGAATCATATAAGTACATCAGGTTTCATAGAGCCAAACATTTCAAGTGCTACTCAACTGGCATTTAGAAAGCCAGCCCTTTATTAGTATATAAGTGCTTTGTTAGTAATTCTATCGCTCGAAGTGGAGTCTAAAGAGATGAGTTTTCAGTTTGCGTCGGAAGATGTGTAAGCTATCTGCTGTCCTGATTTCAATGGGGAGCTCATTCCTGTTATTATGGAAGTGTCTCCTACCCTTTTCTTGCTGTGTGTATTCGCTGATTCCGGTGAGTCCTTGAAGCGTATTTGAGGCATTGCTTTCCTTCGTGCAGATCGTCGGACTGATCCATCGCGAACCGGATGGGTCATTTTCTTCTTCTTCTTCTTCTTCTTCTTCTTCTTCTTCTTCTTCTTCTTCTTCTTCTTCTTCTTCTTCTTTTCTTTAATGGCGAATCGCTTCCACTTGGAGCATATATCGCCACCTACTGTTTAGTTACTAAATGTTCATACTAAATCCTTGTCCTCAGACCAGTGCTTTTGAGGAATTTGAAGATCAGCTTGTTTGCTTCATTTCTTGATTTACTTTCAAATATTGCCTTGAAATCCATGTCCTTGATGTTGAGTTGTTCCAGTGCAGTTTTCAGAATGAATCTTTGTCTGTTATAGTCCGGGCAGCTAAAAAATACATGATGTATTGTCTCTGGTTGTTGGCAACCATCACAATTGCCATTTGGATGTTTTCCAATCAGATGCAGTGATGAGTTTAGTCCAGAGTGTCCCAATTTTATCCTGCTGTTGATGCTCTGCTCTCTTCTACTACTACCCCACGTGCTTCCTGTTCCTACTTCCCTTTGTATCTGATATAAATGTCTTCCTTTGGTGTTACTGTCCCATAGTTTTTGCCATTGTTGCTTGATAACCACTTTAGTAAAAGATTTGACTTCTGCTCTACTGATGGGTACACTAATATCAATCTGGTTTGCTTTCAAACCACATTTTGCCAGTTGATCCACTACTTCATTCCCTCTAATGCCCACATGCGCTGGAATCCACACAAATTGAACAACAATTCCCAGATGAACTAACCTAAACATGCTTTGTAAAATTTCATGTAAAATATCCTGACGACATTCTGAAGAGAAGTTGTTTATACTCTCCAGAGCTGCACTGGAGTCAGAGCAAATGACCACTCGCATTGGCTGTATTTCCTCTACCCACTGAAGTGCTAGAGAGATAGCCATCATCTCTACTGTATATACTGCAATGTGATCACTTGTACGCTTTCCCACTTTGACTTTTAACTCAGGAACATAAAATGCACAACTCGTTAAACCATTTTCTGGATTTTTGGATCCATCAGTAAATATTTTTATAAAGTGCCCATATTGTTCATGTAGAACAGTGTTCACATAAGCCTGTACATTGAATTTGTTTTTCATTGAATGTACCCGTTTCAATAGTGATAAATCTACTATAGGTTGAGGTAGCAACCATGGTGGAACAGCTGATAACAACACCGTCGGACTAATATTCCATTCCTTAACTTTGAATTCCTTACATATTTCCGAAACACAAAAACAAAAACTTTCTTTTTTTATTTTGTTACTTTCCCAACTTGTTTGTACAGTTTGTTTAGTAGGGTGAGTATCTTTATGACCCTGTAGATTTGCCCAGTAATTAACAATTAACTGCTTTCTCCTCAAAGAAATAGGTACTTCTCCGACCTCTACCTGAAGTGCCGACACTGGTGTAGATCTGACTGCCCCACAGCATATCCTTAGTGCTTGTGCCTGGACTCTATCTAATTTTTGAAGAGAAGAGTATGCAGCTGACCCATACACTATTAGTCCGTATTCTATGGCTGATCTAATTAAGGCCGTGTATACGTTCCTCAAAGCAGCTTTATCAGCCCCCCACTTAGTGCCTGCCAAGCACCTCATAACATTTAAAACCCTTTTACATTTATCTACGACTTTATCAATGTGAGTACTCCATGTGACTCTCTCGTCCAACCATATTCCCAGAAATTTAAATGTCTTCACTTTCTTTAGATCTTGTCCATAAAGTTTTAACCTAACCTCCTCACCTATCCTTTTCCTCGTAAAAAATAAAGTTTCAGTTTTTTCCACCGACAATCTAAACCCCCATGTCAGAGACCAGCTTTCAATTTCCCTTATGGCTTCCTGAATCTTAGCTACAATATATTTTACATTTCTGCCCCTTTTCCAAATAGCTCCATCATCTGCAAAAAGTGACTTACCAATATCAGATCCTACTTGTGTATATATATCATTGATCATGATAGAAAATAAAAGAGGACTGATGACACTCCCCTGCGGGGTTCCATTCTCAACTTCATGCCTGCGAGAATATGACTTGCCAACTCGGACTCTGATGGCACGGCCAAACAAAAAATCCATAATCCAATTATATACATTACCTCCCGGACCCATAATGTCCAGTTTGATTAATAATCCTTCCTTCCACATCATATCGTAAGCTTTTTCCACATCAAAGAATACAGCTACAACACACTCCTTGTTCGCTTGGGCTTTCCTGACTTCAGACTCCAGGCACAGCAGTGGATCTAAAGTACTCCGCCCTCTTCTAAACCCACTCTGATACGGAGTCATTAGTTCATTTTTCTCAATGTGGTATGTTAGCCTTTCTGTTATCATTCTTTCCATAACTTTACACAAGTGTGATGTCAGAGCTATAGGTCTATAACTGCCTGGACTGGTTGGATCTTTCCCAGGTTTCCTAATAGGAATAATGACTGACTCTTTCCATATTATTGGCAGCTTCCCTTTCTCCCAGATCTTATTGTACATCTCCAGCAGCTTTCCTAAGGCAAAATCACTTAATTTGGTCAACATTATATAACATACATTATCTTTCCCAGGAGCAGTCATTTTACACTTACTTAATGCTCTTCTCAACTCTTGAATAGAGAACGGTATATTTACAACACTCTGCGACGAATGTCTTTCTTCATATACATTAGGATGCTCATCTAACACTTCCTGCCTCCTGATCTTACCTTCTTCTGTCAAATTTTCCAAAGAATGAACTTTGACAAAATTTTCAGCTAGAATTTCTGCCTTCTCCAAAGCACCAGTGGCAACTTCCCCTCCAATCTCTAATACTGGCAGGTTACTCTGATGTCTTATTCCCCTCATCTTCTTAATCATTCCCCATACTTTATCTAATGGTGTAGTTCTCCCAATACTTGAACAGAATCCTCTCAAACACTCACTTTTTGCTCTTTTAACAATGTTCCTTACCTGAGCCTGTGCCTTTTTATATTCTAATAAATTATGTAATGAATGTGTCTTTCTTAGCTTTCCAAACAGCCTGATTTTGTTTCGGATTGCATCATTACATTCTTTGTTCCGCCACGGTACCATCTTAACACATTTACCAAGTTTCCCAGTTTTATTCCCAATAGTTTGATTAGCGCTTTTAATTATATTTGAAGTAAATTGCTCATTTATTTCATCAATACTTTCTGCCATATCAATCTGATCCAATTCATTATCGCACAATTTAGCAAACATCTCCCAATTTGCTTTAGAAAAAGTCCATCTCATGATACCGTCTAGCTCAACCACATGATTTATATCAAACTTGATTATAATTGGAAGATGATCACTCCCAATACTGTTATTTGTCAATACTTCCCAATTGCTACCAGAAGCTAATTCACTTGTTACAAGAGTTAGGTCGATCGCAGACTCTGTTCCATCTCTAAAATTGATCCTTGTACCTTGCCCATTATTTAAACAAACTAATTCCTTTGCCTCCATTAAATCCTCCACCACCTGTCCGTTGTAATCTGTTGATCTCCCTCCCCACATTGTATTATGTGCATTGAAATCACCACACCATATTATTTCATTTCCTTGGCAGAGACTGTCTAATTCCTCTATTCTGAGTTTATTACATGGATTATAAAAATTCAGGACACTAATTTTCCTTTTATTAATCCAAACTTCTACACCCACTATTTCTAAATCATGACTGTACTTAAAAGTTAGCTTACTATAAGACATGACTTCTCTGATAAAGATTGCACATCCCCCTCCCTGGCCATCATTTCTATCTTGTCTTATAGCAGTATACCCCCCAATTATGAAGTCCAAATGAGTCTTCAGCCATGTTTCTTGAATACAAATAACGTCTGGTTTTTCTTTTAACTGATATATATAGGTCTTGAATTCTTGTCCATTTGCAATAAGGCTTCTAGCATTCCATTGCAGAATGAGAAAAACCATTCATCTACTCAATCTGTGAATCATCATTATTGGTGGCTAGCATTTCATGTATCATTTCAACGGTTATATCCTTTATCCCCAAAAATTCACCTGCTGCCTCCACTATTGTCTTCAGTCTTGACCTCTTTTTTGTCTGTTGTAACGCAACATTCACCACTTTTCCAATAAAGGCCACAAACTTGTACTTATTAACAATCAATGCATCCTCTCCTATCACACACTTATGTGAACACTTTGTGGGGCTTTCCTTTGCCTGTGGGAGTTTGGGAAAATCTTTTGAAGAGAAAATACTTGATGCTACTTGGGATTTCCTAGCTATCTTAGTGAAACCTTTTCTGTTGCTTCAGCATATGAGACTTTATTTTGCACTTTGTATCTCTGCACCTCCTTGGCCTTTTTCTGCACTTCACAGCCCTGATACGCAGCACTATGTTCCCCACCACAGTTACAACATTTCACCTTAGCACCTGCAGTACAACTACCATATTCATGTTCCCCCGCACATGTTGGGACACCTGGGCTTAGTTGCTTTGCACTTGTCTGCCACATGCCCAAACCTTTGGCACTTAAAGCAGCGCAGAGGTTTAGGGATGAATTCTCTTACTGGAAAGCTCATGCAACCGATCATTATCTTCTGTTGCATTGTTTCTTCAAACTGAAGAAGAACAGACAAACTATCCACTATCTTACCTTGATACCTAGTAGGAAGACGCTTTACTACAGTCACTTTCCCCCCTTTAATTTCCTTCTTGAGTTCTTCTATGCCTATTTCTATGGGAACTCCACTGATAACTCCAAGTATTTTCCGATTTGCTCCAGGAACATGGCATTTAATTCGAACTTCATTCAGGGTCTTCATTTTCAGTAACTTTTCCTGTTGTCTTGCATTAATCAACTCAACCAACATCCGTCCTTTGCTCAGAAATCTTGCTTGTTTTATCGATCCAATTTCTTTGTGAATTGCTTTAGTCAGGGCCACTGGATGTAGCTTAGCTGCGGATTGCTCACCAAACTCCACAATCACTTTCCACTCTTCATTCTCAATCCTTTTCTTTACTTTCTTCAATTCATTCTGTGAATCAGATTCACTAAGACTGTCACTTGACATGTCTATCTTCTTTCTTGAAGTCTTTTTCCTTACTTCATTCCATCCTCCTTCAGATGCACTTTCCATATCCTCCTCTCCAGGACTCAGAGAAGCCATTCCACCAGCTGCTCTCAATCTCGCACTCACTTCAACGTTCACTCCTATCTCCGTCTACTCAGTCTCAGCACGTGTGTCCGCTGCTCCAACCCAACTCCAAAACAGCCGGATCAGGGCAATATCTCGTCGGCCCGGGTCATTTTCTACAAGGTGTACACAATTAATGTAATTGACTGGAAAATAATAAAACAAATGCACACATTTTAGCGAAATTCAAATGCTTTCACATTTTTGCCTCAACATGTTTGCTCTACTCTACTCTCTTTTAAGTACGTTTTTAACACCATTGACTTCTATATATAGAAAAGCTTACACATATACAATATGGTGAGCAACCTCATGTTATGAACCAGATAACAAACGTCAACTACTCACCTGTAATTTCAAAACAAGTATGCGTTTTGTTGTCATTTTAGTGCACTTGTAGCAATTAGAATGAACCATTTATGCAAAGAAAAACTCCCAAAATGCTATTTCTAAGAAGCCTACAGCTGTTAGGTGAACGATTAAATAGGACATTTAGCCACATGCGCGAAGTCACGCCCATCTACTTCCAGTCCATGGGACCTTATTTCGGAAAAATAATGCATTGAAGTCAATGGAGAGAGACAACTTATCTTTCGATCCCGTTAGAATTGTGCCATGAATTATACATATGATGTTTGTCAATCTTAAAAAATAATTTCCATGTCAAAAAAGTCACAGTTTGTCGTAAAACCAGGGGCGGCGCCAGGGGGGTGCTAGGGGGTGCTGAAGCACCCCCCAGGATTGCCAAAGCACCCCCTAAGCACCCCCAATAAATATGTTTCTTTTTTTCCCCCCGAAAATTATTATTATTATTTTTATTAAATTAAATTAGGAAAATTATTGATTACATCAATGCAAATGTGAAACAAACAAATGTTTGACCAAAAACATAAAGCCAACACAGGTGATATGATTAGGCCAAAGGCCAGCACCCATTAGATTTTTGACTTACCCATAGGCTAAATTACTTTGTGACACTTGAGTGACTTCCTGTTAGCTGGAGCCCCAAATTATTTGCTAACAGCAAAGTGACAAATGGATCGTTTTTTAGTCCTTAAACGTCCATGTGTGGACACTCAATCAAAACCAACTGAAAGCTAGAGGTATTCTGCACATAATAGGCCTCGTGAGTACAAGTAGCTTACTTCTGGGTCTCTATGTTTCATTCAAGCTCTGCTCTGTGTGTGTGTGGCACGAGCCATTTTGTGTGCGTGCTCAAGCGAGCGAGAGGGAGAGCTCGCGCACCGCGGGGTATCTACCAGAGATCGTTGTGGTTAGCATCTGGTGCTAGCTAGCCAAGCTAACGGATATAAGGAGCTTTTTCAACAACAAGGTGGAGGGAAAACTCTCTCCTGTCAGACTGAGAGTCTCAGATAACCTCAGCTCAGGTGAAGTAAAGGACTCTCAGTGTTTAGATAGTTAACTTTAGTCTAGTTATCTCAGTGGGTCTCAAACGGTTTGTTTTAAAAGGGGAGTGATTTGTAAAATATCTATAAAGAAATAGAAAATCAGTTTACAGTTCTGTTTCATATGTATGTTGAGAGATGTATCCATAGATCTCTTCATTTTGCTCTCAAAGTGCACCAGATAGATGCCTTTAACTTCAATATTTAAAAAAAAAAACTTCCCGGACCCCACTAGAGGAGGTGAGGACCCTCCTAGAGGAGGTGAGGTCCACTCCCCACTTGTAAAAATAGCACTTTACCCCTGCTTACACCCAGGGGCGCCGCCAGGGATTTTGGGCCCCATGAAAATATATCACATTGGGCCCCAGCACCAGGCACAGGCCACGCAAACCAAGCACAATTGCTGTAAGCACACCTCCAGAACCCGACCGACTCATTTATGTTTTAAATAACTCTACCTGCACAGGCTTGCATCTATCTTGTAGTCCAATACTAAGCGATCAATATTTACTGACACTGAGCTGTGAACATATAACACTGTGCAGACTGCAAATTCTACTGCAACATTCTGCTGCGGTAGAATTCACTATTTTATATAACACTAATATTCCTGACAATAGACCTCAATAGTCATCTTTTATGGTGTACATGACTTTTTAATAACATTTTTGAATGGAACATTCATAAATCAAAATAAATATAACTTAAATATACATGACCACTTAAATTAAAATAAAGTGAACATTAACACCAATATTATCATTTCTAAAAATGCTATCACAAAAAAAAAAACATAAGCAGCAGATTTTCTAATTAAATATACATACCAACTACAAAATAAGCGGGTATTAAAGTGTAAATGGACAACAAAACGGAAATGAAAAGGCCTGATGGTGGTGTTAAATCAGAGCAAAACTGGGTGACATACTGTCACTCTCTCTTGTCTTTCTCTCCTTTCTTTTCTTTTTTGAAAGCCTGACTTTGTTAGTCGTTGAGACATCGTACACACCTAAGTACTCGCATCCCTGCCTCACATGCTCTCACTCTGCTAGAAAGAGCGGTGCCGCACAGCGTTTGGAGACAGGACCAAACCAGTATGTAAATAGAGGGGGGTATACAGAGGCTTTGGATAATTAACTTTTAGAACAAAAAAAGTTAAATGAATCGTAAGTTTAGTGAGTATATTATCAATATAATGTTATATTAATGTTAATTATTGATGAAAGGTTACTTAAACATTTTTTCTTAATGTTCTACAATTTTTGGGGCCCCTGTCAGTCACGGGCCCTTAGAATCGTCCTAACTTTTCACCCCCTTACGGCGCCCCTGCTTACACCTATATGCCGTGAGCTGATTACCGAGCCTTCATTGTAACAGTCGCGGGTACACTGTGTGTGCGTGTGGGGAGTGTTGCAGTAGAAAATTCAACTGTAGCGCTGGTGCATTAATGGGAAACCCTTAATATTTGAGCACCCTCTATGTGAAACGTCAAGCTACCCCACAGCACCCCCTAGAGAAAATCTCTGGCGCCGCCACTGCGTAAAACTGTTGAAATATAAGACTATGAAAAATACGCAACTAGAAAGACTACAAATCCCAGAGTAAGTGATGTCACAATTGTTTTCCTCCACTGATGCAGAGATAGCTAAGATCAGCGCCATATAATCTATATGGCGCTGGCTAAGATAAGATAACTTTAAAAAGATGCCTGTGTGCTTAGTACCAGGTTGTTATCATACCAATGGGTCTTGCTCATTCTTTCGCTTCCCGTCTGATGAAAGGACCAAGAGTGGCTGGATCAAGTTAGCTACCTAGCTAGTAGCTAGCACGTTAGTTAGCATTACAGCCTTGTCATTTTTATTAGCCTTAATATGAAGTAACATCAAGTAACCCAACATGTTAAACAGTAAGAGTAGTAGACATATTTCGTGAACCCTTTGAAGAGTACTGTCATTCTATAATACACCATTTCAGCCCGGGCGAGAAATGCTAACGCTACATTAGCATTGGCGATCTGTTCTACTTAATGCTATCTGCACAAATGGTTGACATTAAACATTAAAAAGATCAGGCAGTTCAGAGAGAATCAAAGGAAGGCAGGTGGGCAGCTTTGCATGACATTCTTCTGGACGTGTTGATAGTGAGGGTAGTCAATCCCTTTTTTGACAAGACAGTAGTGGCGGCCATCTTGGTGACGTGTGTTGTTATGCTTGTCTGCGAGACCAGAGATGTAGTTCATTGTGCGTTTCACACAAAACAAATGTGTTACTTCACAGTTTTACGACACATTTTTATTTTTTTTACTTGCAAAATTATCTTTTAAATTGACAAACATCATATATGTAATTCGTGGCACAATTCAAACGGGATCGAAAGATAATCTTTCTCTCTCCATTGACTTCAATACATAATTTTTCCGAAATAAGGTCCCATGGAGCTCCCCCGGAAGGGGAGGGACTTCGCCACTCTATGGCGCTTATTTCTGCCGGAGGATCGAGGAGCGATAATGGAGGAGCGCTAACCGAGGAACCACCTCCAGTGAAATCCTCAGCCACTCGCTCCGCCCCCTTACTGTGTATAGGTCACTGATTGGACGATGCAGTGCATGCACTGATCTGATACTTCTTGACCTGTTCTTGACATGAGAGCAGTTTCCCAGCGGAGTGAAGAAAATACATGAAACTCACGAGTCACTCCTCAGTTTATATTGTGTTTTGTTTCAATTAATGTATCATTTAGTTACAAATAGAATGGGGTAAAAAAGTATTTAGTCAGCTACCAATTGTGCAAGTTCTCCCACTTAAAAAGATGAGAGGCCTGTAATTTTCATCCTAGGTATACCTCAACTTTGAGAGACAAAAATCTCATAGTGTGTGTGTTGTACAGATGCGGCGAATGCCAGTCTCTGATTGTGTTACGTTATTATGAGAGTGCTCTCATACTTTAAATTGTATATATTTATACAAATATATTTGTGTGTGTGTCCGCATCTGTAGCCTGTTATTGTCTCATTATACCGCACTGCCAGTGAATTAAAAGTAAATATATAAGTCGTCATGAACACATCTGTCCATCAGACAGAGTGCTTCTGTGCCTCTTGTCATCATTAATTAATGGACGTCTCTTTAAAATGACCGCTCAGAGGAGTTCTCATTTCTCTAACCGCCTGCTGCTTCCCCTCCTCTCTCCTCGGTTCCCCTCCTCAGTCGGTCCTCCGCTCGCATCTCCTGTGGGCGGGATTAAGTCTCGAGGATAGGAGCCGAGGAGGGCAAATGTTAGAAGCCTCGCGCGTCTCTCCATGCTTCCCTGGTGGGAGGGACTAAACGCAGGGAAACGACGCAAGTGAGGGACGCAGGATTCCATTTAACCGACCTTAGACGCAGCCCCCGCCTCACCCCAGTGAAGAATCCTTAGTGTGGAAATTGTGCCCGTCTTCTAAATAAATAAAAATGGATTCTGCACTGAAATGCCTCTCGGTCAAACTGCATGTTTATCTTTTGCAGCCAAGTGCATAAACACACTAACAGTTGTTTTGAGTAACCAAGCACCTCTTCACAGACATATTTGATTTGATTTATTTCGAACGTGTAATACAAAAAAATAAAAAATGATAATAATAAAATGAAACATGAGAGTTATGATACTGTAGAAACGTAAGCAGTATCAAATTGATAAACTAAATATTATTGACTAACAAATTATATATAAACAAATGATCTACCTAATTACATATATATATATATATATTTACGTTGTATGTCAAATTCACAAATGAGTCTGACAAATATAAAAGACTATCTTTTTACATCTGACATACAAAATACATTTGTTATTAAAAACAAAAAGATAACAAATTGTTGTTAATAACAATAATTTAATTTCTGTAAGAAAAACATATTTTCATGCATTTTTAGATCGTTAATAACAAGCATTACAATGTCTAAAGAGACTCGCTGTGTATGAGACTCAATACTCGCTGCCACTGGTTGTACTTTAGCGGGCATCCAATTCGCTAGGTAGCGATGTTGCAAAAACAACTAGGGTCCTAGGAGTGCGGTCCTGAAACTGCAGTCTCCGACGCTGCAGCTTCATACTATTGTCTCTGTTGTGAAACAGAATCCAAGCAGCTCTTAGGCTATTGTTCACGCGTCATCAGAAAAAGGGGGCGGGTCTATGTTGTCAATATTAGCCATCGTTAGAATTTGATTGACATCTAATCCTGATCTAATCCCTTGCCTTGGTCTTTAACTTCCACAGAACAACTGATAATGTCGCCCCTTCGTCAGATGTGGGCAATAGCAGACAGGAAGATGATTAAAAAAAACACTGAACTTCTCAGACTAAGTTAATAGTGCTTTCAGTGAATGTAAGCAGATACATGAGGCAGCACGGAGCCAATACATAAACAGAAATGTACCTCCAAACAAGGCTGCTCATTTCCAATCACTGAAATAAGACTGGTGTAATTTATTTATGAATAAATGTAATCTTCTTTAAATCTGTCAGCTAGTGCAGCTTCAAGTTTGATCTAAAATTCACAGCAGAAACAAACCTCCAAAATCAGTGCCTTCACAAGCGCCTCAGCAATGTGCATGCGTAAAAACAAAAGACTTCTTAGTCACAATGCTGCCATCTTAAGGTGACAATGATACTACCACTTATGAAATTAGGAGCATTCATTCAAAATGTCTGGTAAAAAAAGAACATCTCAATCTTTATTGATACAGCAGCCACAAGAGAAAGTAAAATATGTAAAGGACACAATAAATTTTACAGCAGGTACATTTACAAACAGAACATTATAAAACTATTTCAAAATGTGTAATTGTCTACCCACAGTGCAATGTATGATGCGATGTATGATTGTAGGATTTTTCTAATTGATTAACAAAAAAAACAACTAACCTCAAAGTGAAAAGGTATTCCTAAACCTAAATTAAATTGAAATCCAAACTAAATTCAGTCCAGACTTCAGGACACTGCCTCTCACTCACAATCTGCCAGCAGCAGAGTTTGAACAGTTTCGCAAACTTACTAGATGATTTAAGAGGACTTATGTGCAAAGTTAAAACAAAATACAACATGAACCTGTGACTATAGGTGTGTTTTGCAAATGCATTTACTGTGAGAAATAGGACAAACGTATGGATCTACAGAGGGGATTAAACTTGTTCCAAGCACTGATATATCCCTCTATACTGAACGAATATAGATGGACGTAAACATTTCTTATATGGTCTTGCTACCTAACTGCAAGCAAAGGTTTTTTGGTCGCATATTCTGGTTTTCATCTCAGTCGGTGAATACGTGCAGGCGTCCTGAACTGTTGCCCCCCAGTAAGGCGTTCCTCGTGGGGTGGAAGGCGGTGACGGACTGCACCGTTTTCAGGTTCTCGTTATCTTTGACGGAGTGCAGGGGTCTGCCGCTTTCATGGAAAACCTCCACACTCCGAGGATTGGACAGGCTCCCCACCACAAAGCAATCTTCTTGTTTGGGGTCCCATACTGCTGAAAGTTTAACCCAGCGGCCTGTGCGCATGTTGTGTCTGAAAATGAAGATTAATAAAACAGGTTGTGAGTGTGTCACCATCACACAGATCTCAGAACAATGAAAGCATTGGTTCATAGTGGATGTACCCGATGGTTGTCAGCAAGGGAGACTCTGCAGTCATTGCAGATGTGTCATATATTCTGTCAAAAGAGATCAGGATGGACATTGAGCTGAGATTGAAAATAAAAGTTTAACACAATTATTCCAAGTGCTGAGTCGGCTTCACCTTATGTGGTTATCCAGACAGGTTGTGAGAACTCTGTTTCCTGTTCGAGGGGAGAAATAAGCGCTGGATATGCTTAAAGAATGGCCCTGCAGCGTGGAGACTGCCTGACTGCGATTCTTCTTCAGGCATCTGCTGTCGTAAATACTCACTACCCTGCAGACAAAACATAAAATCAGTACAATGCAATTGACAAAAAATTGTTTGAGTACCTTCATTCATCCCGACGAGGGGAAATGTACATTGGTCCATCAAAAGTGAAGAGCCATGCATAAAATATTATATAAATATAAATATATATATATATATATATATATATATATATATATATATATATATATATATAAAAATTACAAAAATACACATAAAAATAACCAGTATTTTTTTTTTAATAAGTGTAGGAATAAAGTAGTATGAAAGCAATAGAGTAGTGATATCGCAACTTTCCCCTCTGTGGGACGAATCAGGGTATTCTGATTCTGATAAAACGAAGAAGAATGTGGATTTAATGATTCTATATACAATTTTTATACCTGCTTTCTGCAACAGCAAAGTACTGCTTCTGTAAAGGATGTACACTAACACAACGCAGAGTCTTGGGGTCCAAAGAGTGGAGGGACTCGTGGGAGTTTCTGTAGAGAATTTAAATAGCAGTGTAACAAGTTTCTGAAACATCATTCATAAAACATAATTTCAACAAGTACCCCTTACCCTGGGGTGCGCCTATCGACGATGGCGACTTCTCCATGCCAGTTCCCAACCAATAGTGTCGAACAGTCATGTGACAGGAAGTCAAACGTTCTCAGGTCATCTTCAATAAACACCTACAGTAGAACAATATGCAAACAGATTTACATCAGCTTCATGAGGCGGTACTGATATTTGCAGCTCTTTTTGACCCATGGATGTATGAGGTTTACCTCACAATCTTTACAATACAAATTTCAATTAGATATCATCTCACCTCATCAAAGACAGCCTTCTCGACATCCATGCAGCGCAGAGATCCGTCGTAGCTGAGGCTCAGCAGGTGGGTGGGCTGAGCTCTGGAGAACGCCAAGCAGCTCACAGAACGAGTGTGGGGCCTGAAGAGTAGCACACCATCATCCCCCCAATCCCCCCCCTGAGGGAGCAAGCACAGGCAGGAAAAGGAGTTTTTCATATTATATAAAAAAAATAAAAAAGTTTTGTCCATCTTCTAACATCCTGTGGAGTTCAAAGGTTCAAATGCTTTATTGTCTTATGCACAGCTACAGTGTAGATATGGCAATGGAAATCTTAAGTCCCAGGCTCCTCCAACAAAGCAACATAAATATATAAGACATAAAACAAATACAGTCCCCTCCAGAACTATTGGAACAGCGAGGCCAATTGCTTTCTTTTTGCTGTACACTGAAAACAATTAGGTTTGACATCAAAAGATGAATATGAGACAAAAGTTCAGTATTTCAGCTTTTCATTCCAGGTATTTACATCTAGATCTGTTAAACAACTGAGAAGATAGCACCTTTTTTTTAAACCCACCCATTTTTCATGTGAGCAAAAGTATAGGAACCGAGACTTAAAAAAGTATGAAAAGTGAATAATACTTAGTATTTAGTTGCAAATCCTTTGCTTGCAATAACTGCATCAAGCCTGCGAACCATTGACATCCCCAGCTAACAACAAAAAGCATCTGTCAGTAACATGTTCCAATACTTTTGCACACTTGAAAAAATTGGTGGTTTAAACAAAAGGTGCTATCTTCTCAGTTGTTTAATAGATCTGGATGTAAATACCTGGAATGAAAAGCTGAAATACTGACCTTTTGTCTCATATTCATCTTTTGATGTCAAACCTAATTGTTTTCAGTGTACAGCAAAAATAAAGCAATGGCCTCGCTGTTCCAATAGTTTTGGAGGGGACTGTAGGTGCAAGTAATGAAGGAGAAGTTAACTATACACAAGTAAAGTAGAATTAGATGATCTGAAAACGTAATGTAAAAGGCTCCACAGACTTAAATTATTGTGCAGTCATGCTTGTTTCAATAAAAAATACAAGGTAAATTATAACATTATCCTCATATTTCCAAATGTAAATGTCTCGCAACTTGAATAAATACATTTTTAGATAAATAGAGTGGGAATTTGTGTTATTATGTTGTTTTACTGTGGTATCAAAGTAGTTTAGAGAATCATATATTTCCACTGATATTGATATTGACCCCCAGCTTTCTGAAATTGTGGCCTTCCTAGTTAATATGGCTTTCCTAAATGTATAATATATTTGAGAACAGAGGAAAAGAAGCTCACCAACTTCCAGAGTCCTAGATGTCCCCCCATGTCTCCGGTGGCCATCAGCAGGCTGCTGGTGCAGGGGTGGAAGGCTGCAGAGAAGATGGGCTCCTTCACCACTTTGGCCACGGTGTCCTCAGTTATCCTCATGTTCTTAAGGGCAGAGCAATACCTGTGTGAAAAGATTAGATAGATTTTGTGTTGCCTGTATGAACCTTGTGTTGTGTTGAATGAATGTTTGATTCTAAAACAATGGCTAAAGGGAAACTAATATAAACTGAGGGGTGGTGCAGAAAGATCAGAATTTTAAATCTTACTCTTTCAGCTTAAGGTCCATCTTTCTTTCTGTCGTCGAATCCTATAAAAAGAAAAATTCATTAAAGACGGATAAGCAAAAAATAACGATATCACAATACAAAAATTCTACACTACATCTCTCACATCAACAGCACTGTGTTTCTTTATGGATGTGAGAAAGAATCAAATGAAGGAACCAACAAATATATAGAAACACCCCAATAGAGAGGAAAGGAGAGTCTTACCTCGGAGCAGAGCTCCAGAAGTTGTGAAGGCAGCTTGCTTCCCTGCTCCATGTTGACTGGATTCATGGGCAGAGGGCCAGCAGGATGCTTGAGCGACGAATATTTTAAAGCAAGTTAAAAAAAACTCAAGTGAACAACAGCAAGAAATAATTTAAAACCAAAAAGCAGCAAGAAGAAGAATCCATGGAGAGACAGAGAGCAGCAGAGTGGCATGAAGTGAAGCATGATATACATTATAACGTTGTGTGCATGTAGCTACCGGTGTATAGGTCAGCTTCCCACTGGCTTCAGGAGGAAGGGTCAGGGCCTCTGCCTTAAAGTTTAGGAGACGAAGGGATTTCCGAGCTGGCAGGACTTCCTTTACAGCAGCATGTGACCTAACCACACAGAGAGGGAGCATGACAGTCACATCTATCATCTTTTTAGCACTCTAGTGATGTCAAAATGCACATTTTCTAACCAACAAATAATATCAGTGGTATGAAATTAAGAAAGAAAGCAAATGCTGTTCAAAAGATGTAAAGCTATATAACAATATCTTCACTCAATGACATTTAGCTATCAAGTTGTTGTAACCAATGAAGGAACAAGGTGTACGTATCATTTACACTTCCTACTCTTTCCTACAGTATGCTTGTTTAAATCTGAGTCAAAAAGTTCCCAGACATATTAAACCAGCAGCATGAGGCATGATAAACACATCTGAAGTCATATTCACACAATCATTTTCTTTAGAAATCACTGATCATACCTCATCAGACCTCTCTGCGATGGCTTTGGACGCGTAAACTGTTTCAACTCCTCCATTGCCTTTTGATAAAGAAATAATTAATAGAATTTAGACCTGTGCTTTTTGCACGAGACCACAAGAGAAACAAAACACAGGAACACCATTGAGAAAAAAAAAAAAAAAAACTAACTTCTGTCCCACCTTTTTACTTTATGAATGCAAACATATCAAAAATAATTTAGACTGTTGAGGGGATGTGACGTAGTACAGAAATGGAGTACGATAAATTAAAAGCTGCACTTTTGACAACATCTTACTATTTAATGTAAAGTGTATATATTACAATACATTTACACTTTTATCTTTTAACATAGTGTTTTTTGATGCATCAGTACATAACATATCCTTTCATATGCCGTTTAATATTTGTGTATTAGGCTTTTATTCATTATTGTACAACTAAATATTCTTCTGGTTGACTTTTAGTTGATTCCCCTGATAGCTGCCACTGGTACGGTATTTTCATGAAATGGGATTCAGACTGTATTTTCGACAGGTCAGCCCATGGGGCTAGGGTGCTTCTCAATATGCTAAACTGAGTCTATTGTGGAGGTTTAATTGCACCTCGAGGAGATGAGGGAGCTTTGTGCAAGAAAACAAAGGAGTATAAGTCTGTGTGTCTGTAAATAGCTTGATGTATAAGTTTAACACCGTCTCATGGTTTGAAGCAAGTCATACTATCAGTGATGCAAACACAGGTATGGTGAAAAAAGAGAGAACTATTCGAAGCAGGAAAAAAGCAGCGTAATATACCATCTGACAAAGGCCTGTGCTATAATGCTTCAATTAACTGGCTATTCTTTATAATATACTCAGATCAATAGGAGACAGAGATGTTAAGTTATTATTTACAGCAGGGGTGGGGAACCTTTTTCCTTTCAATTTTACAACATCCTCCGACGGCCGTACAAATGATTGAACTCAACCTCTGCTTAAAAAAACTAAAATCACACGGTGTGGCATGACCACCAAAACAGAAAGATATGGACACAAGATGTGTGCAAATGTATTTAGTATCCATGTGAACATGATTTAAGTGGGGGGGACCTAACCTCCTCTAGGGGGGTCTTGGGGCATGCTCCCCCGGGAAGATTTTTTTTTAAATATTGAAGTTAAAAGCATCAATATGGTGCACTTTGAGAGCAACATGGGGAGATCTATGGGTACACCTTTGAACAACCATTTGAAACAGAACTGTAAGCAGATTTTTCTTTTTGGATATTTTACAAATCACTCTCCTTTTAAACTCTATTCTTGTTATTTTTTAACAACTTTTTTGTAACTGTCATATAGTATTTTATACCTTTTTTTCATTTAGTCTCTAATGTCTCATTAATAATCATAATGATCAGATCAAGGTGTGCCTTAACCTCACTGAGGTTATTTTAGCATAGCTAGCCAACCAGATGCTAATAACAACAGATCACCACTGTGCTTACAACTAAAGACACAGCCACGCAAACACTGCGGTATGTGTACGGCTCCTTATGGGTACTGCAATATTTGAAGGGCTGGAGCGGCATTCCGGTGCTCTCCGTAAGCAGTCTAGTCTACACTCCTTTCAGACGAGACATAACCACGTGAAGACACGTTACGCTCGTGTTGTGTTCAAGGAACCTGTCCTTGGCCAGGAAAAACAGGCACTCGCTTGTTTAATTATTTTGCGATCTAGATTTCTTCTTCTTTTTTGAAGTGGGAAGTTGTCCGTCAGTCGGACGGACTAACTAACTAACGGACGGACGGACGGACGGACCCCCCAAAACGAAAACTCTTCGGTTCTCCACGAATTACACAAGTCACCCAAAGTAGCATTAAAAAAGTGGGAGGCGCCGAAAAGCGACTAATTTGCATCACTGTACTATGTAACTGATGTCACTTAAAACTATAGAACCAAGGATTTCTCATTTGATCCTGAAGTTCCCCACGGGGATAAATAAAGGTTCATCTTATGTTATCTTATTTGGCAGCTTCTGGCTCCTATGTCCTCATATCTCTCACATGAGAAAGTGATGTAAGCGAGGAGACACAGTAGCAAAATGCAAAGCACCCTGGGACGACTTCACTAGTCTTCTTACCTGGAGTATGTTCATGGAAGACAGAAAGGCTTGGTTCTGTCTAATGTTCTCCAGGCGCTCCAGTTCATATGCTGAAAGTACTCCATCTCCATCCTGTGTTACACAAAGACACAGCACTGACATTTTACAAAAAACATTCAGTTACTGTAGGAGCTGAGAATGTAGAGACATGTAGTGAATAAAAGCACAATGAACATGATAAACTGAGCAGGGTAGTTCTACTTACAGATGTACAATCGTCTTTAATGTCCTCTCTGTTCCTCTGGCTTTTGTTTTTGATGTCTGGAGTTGTTTTCTATAAGCAAAATATGGGCATATTAACAGAAAACAAACAAACATACTAAATGATACTAAATGTTATTATGGAAGTGTCTCCTACCCTTTTCTTGCTGTGTGTATTCGCTGATTCCGATGAGTCCTTGAAGCGTATTTGAGGCATTGCTTTCCTTCGTGCAGATCGTCGGACTGATCCATCGCGAACCGGAGGGGTCATTTTCTACAAGGTGTACACAATTAATGTAATTGACTGGAAAATAATAAAACAAATGCACACATTTTAGCGAAATTCAAATGCTTTCACATTTTTGCCTCAACATGTTTGCTCTACTCTACTCTCTTTTAAGTACGTTTTTAACACCATGGACTTCTATATATAGAAAAGCTTACACATATACAATATGGTGAGCAACCTCATGTTATGAACCAGATAAAAAACGTCAACTACTCACCTGTAATTTCAAAACAAGTATGCGTTTTGTTGTCATTTTAGTGCACTTGTAGCAATTAGAATGAACCATTTATGCAAAGAAAAACTCCCAAAATGCTATTTCTAAGAAGCCTACAGCTGTTAGGTGAACGATTAAATAGGACATTTAGCCACATGCGCGAAGTCACGCCCATCTACTTCCGGTCCATGGGACCTTATTTCGGAAAAATAATGCATTGAAGTCAATGGAGAGAGACAACTTATCTTTCGATCCCGTTAGAATTGTGCCATGAATTATACATATGATGTTTGTCAATCTTAAAAAATAATTTCCATGTCAAAAAAGTCACAGTTTGTCGTAAAACCAGGGGCGGCGCCAGGGGGGTGCTAGGGGGTGCTGAAGCACCCCCCAGGATTGCCAAAGCACCCCCTAAGCACCCCCAATAAATATGTTTCTTTTTTTCCCCCCGAAAATTATTATTATTATTTTTATTAAATTAAATTAGGAAAATTATTGATTACATCAATGCAAATGTGAAACAAACAAATGTTTGACCAAAAACATAAAGCCAACACAGGTGATATGATTAGGCCAAAGGCCAGCACCCATTAGATTTTTGACTTACCCATAGGCTAAATTACTTTGTGACACTTGAGTGACTTCCTGTTAGCTGGAGCCCCAAATTATTTGCTAACAGCAAAGTGACAAATGGATCGTTTTTTAGTCCTTAAACGTCCATGTGTGGACACTCAATCAAAACCAACTGAAAGCTAGAGGTATTCTGCACATAATAGGCCTCGTGAGTACAAGTAGCTTACTTCTGGGTCTCTATGTTTCATTCAAGCTCTGCTCTGTGTGTGTGTGGCACGAGCCATTTTGTGTGCGTGCTCAAGCGAGCGAGAGGGAGAGCTCGCGCACCGCGGGGTATCTACCAGAGATCGTTGTGGTTAGCATCTGGTGCTAGCTAGCCAAGCTAACGGATATAAGGAGCTTTTTCAACAACAAGGTGGAGGGAAAACTCTCTCCTGTCAGACTGAGAGTCTCAGATAACCTCAGCTCAGGTGAAGTAAAGGACTCTCAGTGTTTAGATAGTTAACTTTAGTCTAGTTATCTCAGTGGGTCTCAAACGGTTTGTTTTAAAAGGGGAGTGATTTGTAAAATATCTATAAAGAAATAGAAAATCAGTTTACAGTTCTGTTTCATATGTATGTTGAGAGATGTATCCATAGATCTCTTCATTTTGCTCTCAAAGTGCACCAGATAGATGCCTTTAACTTCAATATTTAAAAAAAAAAATCTTCCCGGACCCCACTAGAGGAGGTGAGGACCCTCCTAGAGGAGGTGAGGTCCACTCCCCACTTGTAAAAATAGCACTTTACCCCTGCTTACACCCAGGGGCGCCGCCAGGGATTTTGGGCCCCATGAAAATATATCACATTGGGCCCCACCACCAGGCACAGGCCACGCAAACCAAGCACAATTGCTGTAAGCACACCTCCAGAACCCAACCGACTCATTTATGTTTTAAATAACTCTACCTGCACAGGCTTGCATCTATCTTGTAGTCCAATACTAAGCGATCAATATTTACTGACACTGAGCTGTGAACATATAACACTGTGCAGACTGCAAATTCTACTGCAACATTCTGCTGCGGTAGAATTCACTATTTTATATAACACTAATATTCCTGACAATAGACCTCAATAGTCATCTTTTATGGTGTACATGCCTTTTTAATAACATTTTTGAATGGAACATTCATAAATCAAAATAAATATAACTTAAATATACATGACCACTTAAATTAAAATAAAGTGAACATTAACACCAATATTATCATTTCTAAAAATGCTATCACAAAAAAAAAAACATAAGCAGCAGATTTTCTAATTAAATATACATACCAACTACAAAATAAGCGGGTATTAAAGTGTAAATGGACAACAAAACGGAAATGAAAAGGCCTGATGGTGGTGTTAAATCAGAGCAAAACTGGGTGACATACTGTCACTCTCTCTTGTCTTTCTCTCCTTTCTTTTCTTTTTTGAAAGCCTGACTTTGTTAGTCGTTGAGACATCGTACACACCTAAGTACTCGCATCCCTGCCTCACATGCTCTCACTCTGCTAGAAAGAGCGGTGCCGCACAGCGTTTGGAGACAGGACCAAACCAGTATGTAAATAGAGGGGGGTATACAGAGGCTTTGGATAATTAACTTTTAGAACAAAAAAAGTTAAATGAATCGTAAGTTTAGTGAGTATATTATCAATATAATGTTATATTAATGTTAATTATTGATGAAAGGTTAC
This sequence comes from Notothenia rossii, assembly GCF_949606895.1. Taxonomy (NCBI): domain Eukaryota; kingdom Metazoa; phylum Chordata; class Actinopteri; order Perciformes; family Nototheniidae; genus Notothenia; species Notothenia rossii. Next base: position 11,422,105 of record NC_136904.1, on the reverse strand, counting down.
TTAAACATTTTTTCTTAATGTTCTACAATTTTTGGGGCCCCTGTCAGTCACGGGCCCTTAGAATCATCCTAACTTTTCACCCCCTTACGGCGCCCCTGCTTACACCTATATGCCGTGAGCTGATTACCGAGCCTTCATTGTAACAGTCGCGGGTACACTGTGTGTGCGTGTGGGGAGTGTTGCAGTAGAAAATTCAACTGTAGCGCTGGTGCATTAATGGGAAACCCTTAATATTTGAGCACCCTCTATGTGAAACGTCAAGCTACCCCACAGCACCCCCTAGAGAAAATCTCTGGCGCCGCCACTGCGTAAAACTGTTGAAATATAAGACTATGAAAAATACGCAACTAGAAAGACTACAAATCCCAGAGTAAGTGATGTCACAATTGTTTTCCTCCACTGATGCAGAGATAGCTAAGATCAGCGCCATATAATCTATATGGCGCTGGCTAAGATAAGATAACTTTAAAAAGATGCCTGTGTGCTTAGTACCAGGTTGTTATCATACCAATGGGTCTTGCTCATTCTTTCGCTTCCCGTCTGATGAAAGGACCAAGAGTGGCTGGATCAAGTTAGCTACCTAGCTAGTAGCTAGCACGTTAGTTAGCATTACAGCCTTGTCATTTTTATTAGCCTTAATATGAAGTAACATCAAGTAACCCAACATGTTAAACAGTAAGAGTAGTAGACATATTTCGTGAACCCTTTGAAGAGTACTGTCATTCTATAATACACCATTTCAGCCCGGGCGAGAAATGCTAACGCTACATTAGCATTGGCGATCTGTTCTACTTAATGCTATCTGCACAAATGGTTGACATTAAACATTAAAAAGATCAGGCAGTTCAGAGAGAATCAAAGGAAGGCAGGTGGGCAGCTTTGCATGACATTCTTCTGGACGTGTTGATAGTGAGGGTAGTCAATCCCTTTTTTGACAAGACAGTAGTGGCGGCCATCTTGGTGACGTGTGTTGTTATGCTTGTCTGCGAGACCAGAGATGTAGTTCATTGTGCGTTTCACACAAAACAAATGTGTTACTTCACAGTTTTACGACACATTTTTATTTTTTTGACTTGCAAAATTATCTTTTAAATTGACAAACATCATATATGTAATTCGTGGCACAATTCAAACGGGATCGAAAGATAATCTTTCTCTCTCCATTGACTTCAATACATAATTTTTCCGAAATAAGGTCCCATGGAGCTCCCCCGGAAGGGGAGGGACTTCGCCACTCTATGGCGCTTATTTCTGCCGGAGGATCGAGGAGCGATAATGGAGGAGCGCTAACCGAGGAACCACCTCCAGTGAAATCCTCAGCCACTCGCTCCGCCCCCTTACTGTGTATAGGTCACTGATTGGACGATGCAGTGCATGCACTGATCTGATACTTCTTGACCTGTTCTTGACATGAGAGCAGTTTCCCAGCGGAGTGAAGAAAATACATGAAACTCATGAGTCACTCCTCAGTTTATACTGTGTTTTGTTTCAATTAATGTATCATTTAGTTACAAATAGAATGGGGTAAAAAAGTATTTAGTCAGCCACCAATTGTGCAAGTTCTCCCACTTAAAAAGATGAGAGGCCTGTAATTTTCATCCTAGGTATACCTCAACTTTGAGAGACAAAAATCTCATAGTGTGTGTGTTGTACAGATGCGGCGAATGCCAGTCTCTGATTGTGTTACGTTATTATGAGAGTGCTCTCATACTTTAAATTGTATATATTTATACAAATATATTTGTGTGTGTGTCCGCATCTGTAGCCTGTTATTGTCTCATTATACCGCACTGCCATTGAATTAAAAGTAAATATATAAGTCGTCATGAACACATCTGTCCATCAGACAGAGTGCTGCTGTGCCTCTTGTCATCATTAATTAATGGACGTCTCTTTAAAATGACCGCTCAGAGGAGTTCTCATTTCTCTAACCGCCTGCTGCTTCCCCTCCTCTCTCCTCGGTTCCCCTCCTCAGTCGGTCCTCCGCTCGCATCTCCTGTGGGCGGGATTAAGTCTCGAGGATAGGGGCCGAGGAGGGAAAATGTTAGAAGCCTCTCGCGTCTCTCCATGCTTCCCTGGTGGGAGGGACTAAACGCAGGGAAATGACGCAAGTGAGGGACGCAGGATTCCATTTAACCGACCTTAGACGCAGCCCCCGCCTCACCCCAGTGAAGAATCCTTAGTGTGGAAATTGTGCCCGTCTTCTAAATAAATAAAAATGGATTCTGCACTGAAATGCCTCTCGGTCAAACTGCATGTTTATCTTTTGCAGCCAAGTGCATAAACACACTAACAGTTGTTTTGAGTAACCAAGCACCTCTTCACAGACATATTTGATTTGATTTATTTCGAACGTGTAATACAAAAAAATAAAAAATGATAATAATAAAATGAAACATGAGAGTTATGATACTGTAGAAACGTAAGCAGTATCAAATTGATAAACTAAATATTATTGACTAACAAATTATATATAAACAAATGATCTACCTAATTACATATATATATATATATATTTACGTTGTATGTCAAATTCACAAATGAGTCTGACAAATATAAAAGACTATCTTTTTACATCTGACATACAAAATACATTTGTTATTAAAAACAAAAAGATAACAAATTGTTGTTAATAACAATAATTTAATTTCTGTAAGAAAAACATATTTTCATGCATTTTTAGATCGTTAATAACAAGCATTACAATGTCTAAAGAGACTCGCTGTGTATGAGACTCAATACTCGCTGCCACTGGTTGTACTTTAGCGGGCATCCAATTCGCTAGGTAGCGATGTTGCAAAAACAACTAGGGTCCTAGGAGTGCGGTCCTGAAACTGCAGTCTCCGACGCTGCAGCTTCATACTATTGTCTCTGTTGTGAAACAGAATCCAAGCAGCTCTTAGGCTATTGTTCACGCGTCATCAGAAAAAGGGGGCGGGTCTATGTTGTCAATATTAGCCATCGTTAGAATTTGATTGACATCTAATCCTGATCTAATCCCTTGCCTTGGTCTTTAACTTCCACAGAACAACTGATAATGTCGCCCCTTCGTCAGATGTGGGCAATAGCAGACAGGAAGATGATTAAAAAAAACACTGAACTTCTCAGACTAAGTTAATAGTGCTTTCAGTGAATGTAAGCAGATACATGAGGCAGCACGGAGCCAATACATAAACAGAAATGTACCTCCAAACAAGGCTGCTCATTTCCAATCACTGAAATAAGACTGGTGTAATTTATTTATGAATAAATGTAATCTTCTTTAAATCTGTCAGCTAGTGCAGCTTCAAGTTTGATCTAAAATTCACAGCAGAAACAAACCTCCAAAATCAGTGCCTTCACAAGCGCCTCAGCAATGTGCATGCGTAAAAACAAAAGACTTCTTAGTCACAATGCTGCCATCTTAAGGTGACAATGATACTACCACTTATGAAATTAGGAGCATTCATTCAAAATGTCTGGTAAAAAAAAATGTGTAATTGTCTACCCACAGTGCAATGTATGATGCGATGTATGATTGTAGGATTTTTCTAATTGATTAACAAAAAAAACAACTAACCTCAAAGTGAAAAGGTATTCCTAAACCTAAATTAAATTGAAATCCAAACTAAATTCAGTCCAGACTTCAGGACACTGCCTCTCACTCACAATCTGCCAGCAGCAGAGTTTGAACAGTTTCGCAAATTTACTAGATGATTTAAGAGGACTTATGTGCAAAGTTAAAACAAAATACAACATGAACCTGTGACTATAGGTGTGTTTTGCAAATGCATTTACTGTGAGAAATAGGACAAACGTATGGATCTACAGAGGGGATTAAACTTGTTCCAAGCACTGATATATCCCTCTATACTGAACGAATATAGATGGACGTAAACATTTCTTATATGGTCTTGCTACCTAACTGCAAGCAAAGGTTTTTTGGTCGCATATTCTGGTTTTCATCTCAGTCGGTGAATACGTGCAGGCGTCCTGAACTGTTGCCCCCCAGTAAGGCGTTCCTCGTGGGGTGGAAGGCGGTGACGGACTGCACCGTATTCAGGTTCTTGTTATCTTTGACGGAGTGCAGGGGTCTGCCGCTTTCATGGAAAACCTGCACCCTCCGAGGATTGGACAGGCTCCCCACCACAAAGCAATCTTCTTGTTTGGGGTCCCACACTGCTGAAAGTTTACTCAGCCAGCTGCCTGTGCGCATGTTGTGTCTGAAAATGAAGATTAATAAAACAGGTTGTGAGTGTGTCACCATCACACAGATCTCAGAACAATAAAAGCATTGGGTCATAGTGGATGTACCCGATGGTTGTCAGCAAGGGAGACTCTGCGGTCATTGCAGATGTGTCATATATTCTGTCAAAAGAGATCAGGATGGACATTGAGCTGAGATTGAAAATAAAAGTTTAACACAATTATTCCAAGTGCTGAGTCGGCTTCACCTTATGTGGTTATCCAGACAGGTTGTGAGAACTCTGTTTCCTGTTCGAGGGGAGAAATAAGCGCTGGATATGCTTAAAGAATGGCCCTGCAGCGTGGAGACTGCCTGACTGCGATTCTTCTTCAGGCATCTGCTGTCGTAAATACTCACTACACTGCAGACAAAACATAAAATCAGTACAATGCAATTGACACATTTTTTTTGAGTACCTTCATTCATCCCGACGAGGGGGAATGTACATTGGTCCATCAAAAGTGAAGAGCCATGCATAAAATATTATATAAATATATATATATAAAAATTACAAAAATACACATAAAAATAGTAGTAGTATGAAAGCAATAAAGTAGTGTAATCGCAACTAAATGCAACTTTCCCCTCTGTGGGACGAATCAGGGTATTCTGATTCTGATAAAACGAAGAGGAATGTGGATGGAATGATTCTAATATAGGGTATAAAATGTTTATACCTGCTTTCTGCCACAGCAAAGTACTGCTTCTGTAAAGGATGTACGCTAACACAACGCAGAGTCTTGGGGTCCAAAGAGTGGAGGGACTCGTGGGAGTTTCTGCAGAGAATTTAAATAGCAGTGTAACAAGTTTCTGAAACATCCTTCATAAGACATAATTTCAACAAGTACCCCTTACCCTGGGGTGCGCCTATCGACGATGGCGACTTCTCCATTCCAGTTCCCAACCAATAGTGTTGAACAGTCATGTGACAGGAAGTCAAATGTTCTCAGGTCATCTTCAATAAACACCTACGGTAGAACAATATGCAAACAGATTTACATCAGCTTCATGAGGCGGTACTGATATTTGCAGCTCTTTTTGACCCATGGATGTATGAGGTTTACCTCACAATCTTTACAATACAAATTTCAATTAGATATCATCTCACCTCATCAAAGACAGCCTTCTCGACATCCATGCAGCGCAGAGATCCGTCGTAGCTGAGGCTCAGCAGGTGGGCGGGCTGAGCTCTGGAGAACGCCAAGCAGCTCACAGGACGAGTGTGGGGCCTGAAGAGTAGCACACCATCATCCCCCCAATCCCCCCCCTGAGGGAGCAAGCACAGGCAGGAAAAGGAGTTTTTCATATTATATAAAAAAGTTATACATTTTGTCCATCTTCTAACATCCTGTGGAGTTCAAAGGTTCAAATGCTTTATTGTCAAATGCACAGCTACAGTGTAGATATGGCAATGGAAATCTTAAGTCTCAGGCTCCTCCAACAAAGCAACATAAATATATAAGACATAAAACAAATACAGTCCCCTCCAGAACTATTGGAACAGTGAGGCCAATTGCTTTCTTTTTGCTGTACACTGAAAACAATTAGGTTTTACAGCTTTTCATTCCAGAGGCCTGTACTACGAAGCAGGATTTTCGCTTAGCCGGCTAACTTCAGGGAAAACTCGGGGTTTCCGGTCCTACGACGCTGGTTCTCTTTTTAGCGGGCTAGATCTCTATGGTAACTTATGCTGTGTGGCTAACCAGCCCCGGAGCAGGTTAGGTTGCAGGCTAAGAGATCAACTCAGTGAAAGCACTGCCTGATGACCAATCAGAGCTCAGTGTGCGGAGTTTAAAGCGATCAAGTATTACAGGAGAAAGGAAATACAGAAAAACTGCCGTTGCAGGAAAGACGGCCGGCAAAAATCACCGAATGTGTGAACGTGAAAATTAATAGAATATCACCTCCCATCTTCAGAGCAATCTGACTATTATAACATTAGCGTTAAGAAAGCTTAATTAAATATCTGCCACAACATAAGTAACCGGATCAAAGTAACAGTACGGTCCGCGGCATATCACATCATAATGTATCATATACTTCCTTATCTGCGTCAGCTTCTTGAGCCGTAGCTGGCCGTGCAACACTCACAGTGCCTCATACTGTATGCAGAAGTATTAATTTAAGCAACACATTAAGTTACCGAAACACTCGAGTCAAATGTAATTAAAGTCAGATCGTGTCTTACACGGGGCAGTGATATCATAAACCTGTTAATGTACGCATTCAAACACTTTCTTTTACCAGCTGTATTCATCTTGCAGGTGCAACTGTGTGGCTTTTATCCTGGATAAAGTGTTTAAGTCATGGATGTTTAAAGTTTAACTTCTTCATCTGTGACCTGCTCTATCATTTTCAGTCACATTGACCCTGAAACACATTTTGAGTTTGATACACTGTTGGAAAGATGAGATTCTTAGCTTTCTAATGATATCAATATTGTTTTTGTCCTCCAAATATTAAGCAAAATATGTCACTTTACATAATGAATGTCATCGAACCATGATTTTGAGAAAAAGGCCTTCAAAGTTTGCAGTACTTTCTTAGGTATTTATTCAAATGAACCATACCATACTACACAATATAAAAATAGCAAAACAATCAACAGAGTAGCTAACAGTACTTAAAACCAATTTGAAATATATATTTACAGCATTTATAGAAGAATTACATAGTGTTGATGTATTATGCACTCTCACTCATTAAGGATGAGGTGTTAAGGGTTTGGGGCAGGTGATGTCTTTGGTTTCCTCAGTGCAGAACTCTCTGATCTTCTCAAAAAGATACCACTGCCGTTTTTCATCAAGCCCAGGGGGAGTCAGTTCAGTGGGACGTGCCTCCTGGTCAGTAAAGCACCCTGTGCGTAGCAGCTTGAAGGATTCTTCTTCTTTACGTTCAAACTCCTTGGCGTAGACCACTCCAGGCTCGGCACTGGTGAAGCGTAGGTGATGGTACCTCTTGATACCTGGAAGCGGTCTGAAGCTGGGGGCAAGGAAGTTGTGCCAGTCGTCTGTTTTGACGAAGGTCTCCCCTGACTCATTGCCAACCAGCTGGGGGATGTTGACTCCAGTGACGGTACTGGACCTGACAGCCTGGCTGATGTCCTTCAGGCAGGACACTGGTGTGCGGCGGAACTGCTGCTTAAACAGGCCAAAGCACCAGTCAGGTGCAAATTTGGTGTGGCCAGCAATAAGAAAGTTGAGGGAGATATCTTCATGGAGTCCCACCATGCACCGCCAAGCAAGGTACCAGAGGAGGTATCTGTTTTTGTTCTGACCAGAGCAGTTGTCACAGTGCAGGTGAACATGTTTCTCCCCAAGCCCATACTGAGAGAAGAAGTGGTGGAGGTAGGCAATGACAGCATTGGAACCCTTGCTGCTGCAATGAGCCTCATCTATGAGGTAGTTTACCTGCTGAGGAACACCTTCACAGCAGACACCAAACAGTCCACACTTCCTGGGAACCATAAAGTAAATGGGCCCGGGCTGGAGAGGGTCACTGGGGTAGTGAACCTGTAACACCAGACCAACAGATGAATTAACTAATGAGTGATCTATACTCTAATTCTAAAAATGTGTGAATATTCATATTGTTACATTCCAAACATTCTGGATGATCACAGCATTCATCACATTCACACACCTCACCTGCTGTGCATAGTCAAAGCTGTAGTGGATGGTGATGTCTCTGCTACAGGGTTGGTTGGGCCCTAATTTGACACCCAGCTCTCTAGCTGTTTCTTTACAGCTGGCGACCATCTCCTGGTAAGCCTGACGCTCCACCCCCACGGTGCGGAGGTGTTCTTCCTGCTTCCTGAGCTTCGCTGACTTGACACAGTCGGGAAAGTTGGAGCTGCGGTAGATGGCAATGTTGTTTTTCTGACAGAACCAACATAGGTCTGTCATCGGCCTCCCAATAATGACACTGGGAGTCAGCTCCTTCCACAGCTTCCTAAATGTGCTGTTGCCAGCAGCACGGTGACCTGGAAAGGTGATTAAAGACAAAGATAGCATTGTTAGATTACTCATCATTAGTTTTCCATTGAGGTTTCCTCGTGTAAAAAAACCCCAAAAAAACAAGATTAAAATATAAGAAAATACCCACCCTTCTCCTGCATCTGAACCTTGTATTTCCGCCACACAGAGGACTTGGTCTCAGTTGTTGGTAGAACACTGATGTCCGTCCTCTTAAACCCTGGAATCCGTCCAGGAAGTGGCATGGCAAAGACATCTGCAAAGTTGGTAATGAACCGTACAATTCGCTGGATGTCTTCAAAGGACAACACCCTTTTGGTCACCACACGACCACCACGTCTTATCCTTGAGGCCAAGCCATGTTCCTTGAAGAACTTGATGATACCTGTCAGCTTGTCTTGAGAAATTCTGGAATGGTTTAAAACATCAGTCTTTGATTGTTTTTTATGGCTTTCTTTAATGTATGCATTGTAGTATATACATTGTCGTTGTATTTTTTCATTATGTAAAAGCATGTATATATATATATATTTATTTATTTATGTATTACTATTGCTGTAAATTCTGCTTCTATTCAGTTATTGTCAAACTCAGTTCAACTCATGCATGGCTTATTACCACTTCATTTGAAAATAGTAACACTACCAAAAGTGAAGTAGCCTTTTCAAAATCAAACTCACCCATGTAGAAACTTGAAAGTCTCCCGGCAGATTTTGTGCCCATCTAAGAAATAGGACGTTCTCTGCTGTTTCCGCTCCTTTTGGTGTCCTCTCTTTGCACAAGCGGTCTCTTTGGAGAGGTTTATGTTGGAGCTTATCTTTCCAAGTAGCACCAAATGCTTTTCACCTGGAAAATCATATAACATTACATAATGTGTTGTGTCAATCACTCATCACACACAACTTAAATCTTTAACGTGTAACAGAACACACAGGCCCACCCCCCACACATTGCCTATAGTATTATGTTAAACACACTCCCATACACACATATTCTATCTATTATAAAGGGTAATAATAAGTACAGGCTAGTCTGGCAGTGACTCCAGAGTAAACTGCTCTCACATGAGATAATACATTTGTAGCTGCCTATCTCTGCACATCTTTAGATAATTAGGCTGGGGCCACATGTGATTTAAGGGGTAGCCAAAAAAATATGTCTCCCCATGTGGATAAAATGTAGGGTTGAAACATTTATGAAAATGTTCACCACAATAATTTTTCAATGAGTATTAGCCAACTTTAAGTTGTAGGTGGTTATGTGAGCATTATTTTAATTGTTGTTATGTTTTTAACACTAACCCATACTCACACACACATCGTTACCACAGTCAAAGGTATTTAAATAATATAACGTTATAACGTTACTTACCATTAGTCATTTCATTCATTTGGTCTCGTCTCTTGACCATCTCCTCAGGGGTGTAACGGGTGTAACAGGGAACTCCATCATTAAATGTACAGCTACACCTGTAGTCACGGGCCCTCTCAATCTCTTGAGCGCTGTCCTCGCTCACATAATGCCGTACGGACTGAAGTGTCTCAGCCACCGGGTCGTTCAGCAGTGGTTGTTCCTCTGTGGTGTCCTCATCCTCTTCAGCATCCGTGGTCTGAGGGCTGCTGTCAGTGTCAGGGCTGTCTGACTCTAAATCGGAGCCGGATAACGGGGAAACTTCAACCGGTGCCGTCAAAAAGTAATCAGTGATCAGCTGAACCCATTGCTCATCAGAGGCTGTCCCTCTCACAATGTTGGAGTTCAACAGTCTTGCGATTTGATCTTCTCTGGAATCCATCGATCTGATTAGCGGCTAATAAATTGTCAAAGTACGGAGGAAAAATATTTTCGTTTTACTGGGTGAAGGTCGCGAGGAATAATGTTGGTTTATATAGTGTGTGTGTGTGTGTGTTTGTGTATTTTGCGTTTGTGTGTATTGTGTTGGTTTCCCGGGGAAAACCCTCACAAGAAACACCGGCTGTTGTTATGCCAGCTGTGACGTTACGTTACTCCGTTCTCCGCTCGTAATGATGCCTTTACAAGCTTCAAAGTTGTATTTATCATCTGAATTTGGCAAAACAAGTTTAATATTCTGAAAGCCAAGACTTTGTTTATTTGAAATCAGATGAAAATAAACTATCACGGACTCTGCCGTGTTATTTATGATTACTATACGCTTTTCCTTCATAATGTCAGCCGGAGGGAGGGGGGGCAGCGCTGCGGAAGAGCAGCGTGAGAGCTGTCATCTTCCCATTACAAGCTTCAAACATGTATTTATCGTTTGATTTTGGAAATAAAAGTTTCAGATTCTGAAAGCCAAGACGTTGTTTATTTGAAATCAAACAAAACACCAAAACCCCGAAAAACTAGTTTTTTACTCAAATCCACGTTTATTTTGAAATGAGCCGTTGCGACTTCCGACTGATTTCGATAGAGCGGGTCACATATGTCTAATATTAAAGTTGACTTTTCATTCAGGAAGTATGACGCGCTGCGCTGTCAGTACGCTTGTCCATGTTTGTGATTGGTCGAATGCTCCAAATACCACCCCTTTCATGTGAACGCGCACCTAACTAGATAGGACACGGCTGGCTTGAGCGATCCACTTGATAACCCGCGTCGTAGTACAGTTTAGCGAGAGTTCGTATGTTTTGGATTAGGCCAACCGGCTAACTCAAACATAGGTTAGGTTGATGCTTGAATCTTTAATAGAGCCGTCCCTTATAGATACTATCTCTTTACGTTAGTGTGCCGGATCATTTGGCCCAAATGGCTCTTCATGTTAACACAGTTTACCACAGGGCCGCTGCGAGGCTCCGGCGCTCGCAGTTCACGCGCATGCTCCACTAGCACCCCCCTGCTCATCGCGTCCAAATCGTGCACGTTCCGTGTTGTCCTGTGGCAAGCACCGCCGATGTCGGGGAAACTATCTTCAATACTCCAAAAAGAATTCCACCAGACTCCTTTGCCCCTCCAAAAGAGGGGTGTCCTTTTTGTTATTTCAAGCGATAAAAACTCTCGATCTTCTCTCAAATTATTAATATTTTTGGACGCCCTCGGCTCGAGTTCAGGGCGTTCTGAGCTGAATAAGGGCGTCAAATGACGGCAAGACGCCCCCCTGGCGGAAACGCTGATCATAACCCATCCTTCATGACCATAGTTGAGGGTAGGAACGAAAATGGCCCGGTAGACAGAGAGCTTTGCCTTCTGGCTCAGCTCTCTTTTCGTCCCAACGGTGTGTTAAAGCGACTGCAGTACCGCTTCCGCTGCTCCGATTCTCCAGCCCATCTCACGCTCCATTGTTCCCTCACTCGAGAACAAGACCCCACTGCAGTCAGCATGTCGTTGTGTCCCTGGGCAAGACACTTCACCCCAAATTGCTCCTGTGGGGATTGTCGCTTTTGATAAAAGCATCTAACAAGTGACATGTAATAATACTTGAACTCCTTCACTTGGGGTAAGGACTCATTCCCTACTTGGAGTGGACAGTCCATCGGTTTCCTGCTGAGAACCATGGCATCAGATTTGGAGGTGCTGATCCTCATCCCAGACGCTTCACACTCGGTTGCGAACCGATCCAGTGAGTGTTGAAGGTTGCAGACCGATGAAGCCATTAGAATAACATCATCTGCAAAAAGCAGTGGTGCAATCCTTAGTCCACCGAACTGCAGACCCCCTCCCCCACGACTACGCCTCGAAATCCTCCCATGAATATTACAAACAGGATTGTGAGGCCAACCCTCACCGGAAATGGTTACGACTTACTGCCGAGGACCCAGACACAGCTCTCGCTTTGGGAGTACAGAGATTGGATGGCCGTGAGTAGAGACCCCCTCACCCCATAGTCCTGCAGCACCTCCCACAGTGACTCCCTGGGAACCCGGTCATAAGCCTTCTCCAAATCTACAAAACACATGTAGACCAGATAAGCGTACTCCCAGGCCCCCTCCAGGATCCTTGCGAGAGTAAAAAGCTGATCCGTTGTTCCACGACCAGGAAGGAATCCGCATTGCTCCTCCTCAATCCGAGGTTCGACAATCGGCCTGACCCTCCTTTCGAGTACCTTAGAGTAAACTTTCGCGGGGAGGCCGAGTAGTGTGATGCCTCTGTAATTGGCACACACCCTCTGATCCCCCTTTTTAAAAAGGGGAACCACCACCCCGGTCTGCCACTCCTTCTGTACTGTTTCCGACTTCCACGCAACGTTGATGAGACGTGTCAACCATGACACGTCCCTCAACACCCAGAGCCTTCAGCATTTCTGGGCGACTTTGCCACTGTGAAGTTGTTTGACTACCTCAGTGACCTCCCCCCAGGAGATTGGTGTTGATCCCCTGTCAAACTCCAGCTCTGCCTCTACCATAGAGGGCGGAGTTGTCGGGTTCAGGAGTTCCTCAAAGTGTTCCTTCCAACGCCCTAACACTCCATCAGTTGAAGTCAACAGCGTCCCGTCCTTACTGTACTAAGCTTGGATGGTTCCCTGCTTCCCCCTCCTGATGGACAGTTTTCCAGAACAACTTTGGTGCGGCCTGAAAGTCCTTTTCCATGGCTTCTCCGAACTTATCCCACACCCGCTGTTTTGCTTCGGCCACGGCTGAGGCTGCTGTACTTCGGGCCTGTCGGTACCTTGCAACTGCCTCGGGACTCCCCCGGGATAACATATCCCTTAAGGCCTCCTTTTTCAGTCGGACGGATTTCTTCCCTGACCACCGGTGTCCACCAGGAGTTTCGAGGGTTACCGCCCCTTGAGGAACCTAAGACCTTGAGACCCCAGCTCACCGCCGCCGCTTCGGCAATAGAGGCTTCTAACACCGCCCACTCTGGTTCAATGTCCCCAACCTCCACAGGAATGCCCGAAAGGCTCCGCCGGATGTGTGAGTTGAAGGCCTCCTGAACTTGGGCCTCCTCCAGACGTTCCCAGTTCACCCGCACTACACGTTTGGGCTTACCAGGTCTATCCAGAGGCTTCCCCCGCCACTCGACCCAACTCACCACCAGATGTAGATCAGTTGATAACTCCGCCCCTCTCTTTACCCGAGTGTCCAAAACATACGGCCTCAGGTCCGATGATACGAAAAACTATATATATATATATATATATATATATATATATATATATATATATATATATTCAGATTAGGGCTGCTCGATTATGGCAAAAATCATAATCACGATTATTTTTGGTCAATAATTGATATCACGATTATTAAAAACAATTATCCATTTACTTTGAAAACATAAATTTCTTGAAAAGAAAATTTGAACAGTATGTTTTTAACAGTTGATTACCCTGAACTTGAAGTATTATTCAACTGAAAACACAAAAAAAAATTTTTTAAGGTTTTTAAAATAATAATCGTTTTATTTCGATTACGTTGTTTTCGTAATCGGTGCAAGCGAAAATCGTAATCGAGATTAAACTACGATTAATTGCACAGCCCTAGAACTAAATGTTCCGTGTGTGTCCTCGCTGCTTGTTCACACACACACAATAAGAATCCTTATTTTTGGACACCCTCGGCTCAAGTTCAGGGCGTTCCGAGCTGAATAAGGGCGTCAAATGACGGCAAGACGCCCCCCTGGCGGAAACGCTGATCATGACCCATCCTTCATGACCATAGGTGAGGGTAGGAACGAAAATGGCCCGGAAGATAGAGAGCTTCTGCTGTATATACTGCTGCGTCCGTGCACTGTGACTCATGCGCTCTCTACATTTAATTAATATTTCAAAGGTTCAGTATTACAGTTTTAATTTATATTTTATGTGAAGCACAACGTACCATGCTGTTATAATAAAGCTCTTTATCAGCCTTTGAAACTCAACCCATTTTGGGAGGGAAAAAAAGAATTTCAAAAATAATATATATTTATAATCATAATGTATCATAAACATGCAACGATTACTCGACTAATCGCTTAATTTACAACTATTGGTCGACTAGAAAAATCTTTAGTGGAGGGCATCGTTTCAATAAAAAATATAAGGTTCGATAAATAGAGTGGGAATTGTTGTTATTATAAGTTGTTTTACTGTGGTATCAAAGTAGTTTTGAGAAACATATATGTTCACTGATATTAGTATTGACTGCCAGCTTTCTGGAATTGTGACCTTCCTAGTTAGGAGTCAGATCTTCCCGGGTGATCTTGGGATGACCTCCTGCCCTCCATTGATTACATACAAATGTATATAATATATTTGAGAACAGAGGAAAAGAAGCTCACCAACTTCCAGAGTCCTAGATGTCCCGCCTTGTCTCCGGTGGCCATCAGCAGGCTGCTGGTGCAGGGGTGGAAGGCTGCAGAGAAGACGCGCTCCTTCACCACTTTGGCCACGGTGTCCTCAGTTATCCTCATGTTCTTAAGGGCAGAGCAATACCTGTGTGAAAAGATTAGATAGATTTTTTGTTGCCTGTATGAACCTTGTGTTGTGTTGAATGAATGTTTGATTCTAAAACAATGGCTAAAGGGAAACTAATATAAACTGAGGGGTGGTGCAGAAAGATCAGAATTTTAAATCTTACTCGTTCAGCTTAAGGTCCATCTTTCTTTCTGTCGTCGAATCCTATAAAAAGAAACATTCATTAAAGACGGATAAGCAAAAAATAACAATATGACAATACAAAGGTTCTAGACTACATCTCTCACATCAACAGCACTGTGTTTCTTTATGGATGTGAGAAAGAATCAAATGAAGGAACCAACAAATATATAGAAACACCCCAATAGAGAGGAAAGGAGAGTCTTACCTCGGAGCAGAGCTCCAGAAGTTGTGAAGGCAGCTTGCTTCCCTGCTCCATGTTGACTGGATTCATGGGCAGGGGGCCAGCAGGATGCTTGAGCGACAAATACTTTAAAGCAAGTTAAAAAAAACTAAAGTGAACAACAGCAAGAAATAATTTAAAACCAAAAAGCAGCAAGAAGAAGAATCCATGGAGAGACAGAGAGCAGCAGAGTGGCATGAAGTGAAGCATGATATACATTATAATGTTGTTTGCATGTAGCTACCGGTGTATAGGTCAGCTTCGCACTGGGTTTAGGAGGAAGGGTCAGGGTCTCTGCCTTAATGTTAAGGAGACGAAGGGATTTCCGAGCTGGCAGGACTTCCTTTACAGCAGGATGTGACCTAACAACACAGAGAGGGAGCATGACAGTCACATCTATCATCTTTTTAGCACTCTAGTGATGTCAAAATGCACATTTTCTAACCAACAAGTAATTAATGATCAGTGGTATGAAATTAAGAAAGAAAGCAAATGCTGTTCAAAAGATGTAAAGCTATATAACAATATCTTCACTCAATGACATTTAGCTATCAAGTTGTTGTAACCAATGAAGGAACGTATCATTTACACTTCCTACTCTTTCCTACAGTATGCTTGTTTAAATCTGAGTCAAAAAGTTCCCAGACAAATTAAAACAGCAGCATGAGGCATGATAAACACATCTGAAGTCATATTCACACAATCATTTTCTTTAGAAATCACTGATCATACCTCATCAGACCTCTCTGTGATGGCTTTGGACGCGTAAACTGTTTCAACTCCTCCATTGCCTTTTGATAAAGAAATAATTAATAGAATTTAGACCTGTGCTTTTTGCATGAGACCACAAGAGAAACAAAACACAGGAACACCATTGAGAAATGAGTTTATCCAGATTCGAGCAAAGAAACAAACAAACTAACTTCTGTCCCACCTTTTTATTTTATGAATGCAAACATATCAAAATAATTTAGACTGTTGAGGGGATGTGACGTAGTACAGAAATGGAGTATGATAAATTAAAAGCTGCACTTTTGACAACATCTTACTATTTTATGTAAAGTATATATTACAATACATTTACACTTGTATCTTATAACAGTGTTTTTTGATGCATCAGTACATAACATATCCTTTCATATGCCGTTTAATATTTGTGTATTAGGCTTTTATTGATTATTGTACAACTAAATATTCTTCTGGTTGACTTTTAGTTGATTCCCCTGATAGCTGCCACTGGTACGGTAGTTTCATGAAATGGGATTCAGACTGTATTTTCGACAGGTCAGTCCATGGGGCTAGGGTGCTTCTCAATATGCTAAATTGAGTCTATCGTGGAGGTTTAATTGCACCTCGAGGAGATGAGGGAGCTTTGTGCAAGAAAACAAAGGAGTATAAGTCTGTGTGTCTGTAAATAGCTTGATGTAGAAGTTTAACACCGTCTCATGGTTTGAAGCAAGTCATACTATGTAACTGATGTCACTTAAAACCAGGGCCGTGGGAAGTAGGGGTGCGGAGGGTGCTGCAGCACCCCCTGGTGGAGGACAGGGGATCTGCACTTCCACGAGATATAATAAATAAAAAAAAACGAATTTTCAGCCTTGATGTAACAACATTCATAATTAAGTAAAGATAACACCCTTTTCCCCGGTTACATTTTCCATTTGCCCTGTACGATGGGCGCTGTGAGTGATGAAGTGGGGGATGTTGGCGGGCGCCCGCAGCTCACAGCCAAAGTGAGAGAGATAGAGAGAGGGGGTACCGCGGTACCGGCGGGGATTGTTGTTAGCTTCTGCTGCGCTAACGGATATAAGAAGCTGTTTCTACAATAATGTGGAGGGAGTGTCCTCTCCTGTCAGACTGAGAGGCTCAGTGAAAGGACTCTGAGGGCTTAGATAGTTCACTTTAGTCGAAGTTATCTCAGTGGGTCTCAAACGTTTTGATCACAATTTATGTAAACAAATATTTCCAAGGCACACCTTTATAATTATTAGGATAAATAAAAACAGGTTTGAAATCATTCCAATGTATACTATAAGACAGTAAACCAAAAATATCGTTTAAAACTGGAGAGATTTTAAAATATACATAAATAAATAAATGTTAACTTGTAAAATAAGATATGAATGAACAACACAAATAAAATAAGTTACATGTATTTGTTATTGGCTATGGTGGGTTATTGGAAATGTTCACATACCTGCTTATTTGATTGATAAAATGCAAACCGATCTTTTTCATATGGGTGTTTAGAGTTGTACCCCCTAGATCAGTCTCTAATTGGGCGCTCAAAGTGCACCAAATTGAAGCATTTTACTTTAAAATGTTAAAAAAATCTTCCCGGGGGAGTACCCCCGGACCCCCCTAGAGGATGTGAAGTCCACCCCTCCAATTAAAACATGTTATAATATATAATAAATTTGAAGCCTTGTTATATAAGCTGTCCACCATGTCAATATATTTCTCTTTTTGCAGTGTAGTGGTCTTTTGTAGAGGTTTTTCATTGCCAGCTAAAATATTGCCTTATAGGGCAGCACATTGGTCAGAACCAGCCCTGGTGTCATCCCCACAGCACCCCCCATTTGAAACATGTTCCCACGGCTATGCTTAAAACTATAGAACCAAGGGTTTCTCATTTGATCCTGAAGTTCCCCACGGGGATAAATAAAGGTTCATCTTATGTTATCTTATTTGGCAGCTTCTGGCTCCTACTTCCTCATATCTCTCACATGAGAAAGTGATGTAAGCGAGGAGACACAGTAGCAAAATGCAAAGCACCCTGGGACGACTTCACTAGTCTTCTTACCTGGAGTATGTTCATGGAAGACAGAAAGGCTTGGTTCTGTCTAATGTTCTCCAGGCGCTCCAGTTCATATGCTGAAAGTCCTCCATCTCCATCCTGTGTTACACAAAGACACAGCACTGACATTTTACAAAAAACATTCAGTTACTGTAGGAGCTGAGAATGTAGAGACATGTAGTGAATAAAAGCACAATGAACATGATAAACTGAGCCGGGTAGTTCTACTTACAGATGTACAATCGTCTTTAATGTCCTCTCTGTTCCTCTGGCTTTTGTTTTTGACGTCTGGAGTTGTTTTCTATAAGCAAAATATGGGCATATTAACAGAAACCAAACAAACATACTAAATGATACTAAATGTTATTAAGAAGTGTCTCCTACCCTTTTCTTGCTGTCTGTATTCACTGATTCCGGTGAGTCATTTATAGGAGGCATGGTTTTTCTTCGTGCAGATCGTCGGACTGGTCCATCGAGAACCGGAGGGGTCATTTTCTGCAAGATGTACACACTTAATGTAATTGACTGGAAAATAATAAAACAAATGCACACATTTTAGCTAAATACATGTACTTCCACACTTTTGCCTCAATATGCTTGCACTATTCTACTCTCTTTTAAGTGCGTTTAACACCAACCCTTGACTGTTATACATAGAAAAGCTAACACAGATACAATATGGTGAGTAACCTTATGTTAATTTAACCGGATAAGAAACATCAACTACTCACCTGTAATTTCAAAACAAGTAAGTCTACGCGTATTGTTGGTATTTTAGTGAACTTGTAGAAATTATTAGAATGAACTTTTCATGCAAAGAAAAACTCGCAAAATGTTATTTCTAAGAAGCCTACAGCTGTTAGGTGAAAGACTAAAGAGGATATTTCGCGCCACATGCTAGAAATGTTTTGTAACTTCCTCTGCCTCTCTGTGTTGTGAAACAGAATCCTAGCAGCTCTTTGGCTAGTGTTCACGCGTCATCGGAAAAAGGGGGCGGGTCTATGTTGTCAATAGCCAATGGGCAGCGTTACAATTTGATTGACATCTAACCTTTTGCTTCGGTCTTTAACTTCCACAGAACAAGTGATAATGTCGCCGCCCTTCGTCAGATGTGGGCAATAGCAGACAGGAAGATGATAAGAAAATACTGAACTTCTCAGACTTAAGTGCTTGTGCTTTCAGTGAATGTAAGCAGATAAATGAGGCAGCACGGAGCCAATACATAAACAGATGGAAGTGAACGATAAATAAGACGTGGCTCGGTGTAATTAATATAAATAGCAGATGAAATGCCAATAAAGGAAATGGCACATGTATACACAAATAAAATGTGATCTCATTAAAGGGAGATAATAATCTTATATAAAGTAGATTTATAAAGCCAATAAACGAGAAAATTATTGTATTTAAAAGAAATGTGAGCACAATTTTAATATTCAATGACAAAAAGCATGCAAACACAGAGAAATGTAATCCATAATAAGGCAATTATATAATGAACTACACATAAGATCAAGGGGGAAATGGTTTATTAATAAACCGTGTAAAAAATGGTAACAAACAGTTGCTTGTCTTTTGCGCAGACTCCCTAATGTGCCCCATGTACGTGACCATCTCTAATCTTTGTTAATCGCAGCAGATCGGAAAAACAGCCTGTTCTCGTGTTTGAAAACATTCAGAGATTTTTACACAGCTCATTTTGTCTTTAGGGACCCATAAAGAGGCCACTGACTGAAACATTAAATAAATAACACATGGATGATTGGCCATAACATTATCTGAGAGATCCACAGGGATGTCCATCACTTAGCGTGACACCATGCATCTCAAATAACTAACGGTCTCAAAGCACTCCACAGACAGGACATAATCAAATAAAATGGTAGAAAACACAAATAATGAATAAAAGGCGCCCCATAGTTACCGCAATAGAAAAAACTGAAAGCACCATGCAGGCATTATATGACACATTTTAATTTTTGTAACAATATTAAGATTACATTGAGAAATCAAACTTCTCCATAAAACACAAACAGGAAACAGGAAAGCACAGGCATCACATCCCATCCTGAGATGTATCAATCCTCCACTTTGTTGTGATGCTACTCCTCATGTTACTAAAGGGAGAGGATAGGAAGCACATGTAGCCAGTCCGCACATGTTTTTCCCTTGCTCGATCAAAAAGTACCTGATTGAATAAAGAAAAAGAAAGGTGTCAATGATCCAGGAGTCTCTAACAAATGGTTGGACCCAAACAAAAGCAGACACACACAGAGACTATATTTACCCGTCCACTCCCCAGGCTGGACCCCAAGAGTTCTTCACAATCCAATATGGCGTGCCGTTCTCTTCAGTGCCGTAACCCACAGCCAGGACTGCATGATTCACCATGTCTGCGGTGCTCTTACACTGGGTGCTAAACACACAACGCTGATGCTTTAAACATGAATAGAGTACATGTCTTATGTAGGGTGAATGGGCTACTGTTCTCATCAATATCATATCATAGCCTGCCTATGTGAAGTTGGGTTTTGTAGCCGTTTCTATAAATATTTTCATGCCTGTTTGTGACAGAGCCATGAAAAAGAGAGCCAAAGAGTAAAAAGCACAGCTATAGAGAGGACAGAAAGTTGAATGAAGTTATTCACAAGCACTCTTAACTGAGGGTACCATAACAAATGAGCCATCAGACAAACAGTGGGCACAGATAAAAAGCTCCTTATTAGCATGTTGAAGATGAAGGTTGCACTGCAGCAATTTAGACGTCAAAACGATAAGGAGATCGGAAGAAAACAATGATTTCTGATGATGAAATAGTTTTAGAAAAACGTTTCATGCAAAACTTGCAGAGAATGCTGGTTTCTATGTTTGATATCATATTAAACTGATTATATCTGGATTTTATAATGACAAAAGCAGACATTTAAAGCACCAAATCAAACAAAAGTCTAAAGATATGTGTTGTGCTTTGAGGTGCAAGCAGCTTCTCTGTCACATCCTGCAAACAACCATGAGTAAGATTTGCAGATTTCACTGGTAGCTCTGCTAGTTTCATAATCCTCTTTCATGATTAAATACATCTGGTGCTGGAGGATTACTACACAAAATCCCATTATTGTATCATACATATTTTCATAGTGCAAAATGGGCCGAAACAACAGGGCCCCACATTCCTCTGAAGAGTTTTAACCACATGTTAGTATAAAAGACAATAAATACACAAACATAAAAACATGTGCTTTTCATGGTCCTTAGCTCACCTTGTGTAAACTCCTTCTTTGTAGTGCATAAAATCAGCCGTGACTTCAAAGCCGAAGGACACAGGGTTGAGCCGGGCAACAGCATCAACCATGGCCTTTTCATCGTACTGTCAATTAGAAAAGCAAAAGCAAGTTTAATGCCAAAATGAAAAGCACAATGCAGTTAGGAGTTGTGATTAAATAGTTGGCAGTCCAGTATAGTGAACTGTAACTGTAAGTACTCAAGGCAGTGGCACAATGTCACACAGTTATCATACAATTAGCAGTCATTTCTGCTGATAATCTAGATTCAGATGTATACACTTGTTCACTCACACTTGTTATGTTGACTACATCCAGGACAAAAGCAGCTGCAAGAGCAGGCTCAAAATGGCAAGTGTCGTCCTAAGAAAGGAAAGACAAAAATGTACAGATTGAGAATTCCTTTTGTCAAAGAAAGTATTTATACAATGAGACATTACTCCAGAGAACTCATACATAGCCTTTGTAGGGGTAGTCCTCCTCTGTCATGAGACCATTGTTGTATTTGATGTACTCAAACGCCTGGCTGGGGAGGCCACTGAAACAAATAGAGTTTAATACACAAGTGTATTAATTTTAAGTGTGACTTATAATGCTTTATATGTATATAGCTATTACTCCAAAAACAACTAAGGAGTAAAACTTACCCCATGCATCCCTGGTTGTTGAAGTCTTGAGCACAGTCTATCAGCTGCTGCTCGGACTGGAACATAAAACAAATTGCATTATCATTTCATGCAAAGCAATTATACTGTACTTATAGGACTATGTAGGATCATTAAAAGACTGGCATAAAGCCTAGATCAGAAGTATACAAAGGGGTGGGGGGGCCTTTTCCAGGGGGATAACACATATTGCATTAGTTATCAAAAGAAGATCACATATTATACCCGAAATGTGTCTTACTTGGGCAGAGTGAATGTTTATTTTTGATAGACACTTTAGTTTTAGGTAATTTTACATTTTTCTTACATTCCCATAGTCAGACAGTAATACATGTCTTGTATTTAGTGTAGTTTGGATTTCGGTCAAACAGCAATGTTAGGCTATCTTGGCTCAATGGTTGAGTGTCTATGAGATCAAACAACTTAATCAGGATCCCATATGCATCCAGGAATGAATAAAACTAAGACAGTAAACTACGGGGGTTGAGGGGCTAATTTTCCCACCATGACCGTACAACAGAGATGACTTCTGCAAGTACATCGTCATTGACTTGAGTATTACTAAATAATAGTCAGGCAGATCTCACCAGAGTGATTAGCTTCCCTGTAGCGATAGCGTTCACTGACTCCAAACAGCCAGTGGTAGAGAAGGTCCAACAGCTTCCACAGTGACCCTGAAGACACAGACAATTTAACTCTAACCACTGGTAATTCACTTATGTTCAAGAGGCACTCCACTATTTTTTTTACAAATGAATGTCAATTGCTTGTGAATACAGGAAATTGAATTATGTGTCCGTGGCGGAGCTTAGAGTGCACCTATCATGCTATTTTTAGGCATATATCATGGGTCTCAGATATATAAAAACATGTCTATGATGAGTTTTGCTCAAAATACAAACAGATAGCATTTTAGGCATCCCTCATAGATGTGGGTACGGAGGAAAAGAGAAAGGGTTTTCTTTTCTGACGCTGCGTGAGTTCCCCGACACACCGGAGACACATGTTTATGTATAAAAGACATCAAAAAGTGCATTTTGCATGATAGGTCCCCTTTAAAGTCAGAGAGAAATCCATTTTCTCCCTGCTGTATTTGTCACTTCATCATGCTCATTGTATCAATGTCAAGCAACAAGAATAAAAAAATTCAACTCTTTGTTTGACTATAGCACTTAAAACATTGGTTTATATCACTTTTCAGTTCTCCCATTTTAATCAAAGTATTTTAAACAGGACACCATTTTCTACATACGAAATGTTGCTTGAAAAGAGATACAAGTCTTGGAGGATGTGCTGCAAAAGTTTCCACTAAAAATGAGCACGTAACTTAGTGCTAAAATTCAACAAAGTTCTTATACCGATTCTTTCTCTAGTTAGGTGTTAGTTGTGGCTGCTCAGAAGCATATTATAGTATACCTGGTTCTTCACAGGAGTCACAACGTTGCCCTTCATCCTCCAGTCCACAAACTCAGGGTAAGGACCAGCCATGCTGAGATGACCCCCTGTGGTAGCTGAGCAGTTCTACAACAGGCCCGAAAACCAAACATTACTATAAAAAGTCAATGTAAAAAAGTAAGTGTGTTGTTTAAAAAAAATATATATATATATATAGTATATATAAATATCATACCTGAGGCTCTGTCAGAAGGAACAATTTCCTGAATTCCTCAAATGTCATGTCTGAGAACTGATTCAGGCCCACTAGATTGGAAAATGAACAACATTGTGAGAAGATGAATGCTTTTTATAACTTTAGAAAATATGACATGTTTAAAGGAGAGTGTAAACTCTTTGTTAATAATCTATACATTAGAGATGTAATACAGGGGTTAGTGCAGAACTGTACCGTACTTGTAAATGAGTGATTCCCAGCATTATGATGCTCAATCTCCCTCTTATTCTCAGTGAATATCTGGAGCCGGTGGTAGTACTCCTTAGTGGCATACACCTTGTTGTGCTGCACATCAAAAAAAGTAACAGCATATACAGGAGACCTTTCATAAAACTTCTTATCAAAGCATTCAAAATATATTTTTTTACTGTAAAGTCAATATGTTAACTAACACTGTAATAATGTACATACCTGTGACATCCATAGTTTGAATGGATATTCATCTGATAAGACACAGAATAGAGTTGTTAAAGTTAATAAATCAGCCTAATAATAAACATTTCAAATGTTCAAATTAAATTCAGGCCTAACACCATTCATGTTCATGTTCCCTAAATGTGCAAATACAAAAAACTGTTTTAACATGAGAGTTTTTTTAATGCCACATACTTAAAGTATGATAATCTTATTAAAATATAATGTATTGATCTAGATTTAAATAACAAACCAAGCATTAAAGAGTTAAAGTTAAGTCAACAAGTAGTCAAAGTAAGCAAATATACAAATAATAGTAAAACATAACATTGAAAAATGATGGGCTACACGTGAATGTATGAACTAGACTTTCACATAATCCTATAGTATGAAGCTAATATGGGCCTCCCCCCCCCCCCATTATCAGTTAATTTAGCCTACTTTTGATACTTTAAGTACATTTTACTAATGCATGATTGTAGTGTGGCAGTTTTACTACTTGAGTAAAGGAGATGAGAACATTTTGCACCATTACGAAACATATGTATATCATAATGTTGCCATTAATATTGTGGCTACATTGAGTTGAAGCTGCCTGGTGACAACACTTGTTTAGTTCTCTGCCTTTAAATGAGTCTCAAGGTCTCAACGATATGCTACTGTAAGCGAAAACCACCAACAGTTCTGCAACAACACACACGAATAGTAAAACACGTAAAACTTAGTAAACAGTTAACTTACCTGCGGGTAAAATTAATGGTGTTAAATGAGCTAGACTTAAAAAGGTTGTTATAAACCAAACAACACCGAGCGCCATACTTCCCCCAGCTTACTCCAAAGCGCTGTGAGGGAGAAAGCGTCACATGAGTCGGCTTCATAACACCCCCTTCCTTTGTCCCCCCCTTTGACTCCCCCCTGTAAAGCTGCAAACACAGCGTTATGGGTTGGAGGAAAGGTATTCAGATACTTTACTTGAGTAAAAATACTAATACCACACTGTACTACATTTTAATTCAACGTACTTCATCGAGAATGGCACTTAAGTAAAAGTATTTAAGTACGACTGGGAAAATGCACTAAAAGTAAAAGTACTCATTGCAGGAAAAAAAACAATAGATTGAAATTGAAATATTGTAAAGCAAAAGCAGCAAATCTTGACATTTAAGAAGCTCAAAGTGCTTTGCTGCTGAAACATAATTTTGGATAGTTTAATCTATAATAAATAATAATATTTTACAAGTTCTTTGTATTGTATTGTCAAAATCTGAATGTATAAGGTAATTATTAAAAGTCATCTGTGAAATAATTGTAGGCTAGTTAAGTAAAATTTACAAAATTAGCTTACAAAATGCAGTAGAACCAAAGTATTAAGCAGTATAAATAAAAAAATACCCGGGTAAAATACAAGTGCCTCAAATGTGTACAGTACTTTAGTAAATTCCTAGTTACTTTCCACCACTGCTCAGTTCACAGTGTAAAACAAACTTGGCAGCCTTTGAGACACTTCTCCCCCTGAGAAAGAATAGATTTATTAACAAGAGGTAATCAGGAAAGAATACACTTTTATACAAAACTGGAAATACTACTCAAGCTGTTGAAATAGACTGAAAGATAATTCTCATACCACTGGGTATTGCTCACTGCAAACATTGGATGTGCCTGTTAGAGGGTAAAGATTCATGTGCAAGGGTGGGGTTTCAATACAGTACACAAACTGTCCTAGATATAGATTTGATTTGAACACGTAAAAGTGGTACATGCCTGCCACTTAAGCTTTAGGTGTTTTTCTATACAAAGCCTGTAAAAAATACCTATAAATATTCCAAGAATAAGCACAATATAACTATAGTTCCTGCTAACACATAGACAGGATACAGAATGTGTTACACTTATAAGTTGTTTTCAACATTTGCTTTAAAGTATCATACACAGGAAAGTTATTACAGAGTTGAACAATCATAAGGATAACACATTTCGAGGGATATGTTTTTTTTAACACATTGCACGTTAGGAAATGCATCAGACTGCCTGTACACAATATTGTACACAGCAAATATTTCTGCTTCATTGGAAAATTGGAGAACAAAATAGTTTACATACTTTTGTGTATATAATCTATTTCATGATTAAGGCAAAACTATAATGCACTGGCCAAAGAGGATTAACTGTAAACACTACGGTCTGAGTGTAGAAGCTGGGAATTTAACTTCCTGAAGTGGCTCAATATTACATCTGCTACATACTCTGCCCGGTGCTTATGCTCTATATACATCATGTTGCCCACCAGGGGAATAAGGTGATAATAAGCAAAGCATAAAAACCCATCTCTCCACACTGAAAACATGTTCCAGCTCAATCAGAAATTAGCAGGTATTCTTGTCGCAGTCTGACTTAAAAATCTCTTGTCTTTATCTTTCTGTGGCTACATAAAACATCAAATCACACGAGTCAACTTCCGCCACCACAGCAGTCCCCCTTGATTTGTCTCAGAGGAAAAGTTCTTAAAGCGTCGTTATTTCAAGTCTTTAAAATTGGAATCCTTAGATTTCTTTTTTGATCAATCCAGATGTGTATAATATTTATGATTATCATTCTTTCTGAAATTGACATGGCACTTACTGGATTTACATTCAGTAATAAGATAGTTTTCTGGTTTGGTGGCGCATTCAGTCATCTCAGTTTCAAATCGCCCAGGACTGAAATCGTAAGGATTACACAACTTTGATGTAATTGTAATGTAGCTAGTGGATTGGCATATATTTGTATTATTATTAAAATGGCACTTGAGGAAAAGCAATATGTTTGTATGGGGACTTGTTTAAAGACAACTGCACTTATGTTTCTCTCTTTGACTTTGACACCTGAGCAAAAGTGGGAGTTTATCATCATGTGTCAAATGTGACCATCATCTCTCATAAACGAGACAATAGGATATGACTAAATATATTTTCTGTATTTACTCTCATCTGTTTATTCTATGGTTGAAAATTAATGTATCATAAAATGGTTTTCAAGACAAGAAATAACATAAATACTCTGTAACTATAAATAAAACCTCTCTGGGCTTCTACTCAGTCTCTAATAACGATTATACACAACAAGTCCATTGGGGAGCACATACTAGAAGGGCACAGCCTACTGTGTCTAATACAAATAATAGTTTATGTACATTATGATATATTTTTCCTGTACACTTCACTACACTGGCTGCATCACTGCCTGGTACTGCCTTTATCTGTAAAGCATCAAAGAGGGTGATGAAAACTGCTCAGCACATCACCAGGACATAGATGCCACCCATGGAGGAAGTCCACACTGAGCGGTGCAGGAAGAAGGCCAACAGGATTATCAGAGACCCCAACCCACCCAGTCCCCCACCCTGAAGATAAGGATCAGTTTCATCCAACAGCCTTTTTGAACTCTTGAGCTCATTACTACTGTCAATTTACCTTTTATATACTTTTACTTAGTTTATTCAGGTTGAATTGTGTTGTATTGTAACTTCTGCAACTTATTATACATCTTAAAATCCCATTATTCGAACATTCTCAGTGCGAATGTAGAGTTATAATAATATGTTCTTTGTGAATGTCTCTGTAATTGTTGTGCATATCATAATAACTTAAATGTGATCCATAGGAGGGGTGGGGGTGTGCGATCATCTTCATGCTGAAGTTTTGGGCTCGATTCTCAGAGATGCGTCATACAGGCTCTCCTCATCCAGTGTCGTACTGCTGTCCAGCAGGTACTTCGCAACCTAAAGTAATAATAATTACAGCAAAAACTTAAATTAGAGTCCAAAGATGTCAAACATATCGGGGAATCAACAGAGATGCAAGCTGAACACTCTTAAAATGCATTCTAACTCAAATATTATAAATGTGATCAATATAACTTAGCAGACATTATTATTCTTCCTCAAAGACAATCACTAGTATTCAAAGATATACATGAAACCACTTTGCTAGCATTACATTGACAAAGTTGTAATACATTTGCTGATTTTAGAAATCGATTAAACTCGAGCTGGCCACAATATGGAGTTCTGAAAGGTACTAACTAAAATAGACTATTAGCCAAATAAAAATATATTGAAATTGACATCAAATAATGTCTCTGAAAACACAATCAAAACCTGAAAAAGAATAAAATACACAATGAAAAGATACAGACAAAATGAACCTCACCTTTGGTTGATAATCAATCTTGTAAGCTGTTTGCTGAAATTGCCGTATTTCTCTGATAATGTGAGATATCTGGAGACAATGAAATAAAACAATATGAGACAGATAAAATATAAAGTGCGTGTCATTGTGTGTCCTTCAGCACATTGGTGTTCCTTACCATTCTCATCTTGGAGAAGTTAACCAGGCTGTCCTCGGTGTAGTTGGGGGTTCCCTCCTCGATAAAGGCCAGGTCGGTCAGGTACATTCCCAGGTAGGGAACACAGGGAGGGTCGCAGCTGAGGACAAGGACAGGGCAAGTAAAGCGATAAAGTACACAAAGGCTAAGAGGAATAAAACTGTAAGCAATTAAAAGCTTTACTTCTTCAGAGCTTCTCTCAGGTTTTTGAATCGTCCCTCTGATGACACCAGCTTCTGTAACTTGTCGATCACGGTCTTCGTCTAGAAAATGAAAGAAAAACTCTTGTAACC
This sequence comes from Notothenia rossii, assembly GCF_949606895.1. Taxonomy (NCBI): domain Eukaryota; kingdom Metazoa; phylum Chordata; class Actinopteri; order Perciformes; family Nototheniidae; genus Notothenia; species Notothenia rossii. The sequence continues at coordinate 11,393,664 of NC_136904.1, read as the reverse complement.
AGGAGTCAAAAAAGTATTTGAAATCTTCCTAAACGTGTATTCATGTTTTAAGAACTAAGGACAATGCTATTCAAAAGCGTGCCTCTCTATGAGTGTAGAGGCTAAGCCAACGCTTTAAGCCTCTGAGGATCCGCTTGGTGGGTGTAATTGAATAAAGGTCAGAAACAAAGTTTCCAGTTTGAAACAGTCCATTTATTTCCATTTTACTGGTTTCCATTTGACTTGCTTCTTTCCATATTCACCACACGATATTACCGTTTACACAATACCTTTGCTTTGCTTGTAATCCCGTGTTTGTGTGTGTGTGTTCTCCGTGTGTGTTCTCCGTGTGTGTGTGTTCTCCGTGTGTGTGTGTTCGTGTGTGTTCTAAAACTGTATGGCCTTCCGGTGGAACCTCTCACCACCAAACATAGGTTCCTACCTTTATACCCACAGATGTTAATTGGCTCCTACAATGAGCATGTTGTCTTCAATTCATTTAGTTTCACCTGCAATATGCCCTGCTTTATTTTTGCAATTACACTAATTCAAATTATTTTCGAGACTTGGATAATTCGGTGGATATAATTCAAAGTGTGCATACTAAATATTAAACCAAAGCAGGGGTATTTTAGTGTAGTTTATCTTAGCTCAGCTATGCTCAGTTAAGCTAAGTTCACTGCCCCCTATTGATCCTCTAATTAAAAACTAAGCAAAATAAGCAAAAATATATCCCGGATTGGCAAACTATTATTATTGTTTCATTTTTCAGGTTCAACATTTATGGTATTACACCATTCACATTATTTTCAAGAGTTGGATAATTGGATGGATACAAATGTAAGTGTGCATACTAAATAGGAAACCAAAGCCAGGGGTAGGTTAGCTTAGCTTATTTTAGCTGAGTTTAGCGGTATTGATCCTTTAATTTAACACTAGGCAAAATAGCAAATAGGCAAAAATGTTATGCCGAATTGGCAAACTATTATTATAGGCCCAGCTGAACTTTAGTGATAAAACGAGCAAACCTGAAAATAGTTCACCCAGTTTAGCTCACTACAGGAAGTTATTTTAAGAAATGTTTTATACCTGCTTGGAGACTTTGAGCCAGGTCTTCTTGAGGCGGAAGACGGAGCTGCGGTTCAGGGAGGATGTGATCTCCAGCATGGCGTTGTAGTTGTGGAGGCAGCGACAGATGTCTGCCACTGCGACCCATTTCTCGATCACCGACACTCTCAGGTTGACATCGTCCCACTGCAGGATCTCTGTCGCGATCTTGTTGCTGATCTGACAAAATAAGAGAAGTACATAGTGATACAAATGTCTCTCTGTCTGTCTAGAATACACATTATAGAAATGTTTAAAAACACATACATCATTGAAATGCTTGGTAGTTTTCATAATGTAGGGAGTTCTCTCGTTCTTGTCGTTCTTCATCCAGCCTTGACCAAAGAACTCCCTGAAGAAATAAAAATATTTTTAAATAATCAACAAATAAAAACATACCAACATTCACTGTGTGTGTTTCCCACCTCCCAATCAGCCTTTTTCCTTTTTAGCGTATAGCGCTTGTGTTCATGGCTTTGCATGCTTGCGTGTGTGTACTCACTCGTATGGGATGACCTTGAAGACCAGGTGGTCCAGCAGTGTGAGTTGCTCAGCTATCTCCAGGGCCGAGTGGCTCTCAAAAGGCTCAGTTTTACAGTCCTCCTGTGCCTGAGACACAGACACAAACACACAAAGGGAAGATGAGTGTCACAGCTAAAGCTCAAAGCATCTCTACAGGACGCTAGTAATTTAAAAAGTAGAAAGTTGTTTTTATACCAGAACATTTTGCTCTCTCTCACCATCTGTGTGATCTCTTCCAGTGTGACCAGGTTATCTCCTGGATCCTCCTGAGTGAGAGTCCTACATACAAAAAGAGAAACGGCCATTATTGATAGTTGCCATTGACTTCTTGTGTATGTCCCATCAGGACTCAGATAGGGCCTGACCTATAATCTACTGTCTTCATTTCATGGTATCAGAAATATGCAGAAAACCAAAATGTGTCATTTATAATTGGATGTGCGGTCACAGATAACACCAGAAAACTCACCTGATGATGTTGGCAGCTGCCTTTCTTTCCTGTGTGAGGAGCTCTGGGTCGTGGATCACCTCCTCCAGGAAGCTGATTACCCTCGTCTTCAGCTCCGTGTTCAGCTCAAAGTCCTGAGAACCACCAAAGACGCAAAGATTATTACAGAACAGTGTGAGAAGAAGTACTCATATCTTTAACTCAAGTAAAAATAGCAATAGAAATGCGTTGTTACAATTAAAAGTCCTGTTTAGAAGAGCTTAGTTGTGTAAAACAGATCAACATCACATACTTAACTTAACTGGTGATGCAATGATGTTAGCATCTTTAAATTTGCAGAAGATAAAGGTAGGCCTAAATTTAGCCTTTGATTAACTGCTGGGTAGAATAATCAATAATATGTAGTAGTAATTCATAACTTATTTTGTATTGATAATATGAATCTGCAAAGTAACTATAGGATTAAATTGAAATATTGAAGTAAAGTTACCCAAAATAAAAAATAATTACAGTACCTAAATGTACTTAGTGTTACTAGTATTCAAGAGTAGTTTTTCCTTCTACAAAGTCCTATAGATGGCTACACAGAAAAACTCAAATGAAAGATGGAAAGGTGAACTGCACCTGCGAGTGTTTGGAGACCCAGTGACGCAGAACGTTCAGCACTCTGTTAGTGGCCGCTCTCCTGATAACAAACTCTTTGTCTCCATTCCTCTGGTCTGTAGGAAAACCTGGAAGCAGAAAGTTAAATTGTTCATATACTAAATACCACTACACAGAATAATCAGCTGTGTGATGTACTCCAATTAATTTTCTTCCAGATACAGAAAATCCAGTTTATTTGAATATTGTTCTGGTCAAAGATTATTCGAACATAAAGGATGCATCTATATAAATGCAATAGACAGAGTCATACTTGTGTTCCTTTCATTTCCCCAGACTTAATTCATGTAAAGCAGGGTTCTTCAATGGTACAGTACCATACTGTGATACTGGTCCATTATGAAAACTTGACATTAAACTGACATACAGGACTTTTAAAGGTGGGGTAGGTAGGTTTGAGAAACCGGCTCGAGATACACTTTTTGCTATATTCCATGGAATGCTCTTAACATCCTGATAGCAATGAATGTCTGAAGTGCTTTGACAAAAAATCCATTAAAAAATATCATCTGTGGAAGCTGTGGCGCTGTAAAAAGCACGATCAATCATCTGAGAGGGCTCGGCTAAAATAACTGGATGGCCTACCTGCCTGTCAGCCTTCCATCTGTGCACAAACTTATCTCGTGCCCTCATTGGTCATGTGCGCGTTCGTGTGTGTTGGAGGAGGGGCTCTGTAAGGAAGTGGCTGTGTACTTTCAAAATCTAGTGCACTCGAGCTGGTTTCTCCAAAATTACCTTCCCCACCTTTAAACTAGGCAGTGTTTTCCTAATGTTAAAACAATCACCTACAGCTAATTCACAGAAAGAGAGGACACACATTGACTTACGAAAAAACTTTTTTTTTAATACAAGACCAAATTTAAAGACCGTTCAATTGAAAATGTATATCCTGTTTAAATGGTGGCAAAAAATGAACAGGAAACTTTTGATTTTGTATTTGTTTGGACGCCCCCTAGGGGTCATCATTCATTATAACACAGCTAAATTGTTTCTGTAATGGCTAAATAATCCACTCAGAAATGAACTGTTTTTAAATTCATCTGTTATATAACCAAGTCGTTTTTTGTGGTGGTATAATGGACTCGAGGGACTATTTCAAATTAGTCCTCAACAACCCTTTTTATTGGTCAACAGAAGTAGCATCCTCTCATATGACTGACCTGTGCTGGCGAGCGACATCCGACGGTACTTCTCCTTGGTTGGCGTGCCCTCGTTGGCACCAGCGGTGGCGATAGCGAAGGCCGAGGCGGCAGAAAGGGCACTGCGGTTATTGTCCAGCTCCCGGCAAGATGACACCACCATGCCATTGTTGAAGGAAAACAGGGAAAACTCTACAAAAAGGGAAACAAAACAGAGATACTTTAGAATATAAAATAAGAGACCTTGCTTCCCACCTGTTCAACACTGCATTCAACCACTAACCATCCCGCCCCCTCTTTTCTGTTTTTCTCTATGTATTTTTTCTTCGTGTTGTGTTTTATTCTCTGTCAAAGCGTCTTTGAGTTTTTAGAAAAGTGCTATATAAGTTTCATGTATTATTATTATTATTACTCTTGAGTGTTATCATCAAAACGTAAAAAGGATACTTGCAGGAACAATTAATTTTTTCTGCAAAAACACCAATATTAAAATCCTTTCAGTTACATTACTAAGCGTCTGACAGGATTAGGCTGAAATGGAAATGAAGGGTGGATCAAAGGTTAAGTGATTAAAGGTGGTAGAATTCCTTGCACTGGATATACTATTTGTGTATAATCAAACTCAGTTGTTGCCCAGCGGAGGGCAACAGAGAGCTAAAACAGACAGAGTGTCCTGCAGCTCGTGGCAGTGATGCTGTGTACACCGTGTCTGCCTCCCTCCTTCACTCCCTCCCTTCCTCCCTGCCTTCCTCCGTTAAGCCGGGGGCGGTATAGAAGAACATGCACATCGTTGCTAAGGTACAAGGTTTCCTTCCACCTACTCACACAAGGCACTGGCTTCCCTTGTATCGAGAACCGTGGGAAGAGAACACACTGGGGATGAATTGTGCCTGACTACCTACGGGGTGGATGCTCCCTCTCTGTGCGGTACGGGGAGGGCCACGAAGCTGTGGGTGGTTTTTATCAAGAAGACCTTATTTGGCTGTAGTTACGCTTGTCATTTCTGAAAAAAAAGTTTGCTATACAGTCAACTGCATCAGGCTTTATTTAACTCTATGATTTACTCTCCTTATCTCAAGCTCTTTACACTTCTCACATGCACACACTGAATATGCTGGATGCTAAAAATGTATGGTAGAAATCCCCTTACTGTATGTTATGATACCGACTGAAAACGTGATAAGGACCTAGAATTTACTATTCTGAGACAGCTGCCAGTTTCCCCTGCTTTGTTGACATCTTTGAGATAAATAAAAAATATTAAATGTACCTTGTCAACATTGGCTGATAGTAAGGTTTGTGACCCAAAGAAATGCTAAAGTTTAATTTTTTGTTATGTCTACAGTAAATGCCCCAGGAGCTGGTAAGCTTATCTTAGCACAAAGACAAGCAACATGGGACATCAGCTAGCTTGCCAATGTCCAACTGTGGCAAAATGTATTCATTTATTAACTAAAGGTTTTGGTTTTATTGGTAACGGTAGATCTGTAAGCTTTAGATATACCAGTAGGTGGATTTTATTAACTTTTTACAGTGTCATGCAAGCTGTTTCACCCCGTTTCCAGCTTTTATGCTAAGCTAAGCTAACCAACAGTTGGCACAAGTCAAACTATTGCTTTATTGTGTTGTGGCAAAGACACTGCCATTTTGTAAACAGTGAGGAAAAACCCAGCCTAACTTGCAAATAAATGCCAATTGGTGTGTCTTCTGCGACAGCTCTTGTTGGTGTAGTTCAAATAGCGCTTTATTAAATGATTTTCGGTTTAACTGCTCATTTTACTGCTGCCCATTATCTGGTTAAATCAAGTAATCTTGCAGTTGAAATTCTTCATTCAAGTGCCCGTAGAGAATGTAACATAATAAAAGCCTGCCTGTTAAATGTGCTTCATGTTACTAATGGTTCTTGTTATTGACATGATCTATTATTATTCATTTTATTTTGTCATATTATCATCCGCCAAGACTGGCAAGTACTCTTTGTCAACAGCACTAAGCGCTTGTCGTTTGCCAGCTCTTTTATTCTTGCCAAGTTACTTATGATTCTTGCCAACACATTTGTTTTTTAACTGTTGGGTTGGGATTCAAAAGTGTATCACAAGACGTCCGTAAAGAGTCTTGGGTTTAGAGCTCCCTAAACAGAAAACAACGGTCACAACACAACGGTGGGAAATTAAAGTCTTACTGCACCAGAGTTTTTTGACTTGACATTCTTGGGTGTCGATGGTGATTTGGGAGGAGACATCTCCGCCTCTGTTTCCTCACTCTGACTTGGGTCCTCATTACATTCCTCTCTCTCAGATAGATCTGCACAAAAACAAGTAGTTTGGCAATCAAGAATTTAAAACAGGCAGCAAAGAAGAAGAAGAGTTGGGCTTTCTGGGAGATTAGACAGAAATGAAAGCTTCCAGGCTCATGAAGTCTGAAAGTAGAGCGCATTTTCAATATCTTTACAGTCAATGATTATGGCAGTTTTAATATCATTGGCATTATTACATTTCAATATATGCCCACTTATATGTACTGCTGCCTTTTGCCTTTTCAATCTCAAAGATACTGCTTAAAAAAGGTGATTACTTTTGACTTAAGACCACTTTTATAGTTCGGAATATATATTATTAACGTTAACCTTAAAGGGAGAGTTGGTAAAGTTGCTCTTGTATGACTGGAAGAGACTTAGAAGATATTATCATGAAAATTAGTTTGTAGAAATGCTACCACAATACACACATGGACTGTAATTCTGACCTTGCTTGTTGAGGACGGTCTCCTCAGCCTTGCCTTCAGCTTTGGTCTCTCCCTCATCGGGGATTTTGCTGGCCTTGGTGCTGGACACGTAAAGCTTGTTGATGTCAAGGGTGGTCTTGCTGAAAGGTGACATGGTGGAGTGCATGCTTGCATAGCCATTGGGTGAACAGTTGAGAGCAGCCAGGTCCAGGGCTTTGCCCCCCGTGATGATGGGGATGTTGAGCGAAAGCTTGCGTCGGCGGTTTGGCGAGGACGTCTTGGTGATGGCGAGGGGGGGAGGGGAGGAGAACTTGCGGCTGGCACGCGGCGACGTGGGTGGCTCGCCGTACAGGAGTTTGTTGCTCTGGCTGCTGGCAAAGAAAAGCTCCAAAGAACTGAGAGAATGAAAGAGAAGGGAAATACAGACGCATGAGTATCTTTCACTACATCACTTTTGGGATTATGGGTAATTATTCCCAGTGACCTGGATAGGAGAAAGCACAGGGGATAAAGGTTGATAACGGGGGTGCACGGTGCATTTGGTGTCGGTACACAGGAGCAGAGAAGGCAACACATTAACCACAGGGCTCTTCGGGAGCTCCTGCCTCTTTTATTTAAGCTACATTGTTTAAGACAGCATCCTCCTTGCACTGAGAGCCACCCCCTCTGAAGGCCTATAAATAGCATGTCAAGTGACAGTGTGGGAGGCACGGGTGCTGCCAACAGCAACCAGCCCAGGGGAGGCCCACAGAGACATGGGGAGAGAGAGGCAGAGAGAAAAGGGGTGAGAGAGAAAGAGAGAGAGTGAAAGTGGGAGAAAGAAAGAGAGGTGCATTGCAAAAAAAACAGATACACTGCGAGGGAGGGGGCGAGAGAGGAGCAACATAGTGGATATGGATTCCACCAGAGCGAAGGCTGCTGGCTGAGAGTGGGCGAATGGGAAGCCTCCAGCCCTGTGTGGTGTTAGCTGCAGCCATGTTGTGTCTCCTCGCCTACATTTGCAAAACAGTTTAAGAAGGGAGTTGAGAATGGGAACGATGGGAATGAAAGAGGCTGGGAGGATAGAGGAAAGGAGAGGCAAAGCACAAAAAGCAAAAAGTGGAGAGTCAAGAGAGGACACAAGTGAAACAGAGGAGGAAATGAACCAGGGGGAGACACAAAAAGAAGGGAGAAGAAGAGGAGAGGAGAGCAGGGTCTGGGTGCAAAACACCACCATCAATATTTAATACCGTAGAGTCGCTGCAGATGATGGGAGAAAGGGAGAGAGGGAGGGAGGCAGGAGAAAGACGAGGAGAGAGGGAGAGGGTGGGGTCCTGCAGCAGAGTGAAGGGTTGCCATGGTGACAGCGCAGCGGAGAGAAGAATGGTCAGACTCGTGGAAAGAAAAAGAAAAGTGAGAGAACGGAAAAGGGTAAAAGAGAGGAAGGAGAGGGAGGGAGATGAGGAAGGGGGGGTGAGGGAGAGGTGGGTGGACGCAGGACCCAATTAACTGTGATGGTGGACAGAAGACAGAGGAGTGGATCTGCTGGTGTGACCTCTCGCTGCCTCTCCTCCAGTCCCTTCTCACCTGGACAGCGTATGATGGGCTGCTTACAGACAGTCCACGTGAGAGCAAAGACAAACCCAGACACCGGGGGAGTCCCACCTTTTCACTGCACCATTACAGAGCTGTTGCTGCATCCTCCGGAGGAAGATATGTGGAAAATTCAAACTTTTTTCAGTTGTCACAAGCTGCATGGATTGGCCACGCAGTGCATTGCTCTGAGGAGTTTAATGTAACAATTTATTTTAGCGCCCCTGTTTAAAAAACGTAATGAACAGAGACTCAAAGTAACTTAATCACAGTTGCCATGTAGATAAATGTATTTCGTTTCTGCTGGTAAGGACACATTGATGTGATTGGTTGAAGTTGTCTTTCATTTCAAATCTTTCACATCAGCACATTACTAGTTGTTGAAATTTGCTACACAAATAAGCTTCTGCGGCAACTTTTATATATGAAATCATGTGGGTTCGGTTATATTTATTCAACCCTGCAGCTCAGCTAGCTGGTTTACTGTTACAGGTCAAAGATACCAAGTTACAGCCATGTGAAAAGGGGTAACAGGGCATGTTTTCCAAACTTTGTCTGAGGAGAGGTCTATAGTGTCAGACTTTTAACAAAAACCTAAAAACATATTTGTATTCTGGCTCAAGGCGGTGGACCAACTTACAAAGCAACTAGCGTGGCTCAAAAAGTCCCGCATCTTGGTTTGGATTGCAGAACTTTTTAATACCTGATGAATGCTGCTATTCGATAGATAACCTTGCTTAGTAGCAGTGTCAAAGGTAAAGTTGAGGGCATTTTGATGAGCTCGAGCTTAAGGCTTTCCCAAGATTCACACATTTCAAATCATGCATACTAATATGAGCTAAAGACATGTCCTCTAAGTGTAATAATGACTACAATTTAAATGACTACACAATGAGTAAGCAGAACAAGCAATAACATGTTTGGTTACAACTGCATAGGGGCCATCTTCAACTTGTTCTGTTAGCCTGCAATTTAACTATGGATTAGTTCATAGGAGTGTGTTCATAGAATCCCTAATTAAACCTCTTGAAGTCATCTCTCTCGGGGGATCACTCACCGCGCGGGGATGGCGCTGATGGGCTTCTTGTAGATGGTGATGAGCTTCTCCAGCACCACGTCAGCGCTGGTGAAGACGCGGTACGAGTGGAGGAAGGTGTTCAGGAAGTCGATGGAGAGGAAGCGCAGGTCGGTGAGCCTCTCCAACAATCGCTCCACGCTGGCATAGCGGATCTGCAGCACCTTGCAGGAGTTCATCATCTTGCTGAAGCGAATGTCCACATCGTCGCAGTACAAGCTGGTGTCCGACCTGCGTTAGGATTTAAACTGAGGTTAGGAATGTGACTCACAGGGATTTAGCTTCGAGTGCTTATGCAGCCCAACTCCAGTTTGTACACTTTTCTGGTCACATGTGGGTCAGTGGGAAGAGCATTAACATTGCTTTGGGTTGGATTCCCCCACTGGAAAAGAACACTTATATAGCCTACTTACAACATTGAGGGCTATTTTCAAATCTATGCTATTATGTGTGTGTGTGTGTGTGTGTGTGTGTGTGTGTGTGTGTGTGTGTGTGTGTGTGTGTGTGTGTGTGTGTGTGTGTGTGTGTGTGTGTGTGTGTGTGTGTGTGTGTGTGTGTGTGTCCATGCTATTGTAAACATAAATAGTGTGTTTTAAATGTCTGTGAAATTGACCTCCTTTAAGGAATTGTTTGCATGATCCTGTTTAAATAATTATTTTTTTTAAAACACAAAACTTACACCACTTGTTATTTTTGCAAATATGAGCTAAGGCTTTTATCTTTAGCCTCATTACATTCGGTTGTACACTTAACATTATTAAAGTACATTACATTATGTTACTTTACATTACATTATTACTTTACGTGCATTTTGAAACTGTGTGACAATGTGCGGAGGAGCAAGAGGATTGGCGCCAAAGGCTGATAATACAAAAGTAAACATAACTCAAGAGTATAGAGGGAAGAGATATTTTGTATTTGTTTCTAGATGTTGAGAAGCAACATCACAACAAGAACCAGTGTAGGCACTTGTGGTCCATTTCTATTGCATAATTCAAAGAGTTAAGGTTCATATCAAGTTGAGGATCTCTGTAATTCAAGGTTCAAGGTTCAAAGTTCTTTATTTGTCAAACGAACATAGCTACAGTGTAGTTATGTCGATGAAAATGAAAAAAAAATGGAAAAAAAGTGCAACACAAAACAGAGATAAACAGAAAACATATAGTGCAAGTAAATATTAAATAGTAAATACAAGAAGAAAAATTGTTTAAAAAAGTGAAATAGTGAAATAAGAGTCTATATGCAAGTCATTGAAATATAATTAGGTAAATAGATAAATAATGTTCAAGTAGCAGCCAGATGAATAGTGTGGATGATGTTTCAACAGTTCAGGTGTTTAACAGTCTTATTGCCTGTGGGATGAAACTTTCCCTGAGTCTGGTGGTTTTAGTCCGGATGCTGCGGTACCGCCTGCCAGACGGCAGCAGACAGAACAGTTTGTGGCTGGGGTGATGGGGGTCTTAGTTGTACTCTTTACTGCTAAAGCATGGGGAATATATTATGTCACTGAGGGTTCTCACGTAGAGATGTACAAATTGCATAAGTTTGGGCACACATGTTCGTGCATTTTTCATGAATTTGTCATGTATTCATGTCCTGCCAATCTCTCGGTTTGTGTATGTATAATGTATGTGCATTTTCTGCAAGGTGTCAGACTCTTACTTAATCATCTGAGGCACGGTGACTTTACTGTTTTCCTCGAAGGCGTTCATCATCAGACCGTTGCAGCGGATGTTGTCAATGCACTGCGAGGCAGCAAGACAGACAGAGAAAAAAGAAACATTGTTAGCGAGTTCACAAAAAGCTCTGGACAATACAGGTTTCCACCAAGTCTTTAAAAAGTTACTTATAATTACACTCTGTCCTGAAATCTATATAAAGAGGTTGTGTCAGATGTTTGTAGCCTACAGTCTTATAGAGTTTTCCTTGTCTAATAATACTTAAGTCAAACAAGCACTTTGCTATTATGCTGTGTGTTTGTTTGGAACATATTCAGTCCTAAATCCCACAGGTGAGGAGGAGGAGGAGGAGGAGGAGGAGGAGGAGGAGGAGGAGGAGGAGTACCTGGCAGATGTCGCTCGTCCACGCTGACTTCTCCTGTCGGGATGAAGCCACCAGGATGACGGTGTAAGGCTGGACGTCTTTGGGCTCCACCATCACTTTGAAGTCCAGGTTCTCTGTGTCCATACCACTCCGCTCCACTTTGGCTGCAAGGCACACATTACAAAAACGTTATTTCACTTTGACAGATAAAAATTAAAATTAAAATTAGTGAAAATATGCCATGTAAGAAGAAAGAGGGGAAAACAGGAATGACAAAATATGATAACAAATATATATATTTTGGGCAAAGTGTAAAGGAAGGGCAACAATTATATTTTAAATGATATGTGTATGAGTGCTTTACCATTAAATGTCTGAAAGACCCTGGAAGTTAAGAAAAAAACTGAAAATGTTGCGCCAGTGAGCGATTTTTGTAATAAAAAAAACAAAACATTTTCTACTAATTCCCAGATCAGTAATATGTTCAATAATTTAAAAAAGTGCATAAATTAAGTGTAAGAATCATGAATAATGTGGATTTTTTTTATTATTGAGACACATATCGCTAAATTCATCCAAAAGCAGCATCAGAAATGTGTTTTCCTTCTGCAGCCCCTAATTTAGAAAGAGGAGCATGAAAGCACATCGCTTTTATTCCCAAAGATTTATCGAGGTTTCCTTAAATCGCATGCACCTAACATCGATTCAACTGGTCACCAATGAAGTTTGTTATTGGTTTGGTTTTATTTGTGCTGCCTGTGAGTCAAAGAACGATATATTTGTATACAAAATAGTTTACAGTTCTCTTTGAAGAGTCATGTTAACAGGATTATTAGGGAGGATTGTCAGTCTTTGAATCCAAGGGGTTCAAGGAAACTAATAACTCAGAGAGATATTATCTGAGTCATGGTAACATTAGGGAAATACTTTGCCTACATAGTGCAGTTACATTTTCTGTATTTTCTAACGCTCGCCAAGACAAAACTGCATATATTGATGCTTCAACTACTACATTACATTTAAACGTATATACAAAAGTTTAGTTTTCATGGTAACTTACTTTCATCATCCGTCCCCTCCGGCTCCTCCATCAGTGTGCAGTCTATGAGAGAGGAAACTCCATTCTGAGACAGGGTTCAAAGGTCACATGCAGTCTGTTACCAGCTGATAGACAGAAGACTCTTCAAAGTTCAGAGAGGTTTGATGTGTTTTAAAGGATCATTTAAGAAAAGGTTTATTGGTTTTAGATTTTTAAGAATCAGTAAGAACCTGCTGATTTAGATCTGACCCTACCTTAGTGATGTGAAGTTTCCCCCCGGAGCCGCGGGTACAGATGATGAGATGTTTGGAGAAGAGGAAACATTGTCTCTCTCCTTCTTTCTTCAGAGACAGAGAGCCCAGACGGCCTCTCGTGATCTTCCCTTTCTCGCTCATCGGCACCTGGATCAGGGAACCTGTGGAGTGTCAGTATCACACAGGAAAACATATGAAATTTGATTTTAACCTTGATCTTATTATCAGTGTCTAACCTTCAAAACCCTAATACGGAAATACTATGAGACAGCCTCAGCTATTTTTGTACATCATTTGTCTTTGATGCATTTTCTGGGCATAAAGTTCAGTAAAGTAAAAAAAGAAAAACGAAATCAGTGTTCATATTTTGTCTTACTTACCTTGTCTAACAAATGTCTGACTGGTGTCCAGGAGCACTTCACAGCCCTCGACAATCATCCGCTCAATAGCCAGGTTCTTCCTGATGTTCTCCGTCTCGCTCACCTCGTCATGCATGATTCTGAAGGAACAGAATTAAACAGGTTTTTCACTTTTTAAGTTGTGTGTTTGGTATTGAAAATGGAGTATCCTTCCCTAAAATCACTGTACACATGTGATTGTAATTCCTGTATCCATTCAATCCTAATGTATTTTTGAGTTGCTTGGTTATCAGACGGTCAGTAGATCTACCTGGAGAGTTCCTCCAGTTTAGACTTAGCGTAGTCCAGACTGTTTCTCTCCACGTGCTCATGGGGGGTGTGAGCCAGTAGCTCGTGCAGCGTCAGGATGTAACGAGGGATCTGAGAAAGAGTGAAAGAGAGTATATCTTTAAAATGTTATGTTTCAAACTTTGAAAGGTCATGTGATTTTTTTCAAACTTTAAAAAAAGCAGTCCCAAGCACCTGAAGGGTTTCAACAGGCAATTAGTTGGCCATGAAGCCCCTGTTGTGCAAAAGGGCTACAACACTTTGCTCGTCATCTCATTACTTGATCAAGAAACACGGATACGTTTTCCATGATGGCATCTCACAATGGTCAAATTTTAAAAAAGGTATAATTATTAACTTTCGCACAAATAATACACTGATTGCCTAATGGAGGCCTGGGAGGCTGACACCGGGCATGGAGGTCAGGCGTTTGTCAGGAAAGGTGTGTTTGTATTATTATTGCGTATTTGTGCTTGTTATACTTAAATGCAATCTTCCAGAAATCGTCGTTCTTTAGACCACACCAGAATGATAAAAACTGTCAACGAGCATGTATGATATAAAGAGCATACACGCAGCAGCATAAGTACCAGTATACATCAAAGCAAAAAAATTAAACAAATAGGCCAAATGAGGCTCTGTTATAAAGATCTAACTCCAAAGAGATATATCCAAAAACACTGACGTTGACAAAACATGGAGCTCCAGCGCAATTTTCAACGGAATTGAGAAATGTGAAAAATGTGGGTTTAGCATAAGATTACTCTACAACACTATCAAGAATCTCGACGGGAACTTGGGTAAACTCACAGTGTTGTAAGAGCACTTTCTTTTCAAAAGGGAGTAAGGACTAAGGCACTAAACACAGCATACTTTATGAAACTGTGTGTGGAATAATCCTGCAGATATCCACAGCGTAGCTCTGAACTCCTACCTGAAACATGGGGTAAGTGAGGAAGGTCTCCAGCGTCCTCTCCTCACAGTCGGGCTTGGCCTCGTACTGCTTCAGCAGCTTGTCAAAATCTCGGTTCTGTTTGCAGTGGGCCAGGATCTGCAGGCTGTACTGGTGGTTCCTCACAAACTCCTGGTAGATGTTCAGCATGGGCAGCAAGATGTCGAAAAGGTCAGCTGCAAAGAGAAACAGAACACTTCTTGAATGCATAAAATATCAGATCATTCTCCATGAAAAGAGTCAGTAGCTCTAATTGTTGACGTGTTTAGGTACTAATCTGAGCTATAATTAAATTGTATTTTGAACAATGAAACACATGTTGTTCATAGGTGTAAAACAATTCTGACTTATGTTGTGTGAATCCTGTGAGAAACGAGGAAATGGTCTCTTAAGAAATGTGTGAGTACTTGAAGTGCTACCAGCCATGCTCAATTATACTGGATTGATGAAAAAAGGGTAAATATCTAAAAGAGAACTGCGTCATGCGTACTGCTCTAAAGGAATCCAGACAAAAAAGAAGCATAATGTTCGACTGCATCTGTTATACAGTAAGTGGTTGTCTCTGTGTCTCTTACCCAGCACCAGAGTGGGCCAGCTGGCTATCCGTGCCTTCAGACCCTGGTAGAAGATCTGATGGAGGAACATGATGGTCTCACTAATAAAACACATAATAAACAGTCGTCAGCAGCTGTTTTTTCTCTCTTGTTTCACAACTTTTGGCAGCTTTCCAGTGCCTGATCACAACACATTCTAAACCAGTCCCCCCCCCACCAGCCACCTGTTAAGGAAGATGCTGCTGACATCGTCGTGGGTGATGGGCGGCTTCTTGGAGCTGGCGGCCATGCGGAGCGGCCGCAGGAAGTTGTTGACCAGGATGTGGAGTTGCTGGACGTATTCGGCTTCTGCTTCCAGCATGCTAAACACCACCTGGTTCCTTTTCCTCATGCTCTCAGCGTGAGGCGAACGGATGTAGTCCTGGATGATGGTTTTCCACTTCCTGCGGCAAATCCAACCTCGCAGGAAACTCTGGACCTGTGATGAAAACAAGTTAGCAAAAGCTAAGTTACTGTTGTTTGTATGTCACAATCCAGTGGGTTTTTGAAGAGTTTTCTCAGTTACAACTTTGGGAAAGATTTGAAGATACATCATTTTCACCATGATAGTCTTCTGATGTTACCATGTGAATGTAAAACATTATTTAATTCAAAACGAGCTATGTATTTCAAATCACCTACTCTAATTTAGTATTTCAATTTTTACTAGCCTATTTATAAAAATGATCATGTTGAAGCATTGTTGAATAGCAATGAGCTGTGTCACTATCCCTCTTCACTGCAACATTCCTGGAGTACATGAACACATCTGGTGAGGAGGAATACACATAAAGTCCGACGCAGATCCTTTTTTTTGCAGCTGATGTCTATCATGGTATGTCCCCATGATGAAGACAAGCTAAAAATGTAAAGCTAACTGTGGTTTGTCGCGTCAATCTAAAGCTGCATTCACATGACAAGCGGCAAAGCGGCAAAGCGCTGCCGGTGTGCTGCCGCGACGCGTCGGGCACCGCTCCAATTTATCGCCGAGCTCTGCGCTAAAAGTTCAAATGATTTCAACTTTGACCTCGTTACCGCTGAGCTTTCGACGCGCAACCAATCAGATTACAGCTGGCTGTTCACCGTAATGCCCTGCGCCCAACCTGCAACCTGAGAACATCGCGTGTCATGTGGATGCAGATTTAGCAGCCAGAAATCCATATTGTTAGAACTAAAACCAGTATTCGTTTACTTTTTTTCGTAACTTACACCTCAACAAACTAACCACAACACATGGTATTACCTTATACAGTGGCTATGGAGAACATGCGGGCAAACACGTGTATGTTACACATTTGTAATACATCCTGCAGACATTAGCATGGAGTTCTGTTGACCTGTCCACTATTTACTCTTATTTAAGCTCTGTCTACCAATTTTCCTTAGAACATTATCTTCTTTAGTGGGCAGAGGTTCAAACAGCTACTTGGTATATTAGTAACTGTGAGTTTGAATACAGCTACCTGCAATAATTGTTGTTGAAAGCATTACAAATGTAAAATGTGTTGGCCGGCAACAACCAAAACATGCAATAGAGAAAAGAGGAAAACTAGTTTAATTATTAACACCTAAGCTTTTGCAGGTTTAAAGTACCTGGCTCTCCAAATCTTTCCAAACCTTTCCAAACTCTCCAGCTTTATTAAGGAGCAGGAAGCTGCTTCACTCGAGCTGAGGACAGAATAAGGCTGTGGTGTAGTGGATGAGGAGCTCCCTGCTGTGAACGCCAGAGGAGTGAGCTTCCCTGAATAAATGCAGGTTAAAAATAAATCCTGCAGGTACCCTGAGATGATGTAGTGTTTAAAAACCTGTTTCAGAAACCATAAGTATATCCGTGCACAGATTACAATCCCCCTCCCTTCCTTCCTCCTGGCCTTCTTCGTGGCAAAAGATTGATTCATTTTCTTCTCCTTGAAAACGGCACAGCACAAAGCAGCAAGATCTCACCTTTTTGATCTTCTTGATCTCCAAGTCATCTTCACTGGGAGGTACCTCTGGATTAGACTGGATCTTTTCATTATCCTTGAGCAGTCCAGCAATCTAAAATCCAACACAAATCAAACATCGCATTGATATCGCAAAGATGAGAGGACTTTACACTGCAGCTATAATCCTACTCGTGATCTCGCTCATGTAATATTCACTCAATGCACTCTGTGTTTTATTGACATTCTTACGATTCTTTATGTTTTTATTCAGTGTCCATTTTTCATGTTTGTGTAAAACTTTGTTGCTTTCCATTAGCTGGTTTCAAAGAATTCAAATATTAACAAACTGCACCAAAATGTTTTTTAAAAAACATTATATTCATCCCTGTTTTATTTACTCCCATTAGAGTGTATGAATAGACCAGATGAAACAGCTTTCAATAAAGGACTACAATTAAACACAAAAAAACAAAATCCATTACTACATGTTTTGCCATGAAAAGTGAGAGGGTTGATTATTATGTTGTAGTGGAGGCTGCAGTATCAGGTACAATAGAAGTTGATTCATGCATATTGAAAACATTCAATTCAACTGGAGCTAGCCATTAGCACATTAAAGGGAGATGCATTTGATCTAGTTTAGACTGAATAATTAGGATACAAAACACTCAACAGTATGCAGAGGCTATAACAAAACATCCCAGGGGCTCTGGAAAATGCTGCGTTCGTCATGAACACACAACAATATTGTTCAAATCTGGGTTGTGACCTTTGTCCATTCTCCTTTCTGTATTTATACTGTTCCTGACTGCTTTCACCTCCATGTTTTATATCTCCTTCTTCCACAGTAACACACAACACACATGTATTACTAGCATGAAATTACAAGGCAAGTTACCTCAGATTTTAGACGCTCTATCTCGATTTCCCCATCCTCTATCTGTTGTCGAAGTTGCTTGGCAACCGTTTTCTCCGTCTCCACTATTTGGAGTAGATGGAGATACTTCTGCATGAGGGTCTCATGCTCTGTAGCCAGGTTCCTGTAACTATACAGACACGCACACAGACATTGTAAGGACCTCATTAACGCATGTTTGCAGGCTCTCCATAGATTTATCAAAGCAAAAGCAGACCTCTGATCAGCATATGTTTGAACCACAGACCTCACGTCTCCACCGAGCGCAGGCACTTATGCAACCTTTTCTTCAAATACTTACAGGCTTAGCAAACCATGTGTAAATCCTGCTGCTGCATGAGCTATAATTCAGAGCATTAACCAGTCCAACAAAGGGTTTTAGTTTAATTTGATCACAAAACAGCTTGTTAAAGCGGAAATGTGCTAAAATAAAGTCTTGGTTGCCTAAAAAATAAATTCAAAACATTAACTAAAGGCATCTAGAAATCAAAAACCTTTATTAAAGCAATAAAACGATATACCAGATCTGCATTGCCCTGCTGTGTGCACATGCAGGCCAACGAACTCCTGTACAGTCAGTGCTGCTGCCTTGGCTGAACGTTAATCAATGTAATCTTCAATAAGTCCAATCAATTGACCTTTCGCCACACAAATGCACACTGCTGACATTTAGAGTGATTCACTTGGCTTGCATGGCCCTCTTTTGTGTCAGTATCTTAAAGGGGCATTTCACTCAAAATTGTACAGTATAGAAGAAAGTTAGTGTAGTGTATCGCTGACAAATATGTGAAAAGAATCACAAAAAAACACTAATTGGTCCAAGTGGATGAATCGTTTGACTTTGGTGAGTCACTGCTATCTTTCTTAATTCTGACTAAATGATCAAATACCATTGCTGTACTGTTAGTTTTTTACCTCTAAGTGAATGTTAGCGTATTTTTTGTTTCTTTGTTGATTTAGTATCTGAGCAGCAGACCAGTGACATGGCTAACTTGGGGTCTGCACATGCAATTATACAGATTATCATGTTTTCAAGGTTGTGTAATGAGACAAGAAGTCAAACAAAAAGGACAAGTGTTAACATTAATATTGGTAAACATTATACCTAAACATCATCCTGCTAGCATACTGGTGTTAGCATTTAGGTACAGTCACACAATCAATTCTTTAAAGATTACAATTGATAATATTGATTTAATTTTCCAATAAAAATCGAATTGAGTCATCTCTTTTTTGTAGTCTGTAGTTGCAAATGATGACATTGTGTACACACACACACACAAACACACACACACACACACACACACACACACACACCCACACACACACACACACACACACACACACACACACACACACACACACACACACACACACACACACACACACACACACACACACACACACACAAACATTCCCACCAAAATCTTTATCTTGCAGAACATCCACAGCTGAGTGTGTGTATGTAGGTGAGAGGTCATGTGTGTGTGAGGTACCTGGCCTGTGTGATGGCTGCCACCCACTCATCACAGTCCTTGACGTCCTCCGAGCGCAGCTCCAAAGACTTCTGGTTGTCATGATTGAACGTGACGGTAAAGTAGTACTGGAAATGGAAATGAAAGAAAGAGTCAAATATTTGTTCAACATGTAATAAGACAATCAGAATATATTACAGCAAAGGGTTTCCGTGATACATGTACAGCGTTGGTCTGCAGGAAACCCATCTGAGGGAAAACCTTGCATGATTCGTCACTGACCGGCTTTTCTTAAATCTACATGTTGTTGAATTTAAAGTAGTATGTCTATACACATGCATGCCCATGTGTGCGAATGAGTGGGAGAGAGAGATCCTGAGGGAAAAGTCTTGAAAGATTCATTATAAAGCCTATGTGCATCCTGCCTGTAACCTGGCAACTCACCTCTGAATTGGAGGAAGCCTCTCGTCTGACGCCACGTTTTGTTTTGCTTTGTGCCAGTGATTAAGCTGCGTTTTAGTGACACAAACACCTCTCACCTGTATTTACTCCCTCGCCAATTATCTCCGGTGACCCTAAATCCTCAAAGGTTCAGCTATGGCAATTATGGCAAATGTTTTCTAATAGGCTTATCAGATAAAGTCCTCAAATCAACAAAGTGGTGGTCATTGCAATAATACTGAAAACAGACTATTGGTGGTAGAAACGCATCAAGTCATGTAACACTGATGCATTGTAAATAGATCCCCACAAATCCAATATATTGGATTTTTGTATCCCTCCCAAATGCCAAGAGCAAATCATTTGTGAAGGGGAGTAATGTTCCATATTTCCTTATGAGCAACAGAAATGCGCTTCCAGTTTCTTGCTTCCTCTGAGTGTCAAACCTTTTTTTCACCTGCTTGGTAAGTGAGATAACGTAGCCACATCTATGAACAGAAAGTATTGAATTTCATCTGAAAGTGAGACAAAATTAGCAAATGTTTCAACTAAATGTTTATGATGATGTCTGTCTTCAATAACATTTGCAATTGTATCTCTAAAATAAGTTTTGATCCAGTTTTTAAATGTTCTCAATGGTAGATTTCTGTTGCATCAGAGCCATTTTTGCTTTTGATTTTGGTGAAAATGGTTTAATTAAGTGAAAGCAAAACCAGGACAAAAACATATCAAGCATTCCCACTTCGCCCCCCCCCCCTTCTTTACCCGTCACCATATCACATTTCCACTAATGCCCATATTTGCTGTACTTGCTAAGTGAGACACAATGCCGAGGCATGTTGTTGGACATTTCGTTGGCCCCTTCAAAAGCACTTTTTCAGATGCAAATAGGGGTTGCCATAGTAACTGTGGGCTTAAACGTAGCTCGCCGTCTAAATGGGGAATAAGAACATTTAAAAAGTGGAACACTCCAAAGAATACAATGAGAACGGAGAGAGACAGACGGAGGGCGAGCGAGAGAAAGATCTTTTGCCTTCTTGAGGAGTGAGGGCTATAAAAAGCGCCGTAGCTCTGCAAGGTGGCAGTTGGCTTGGCATCTATTCGCTGCATTGTCCCTCTCCCTGTCACACACACACACACACACACACACACACACACACACACACACACACACACACACACACACACACACACACACACACACACACACACACACACACACACACACACACACACACACACACACACACACACACACACACACACACACACACACACACACACACACAGATAAGATCCAGCTCTCGCTGGGCCATTCCTCCTGCAGCCTTTGACACACACACTCACACACACACTGACGCGCTCCCAAGAAATCTGTTGTAATCTGCACATGTAACGGCTTTAATGTCAGGAATGTACAGTAGCATTGCCTCGGATGACCTCTGCAGTCTGCTCATCGACTCAAGTGTCATTCTTTGTTTTTCAAGAGAGGGGAAAGTGAAAAGGAAATCTGTATGCCGTCAGACACCTGGAGCATTGATTACTCTCGCTGTCCTCATTTCACCTTTTATAGATCAGCATCGGCGTATGCAGGAGGACACTGTGAGACCCACGCAGACTCCGAGCCACGCACATAGTCCCGCAAGACATGCTAGCAGGGTTAACAAAAAGCATGTATTTGTGCAAATAAGCAACCAAATGTTTTATACACGTGCACAACAATTTACACCCCCACGCAAATAACACAAAACTGAGAGAATTTATTCCTGACACATATTATGTAAAGGGACACGTGCTGAACAGAAGACTGTGTTATGCTAATTCATGGCTTTCAAATTCATTTAATTCAATGTTGAAATAAATTCGCTGGAGCAGCCTGCATGAACAGCTGTCATCATAGATGTCACTCCGTCCATGTCCTAGGAATAGAGCTCTTGTTCGGACTGTAAGAAAAATAAGCTTGACGATGAACAAAGTTTATTAGTTCACGCTGTGAGAGTCTTAACTCAGTGTCTACTTGAACAACTGATTCGTGAAATAAGAGCTCTTTCTGATCTGCTATACTTTTTGTCTGCATATAAGGCAGAAAACTAAAACTATAGTATAAACATATATTGGTGAAAACAAATACTGGAAATCTAAGTTCACATGATTTTAAATATTGCTTGTTTGAAAAATGACAAACACCCAGTGGTTTTTTAATCTACCTTCTGACGACTTTCACCCTAAGAATCTAAATTTGACACTAAATAAAAAAATTAATCATCTAGGGTCAAATAAACATGCATTTACTTGTCTGAATTCTGCTGGCACATCTGTTTGACGCCCTCTTGGTGACACTGATACTAATCCTGACAGCTTTGCCAACAAAGGGCAGAGGGCAAGTGTCTGAAGAACGTGACGTGACAGCAGCGCTCAGCACCGTGGACGCCAGGTAGCTGATGGAAGCAGCCGCATACAGAACATGTAGGAGCCACCGTACAATAGTCACTTATAATTACTAAAACACGCGTCCATGCTTATAACTATAACTGCAGATTGGAATACTTACATGGCAACCTAGAGTATACATTTTCAATTAAATGTTTAATTATTCAACAGGTTTTACAGAGGATTTGTAAAGTATGACAGGAGAGCATCCAAGGCAAATGTCATCTAACTCTGATTCGTATAGCTACGTACATATTTCAGCTATTTATAATAAATACGAACTTCCAACACATGGTGCATATTGAATCTGCATAATAGGTAACACAGATAAGACATGCAATATATTTGTATGGAGTTTTGATTGAATCCAGGTACAAATAAAGATTGTTTTGTAAGATTCGGGTCATTCAAATGTTCCCCTGAAGTAAAGATTCTTAGTTCTTCGTTATCAAGCTGCAAACTAACTTTGCTCTGGAAATGTAATGGATTTTGTAACAACAATCATTTTGGAAAATAAGAGCAGAACAATGTGGGCATCCATATGAGTTTGTTTGTCTTTTTGAATCCATGGTTAAAGGGTTCATTTCCTGAACATTACCCACAACGTGTCCAGCACCAGAATGGCAAGAGTCTTTTGTTGCA
The DNA here is from genome assembly GCF_949606895.1 of Notothenia rossii. Lineage (NCBI taxonomy): Eukaryota > Metazoa > Chordata > Actinopteri > Perciformes > Nototheniidae > Notothenia > Notothenia rossii. Next base: position 11,371,039 of record NC_136904.1, on the reverse strand, counting down.
GTCATCAAATATTCAGAGTTATATTTAAAGAAAGACAAAACACTCTAATGTCGTGACACAAACATGAGGCTTGCTAGTGGGCAAAGTTGAAGTTGGTTGTATTTGATTTGAGATATTAGTTTTGTTGTGCACCTAGTGAAGGGTCCAGGTTTTTTACTGGAAATGTTCATATGCTCTCAAAAGTAAAATATCAGCCAAACTTACATCTCAATGGCATTGTCGGAAAACAACATCAACAACAACAACAACAACAACAACCTGTTAGCCTCATATATGAAGACTCTGCTGACTGAAGAGATGAAATGAGCCACTGCTTTGACTTTCATCCTGTATTGGCCGTGCTGCAGGTGAAGCAGAGCAGATTGGTGACTGCAGTCATAGCTCACAGCAGCTTGACCACTTCTCTGGCTCCTAAATGCTTTTATGCCACAAGGTTTATTCCTTCCAGCTGCAGCCTTTCTAAATCCTCAAAACTGTTTCGCTGGAGGTAACCATGCTATCCCTGAGATTATTTATGACCCTATTAAACTGGCATTAAAAAAACTAAACAGTGGAAATGGTGTAGCCCTCACACATGTTAATCCAAATGCCAGAGGAGCCATAACGAATGGGGGGGATGATGTACAGAAAAACAAAAGCATGCCTGGGACATCGTTTGGGTTTCATTCATGGCTGTCGTTAACAAACCCATGATAATGAGAGAGCTATCAAATGAACCAAGCCGCTATGAACCGGGGAGACGCAGTTGCCAAGGTAGGATGCTATTAATATCAAGACAAGGAATTAAATCAATACGTCAAAACGACAGGGAAGGGGCAGCTCTCCTCCGCAAGATGGCAACCTGCAAAGTTTGGATAGTGTTTTTAAGTTTACTCCCTGCATATGAGCAATCCCTGAACTCTTAGCATATCAACAACAAATAATGTTATATAAAATAAACGTAGCCTACTGCAACCATGACTGCAACACATCGTTGTGATGACAACGAGAAAAATAAATATAGAAGGTTAACCAGTTTTCGTGTTTGCAAAGTTTTACTGAGAATCAAATTTAACTTTAGAGCATTGCATATTTGTTTTTGAGTTAGCTTTGAGGCAGGCTATTTTAGTGCTGAATCGAGACAATCAATCATTGTGGATGACGCCATTACGTAAGTCTGAACGTCAAGTGAACATCTCTGGGACATTGTTTGCGTGATAAATAGATGTTGGGATAAAAACAGAAACTGTGTCGTTTGCGGTTTTCGCTGCGTACACAGAACACTTCCGCTTGTCAACGCTTTCACCGAGTTGATCAAAGCACGTTTTCCCCACCAGGAGAGAGAAAACAAGCTGCATTAATAAGTGCGTCCGCTCAGGAGACAGTTTCAGTCAGGCAGACGTATGGGAGCTCTCCGTGTGATCGATATCTTACCTGCTTCTCTAAGCATTCCTTCGCGGAGAGAGATGGTTTGGGTGACGGTGCCCTGTCACACACACATCCCTCCAACAGGTACAGTCCGGAGGGGCGTGAGCTGGAGTCGTTCTCGAAATAAAACAACATGTTCTGCAACAAAGCGAACCACTTAGAATGCCATTTTGTGTTGTCTGAGCTTTTCTTACTCAGGCAACCTCGCCTCGTCCCATCTTTCTTAGCCAAAAGAGCCAGATAGGTGATGTGGCCGTCATTGAGTCTCATCCCTTTCTGCATGTTGGCTGTGAATCCGAGAAGATCTGCGGACAAGCCTGCGGACTCTACATGTTCTTTTCCCTTCTCAACACCTCCAAAACACAGTCAGACTTGGTGGGCAGCAGCCCACTCCTGCTTGTCCATCCACAGTTGCCACTGTAATGCCTGCGAACTGGGAAGAAATAAGCTGAAAAAGAAGAATAGAAGGATGCAAGGAGAGTCAAAGTTACGCATTCAACTGCACTCAGTCCACGCTGCGAGTGTAGGCTACTACAGCCCCGACGCCTTCTTAGAAATAGCTTGAGGACTGAGGTGTCCCCGTGCATAGACTACACACACGCGCAACACAAGCGAGCGCGAGCTCACACAGCATCCTGTGCTTAGAGAGGGAGGAAGCGCAGTCACGTGACCCGTCCCCGGAGCAGCGGATTTCAGCACCTTGGACAGAAACTCCGAGGAACAACAACACAGAGAGGCAGCCTCCTCATGTGGAGAACCCCGGAGAAGATAAGGCTTATCAGGCAGGCCCTGCAGACTGACAACACACACACACACACACACACACACACACACACACACACACACACACACACACACACACACACACACACACACACACACACACACACACACACACGCACGCACGCACGCACGCACGCACACACACACACACTCATATTGTCATATCGATATCTTTAAAATGTTCTTGTATAAGTTATAATTAAGACGTTTTATTCATTTTAAATACCCCTTGACCAGTTTTCCAGCTCTTTAAACATACATTAATTTCCATGGGAATCAATTAATTCATAGAGTTAATTTTCATTACTTTTTGCATAAAATGTGAAAAACTAAAGGAATCTGTTTCAAGAAAGTATTTACACTACCAAACATACAATCTGTACCCCTGAAATACACACCTGTAGTTATTTGAGGGTTCCTTACCCCAAAGGAAAAGAATCTGATCTGAACACAATACACACACAAGAAAAGATTACACACATCACACACACACGACGAATGAAAAATGCCAGTGACATAATGCATGATATAAGAACAATATCAGAGAAGAAATACAGATATTACTTTGATTCTTTATTTTGCTACAGATGTTTATTTACTCGATTTTGAATGGGAAGCATTTCATTATAATATTGTGTGTGTGTGCGGGTGTGTGTTTGTCACCGGGCCTATGGGGGTAATTAAAACCGTAGTGCAGGTTGTGCAACAGGTTATGTTTTTAACAGAGAGGGGGAGATTAGGGAGCCATTATTTTCTTTTGAGTGCAACCTATTTATTGTTGGTCTAGTTTTGCCCCAGTATCTGAGCATCATGCGAAATAATCCTGTTATGTGTTTTTGTTTGCAATCCAGGTATTAAGTAACGCAGTTATAAGTCATGCTCTTTGTTTAGACACAGAGTGTAGGACAGAGCTTCAAGAATTAACCACAACACTAGTAGCTTTATATATAAAATACATACAGTAGCAAACATTTATATTTTGTAACTTGCCCCACATCAGCTGCAATACAATACATCCTTAATGAACCTTTTTTTTCAAATGGCACAATAGATTCTTTGCCATCTCCTGATATTAAAACGTATTATTTTCTTTGTGTTAAAGTATAACGCTGAACATCATTGTATTTTGCCAACACAAATCTCTATGACTCTCTCTGTCTTATCGTCCCTCAGCTTTCAAATAAGAGGACAAAGATGAAAGTGTTACAAGAGCACTCTTCCTCTGGTTCTGGCCATATTCGCAGTTCCTGTCTAATTAAATATGGGTGCTGAGGCAATTCACCACCCATGCTGTCAGGGAGACAGGTAGCCACCGATGGCAAAGAGCCATATTGAAAACGTCTGCGTCAGTTTGTTTGACTTTGAGTTTATCAACACTTGTAGAGTGTATCTTAGTATTTATTATATTTCTGTGATATTAGCAGGTTTCAGGTGAAATTCCCTCAAGTCATTTTAAGTATACACTGATTTCTAGCCATCAATACACATTTTACATCTTGACCCAGTGATAATAGACGATGTTTAATTTCAGTAATGATACAATAAATAATCTATAGCAGTTTTTTTTTTCCATATCTGCCCCATCCTACCACTTTTACAGAACACAGAGGGCACAAAGAGTTTACAAAAGCCTCTCAACGCTGTCCACTGCTGGTACATTTACATATCTAAGAGGGCAAGAGAGATACTCATTAGGGTTGGCCCATAATTAATCCTGGATTACCATATTGGGGCGAGGACACACACAATGGTTTATTTCATCACTGGCCATTTCACAGTGGGATCATAGTGCTTTGTCTGTGTGTGATCATTAGAAGGACCCAGGGAGGTAAGAGGGCATAATTGAGTACATTTTGCCTGCTCTTAAGGCTAGATTCAACCAGCATTTTATATTTTTATTTGTAAAAAGGCCACTATTCTTATGAATTGCTATTCCTTTTACTTTTTTTTTTAGTGTCAGGTAGAGTGAAGAGTTGCAGGGAGTGAAGGGAGAGACATGAGACAGTGTGAAGCTGAAATGTAACCCAATGCACACACACACACACACACACACACACACACACACACACACACACACACACACACACACACACACACACACACACACACACACACACACACACACACACACACACACACACACACACACACACACACACACACACACACACACACACACACACACACACACCCCATTAGTGGACTGAGCCACCGGGACGCCCCAGGCTCAAACTCTGTTGCCGGGTTTCTTCCATCCCATAATCAGCCCCTCAGACAGGGGTGGTAATGAGGTGGTGATTCTCCTCTCTGACTGGCACTGATAGTAAAGATTATTTTTATGGCTTCCTTTAATAGACGGTATCAAATAGAAAGTGATGCAGAAGATTGGAGAGACAGAGCAGTGATGACATTTGACAAAGGTCACGGAGGGGGATTCAAACCCATAAAGTTGTGGCCAATAAGGAAGCCGTTTCCAGAAGGGGGGAGCCCACAGCTGGAAGTCATTTTAGACATATTGCACAACATGATTTCCAGGAATTCTGTGTATTAAATATATCAGTGATTTGTCAACGAGAAGAAGAATGAACTTGGCTTCAGAAAAACCCCATCATAAGCAGAAAATGTGTGTTGGGAAAAGTGATGCATACACACTAAGCACACTTCTTTAACATATAATTATAATGTTTTTGGCTACCTGACACATCTAAGTCCAATAGTCACACTCTTTTACACTCTGTTTTGGTCTCCATCAACCACTGAGAACATTTTCCAGCTATTTTACGTCTATGTGTTTGACTTTCTCCATTAGCTAGGATCGGTGTGAAATATTTGTATCATTGGCAAAGGTAGAACCTTTCCGATTTGAACTGATTCTGTGTATCTGTTTCATATTTGATCATAAAATTGCACTTGTTGATAACAGATGTTCATATAATGAATCAATAGTTTCAGAAATGTATATCAACAATTATATTTTCTAATGTTTATTCTGGTGAGGGTTTATTAATGTAAGTACACTTGCTTTTTTTGTCAGTGTCTTCCATGTCTAGCGACACAGTTTGGAGATGTAAACGACCACAAATCCTCTCACGCCTTGCACCCGACTATTCTCCTGGAGTCACGTTTCATTAGAGACGCTGTCAGTCTTCACAGGACAGTAAAGTAATGCAAAGACTTGCTGGGTTAGGAATGCAGCCTCTTGACACTCAAATAACATTTGTCCATGAAATGTCAGTATAGAGTGCATCCATGTTTAGGCCATCCAATTCGATACATATGTCAAATGCATCTGCAATCCACGTGTGAAAACCAGTTAGTTGCTGCCGTTTGAGTCGTGTTGAATGAAAAAAGACAAAGGTTGGGTTTTTATTTAGTGGATTCATTGTGTTGTGTTGGCAGGATGTGGCTAGCTGGGACTGCAGCAATCACCACATGTACAAAAGAAAGTAAGTAGGCCCACTTAGACCCACTCTGTCTGTCTGACTGGAGTTGCCATCAAAGATAATTAAGTTGCTGCTAAAACAAAAGAATGAGTGAAAAGACGAGTGTGATTTATTTTTTTAGAGCAGTGGAGGCAGATCATTTTTGGGATTTTTTTTATTATAGGGAACATCACAATTTAGTTCCTCATATGATATACAACAATGAAAATGACCCCTTCTAACTCACTCAAGGTGAATAATAATCTGAATAGAAAAGTTCTTATTGGATTGTAGAAAATATGATGACAGCATTTGCCTTTTAAGCTAACCTGATCATTAACATGGAAAACAAATTATCAACTCGATCCCAATTCCTCCAAATGCTTCACAATAAGAATAAGTAAAAACACAAAATCAAGCCTTTTGTAGGGACACTGCCAGAGTGTTTGTTTAAGTGGCTGTCTATGCATTCTCTCTGAAGGCAGATTGGTCAGTGTGGGCAGCTCTCAGACTGGAGGATTTGGCTGCAGCTCGCTGCTCTCTGCTGTGTGCATGCAGGGTCACCACCTGTTGCAGCTTCTCAGGCCAAGCAGCTTCAGAACGGACCACGAGGCTGAGCTTCAGACAAGGACAACACCACCACAGATCTCACCCACGCATACCTCAACTGTCCCAACAACAACAAAAGCAAACAGATGGGGGATGGAAATTGAACATTATAGAAAATGAATTTCTCCCATCCTTGCTCTCAAGTGATTTTAAGTGTTTGTGCTGTGTAGTTTTTTTTATATTACAAAATACAAGTAGAAGAAGAGCTGTTTTATGTCGTACTAATATATATAAGAGAAGGCTTTCCAAAAATGGGTCAAAGATGAATAAGAAAACAACATATCTTTGGTTCTGTTTAAGATAGTGACCGTTGCTTATCTTGCCAGAGAAGCCATATTTGATGGCCTTTTGCCTCATAACCAGTAGGTAGACCCCTACGAATGCCCGAAAACTCTCCTAATTCTTAACTTTTGTTCACCACCATCATCCAACGTTATACCAGTAAAAAATAAAGATGTTAATTGTGTCATTGTGAGCATGTTAGCCTACCAAAGTTAGCTTTTTGCTCAAAGCACTGCTGTGCCCATAGTACAGCCTCTCAAATACCCTCTTTGGAGAAGGATTTCTTTTGACAAATAGAAGAAATATTCTCTTCTGAAGGCAATATTGCTGAATAAAATCCTATTAGGCTTTACATGACTTCTGAGTTTTTTCTTATGTGCCTTTTCCTAAGAAAACTGCATCTAGTTTGAATACAATGTCTACATTTGGACATCTTTTTTGTTAGAACTAAGTAAAAAAAAAACTCAAAATAAATAAAGCAAAATTAAGGTGAAATGTTACTTTTTTGAATGTGAACTTGATTTAACTTTTTAAACTGCAAAGCCCCTAAATTGCAGCTGCATCTTCATGTCCCAGAGACTGTCTTCCACCCTCTTCACCCTAACCTCCACTGTGTGAACAGGTGTCGTTCACACACGCTCCGCGCACAGCAGCGTCAAACGGCTGGCCCTAAGATATATGCTAATGTCATGCAAATGCCATATAGCAAATCTGGAGGTGAGGCATATTAATGAAAGGCAAAGCATCATAATCAGCCACAGAAGTGTGCTGTCCTTGACAAGAGGGCCGTCACATCTTCAAATGTTACAGAAGGTCAGCGGCCAGCACGTCACAGGAGACTCTGCTGAGGCTTTAGGCAACATCTGCTGCGACACGCGGCTGCTGAACATGTGCATTTACACTTACAGTCCATCATCAAGCGCACACACAGCGCTGTGGGATGGAGGAGGTTGAATCATGAAGGCATGTGTTCATTATTGAAATGTAGTCAGTGTGGAAAGATCTTAAAACTGGACCTATTTTGGATCAGATTAAATGTGAGTGGCAGACTGTCACTTTTTAATGAGAAGTGTTGTTCGCACTGCTATTGAGACTTGACTTGAATGTGTTGCACTTACAAGCTCAGTACCCACAGTGTGTGAAACACAAAGTCGGAGCGCAGGTCAACGGCAGGTCAGTATGGCGCATTGCAGCATACAGCGAGCGAGCAGCCAACGGGAGGACCCAGTTCAGGAGTCGAAATGTCACTAAATCTCCTTTGATTCAGGGATTTTGCATGATGAAACTCTTTCAAAGTCACTGCTTGAAGCGTGTACAACTTGCTCAAAATAGTGTTTTGTGTCTAATTGTGCTGCTTTTTTCTTATATGAACAACGTATAGAATACTTGTATGTGAGCGAGGTCTCTTGTACGGATGAAGATGGTGTGGTTCCTTTTACTTTCAATGTTTTTGCTGCTGATTTTTTTACTTTTCTGATTTATTTTTTACACGATTGCAGATCTAAAGAGTTATCTTTCAGCTAAATGTTTTGGTATTCCGGACCCAAACTGCAGACTACACTACCTGTTGAGCAGATGTTAGACTAGCTGGTGAACATAATGGAGCATTCAGCAGCTAAAGAGTCAGATATTTAACTTAGTTGCGGAGGTGGCGACCAAAAACAATGCTGATACTTAATGTCAAATATTGGACATTTATTCATAATATAGACAAATACACCAAGTACAACTTATCAAAATAGGCATTGTTTAATTTCTTTAGATATTTAACTAAACTCGTATTATTGTGAATTCAGGGCATGGCTGTAAAAGTGATTATTGCTTAGTTGATTTTCACTTAAAAAGAAAAGCTTGTTGATGATGATGATAATAATAATAATAATAATAATAATAATAATAATAATAATAATAATAATAATAATAATAATAATAATAATAATAATAATAATGATGATGATGATGATTTATATTGGATCTCTAGGCAAATCTGCAGCCTGAGAAGCACAGAGGAGGGCTCACTTACTGTAGACACACACTGCAAGAAAGCACATGCCCACTCTAACACACAGCTTCAGAAACACACAGCAGAAAGTATCATCAGCCTCTCTGCTGCCTTGTTCCTTTTTATAGAAGCTGTTTGGTGAAGAGGCCTAAAATTCGATCATGCATTTTCTCATGACTGAAGCCCTCCATATTTAGAGAGTCTATTTGTGGCAGTGTCTTTCCACAGTTGCCTTTGCCATGCCCCGAGGAGAGAGAGAGAGAAAGAGAGAGACAGAGGAAGAGAGAGGACTAATAAACCTCCCAGAGTATGCCTCGCTTAGTTTCAAAACTGCAGCAGAACAATCGCCGCCTGCAGAGCACAGCAGTGGATGAACACACTGATGAACTGGAATAGGCACAGAGCTAAGGGTCAACATCGCTGGAGGAATGGACAGTCTGACCCGTACTGTCTGGGATTGTTATTTAAAGAGTCCTAGCCTTTAAGTGACATTGTGTTGAACTACTTTTGTCAAATACAAAAACATTATTTTCAGAAGAATGAGGAGAAATTCTTAAAATTCTCAAACATATATTTCTATATTTTTTATTTTGGTAACCATCAATGAAAGCATCCCTCACAGACATGTATAGCCTGTAGAAGCATTGCCATCCTCTCACCCCTTATAATAAGTATGAATATTAGGTACAATTCTTTTTTTCAACAATCCATAAAGCAACTAACTTGGGTCTATAATTAGATTATTTCTAGGGGCATTTATCTTTCACATCATTCTGCTTTTTCAAAGTATTTGTTTTCATCCAGTCTGAACTTAATAAGCTAGATAAACGACTGCATGTACTACACAAAATGCAATGTTCTTAATTATGCTAAATGAGAACATAATTCAGCATTTAATGGCATAAAATAACCTGTATAACTTTAACTCCTTCTGACAAGTTAGACGACAAAAGAGACTGCCAGTTTCTCCCAATTCACAGTCTCAACTAACATTGTTCTTTTCTGAGAAAAGATATATAACCTCTCCACATCACAGATCAGTATCAAGTCAACAAGTGGAGAAAAACAGGCACGTGGAAAGAAAGGCAGTATAAAGTGTTGCCGATCAGGTAAAGGCATCGAATACTTTGTGCCGGCCAGCTGTAGTACAACTCAATCTGTGAAATAGCTCAAAAGACTTTACGAGAACCAGTCACCAGTCTCCTCAAGCTGTACTTTAAAATAAAGTAGTGTCTTGTAGAAATTGCTTTACTGCCACTAGAGGATGCTGTTTATACTATGATGTGAGGACTATGGATCAGAAAGAAGATGTTGAGCAAGAGCCGGAAGGAAACCCATAACCTCGAGAGGACACACACACAATACACAGAAAAGGAAGGACCCAAGGACATCATTGACACAAAGAGAAGGGAAACATATGATTCAAGGACAGTTGTGGTTAAGAAAAATGGAGGTAATTGGAATTTTGTTTGTGCTGCTACTAAAATAAATAAATAAAAGTGAATTGCCTTTTCAGATACAGTATCCACATTACTATCTGGGTTAAACACAGAACACACTGTCACTTCATTGAGTAATGATGAACACATGCATTTTTCTAATTAAACTAAAATAGGTTCAATGCTACAGGCCCCACAAATACAATTCCTGGTACACACAATACAACTCAATCCAATGAAGAAGCATACAGTAGGTGCCAAAAGTAGGAACAAAAAGAGGCCAAAATGTGTTTCTATGTTATTTATGAGGAGAAACCTTAAAAAGTGCAGAAACTTAAAAAATAACATGTAATCAAATATTACACTTTCATCACATTGCAATATAAATGTGATTTATCATTAAAACATGTTACAAAAGAAGAAAACACAACCAGGGTGTGCCTTCTTCTTGTATACTGTGAGGGAACCCGGGCTATTTGATTCCTCAGTTCCTATTTCTACTGTATCATCGCACATACACTGTCCACTCTGTCCTCGAGACGCTGTTCATCAAAGTGAACGCAGAGCACGCCCTCTAGTGTTCACATGCTGACAGTGGCAGTGCTAGATCTCAGCTCTCTGGCCTTGCCATTTCAACTGCCAGGCCCTGATGTGTGCTGTCAGCCCTCCATGATCACATTTCACCCTTCAGTGAGCAGCAGGGGTGAAGCACAACACACAGCTCCTCCTCTGAACACTGTGCTCGGGTCACAGCGAGGCTCAGAATCACTGTGTTGTTTCCTGCACACAGTGAGATCAGTACTTCGTTTATTCACCTGGGAATTAACCTGGTATCTTGAATCAGAGATATATATTTTTTAGAGTCCACACTTGGTGTTCCCTCCCAGAGTGTTGCACTGGCTCACACATAACACTGTACTACATACTTTAAACACACACACACACACACACACACACACACACACACACACACACACACACACACACACACACACACACACACACACACACACACACACACACACACACACACACACACACACAAAGCTGTAGTTTGTTGTCAAGGACACATTATTTCTAACCCCACATGATCCGCGTCCATGGCAACTGAGTGCTGTCTGGCCCGTCAACATTGACAGATGATGGTCTGGAAATCATAAGAAACTCAAGGATCATACACTGTGAAAACACGTGTGGGATCAAAAACATAGGTAGGACAGCTGAGAGCATAAACCAAAAAATAACTGGTTCAAGTCCCAGAAAAAGTGATATCATTTAAATGATCTTCTGCAAGAACTGCATGCTAGTTGAGTGTGTTTACCATATCATGGACTAAAGTACCACTCAGCTTTTGTGTTTGGGATTAAATGCATTTTCTTAAACAACAATATCTCATATTACGACATTTTTTAGTACTTGAATCTGTGGTTGAGGGCTTTGATGTGAATGTCTTTCTGTGCCTCTACTCAAAGCACTATTTGATAAAGAGCTGAACGGATTTAAGCTTACACTTCACTTTACCGATTTTTAAATCTGGGGATAAGGCAATGATGTCCAATTATAGAACTATCAGCATCCTCCCCTGTGTCTCTAAGATAGCTGATAAATGGGTGTCAAAACCAATCACCAAACATTTAGATAAAGGTTTCGCTCCACTCCACCCAATGCAGTTCGGTTGTCGTGCTCACCACTCCATTGAGACAGCTAACTGTGTCTTTATGGAAAAGGTTAAATGTATATTGGACACGAGCCCATATGTAGGTGCTGTCTTCCTTGATCTCAGGAAGGCATTTGACACTGTTGACCACAAAGTGCTCCTTACAAAACTGACTTATTTAAATTTTTCTGCAGTCTTTATACATTGGCTCAAGTCCTAGTGTGTTTTGGTCAACGGTACCAAATCCCCCTACCTTGTTGTGAACCCTGTTGGGGTTCCACAAGGTTCCATTCTTGGACCGTTACTTTTTTCACTGTACATAAATGACTTGCCTAATGTATGTCCTGAGTTGAATGTGCAAATGTATGCCGATGATGCGGTCATCTTTATACACGGGAAACATACAGAAATAATCTCATCTTGACTGTCAGATGCTTTGGACAAGGTTCAACACTGGCTGAAGAACATTTGCTTAGAGTTAAACGTAAAAAACAACATTATGCACTATATTCAGTAAAAAATTGTCAAATGTCAAAATTGAAGGATCCAAAGTATTGTTAAACGGTCAGTATGACTTCAAGTATCTTGGAGTCATGCTGTATGAATGTAGGATTCTATCCCACATTGAATACTGTTTTACAAACTGGTCGTTTGCTTGCCTGAAACCTATAGAACAGCTCTACAAGAGAGCTATCAAGGTGTTTGACAGAAAGCCTTATTCATACCACCACTGTACCATCCTTGAAAAACACAATTTCTTGAGTTTTGACAAATGTGAGTCTTTTAAAAGTATGTGCTTTTTTTATAAATGTTTACATGGACTGCCCCCCCCCCGCCCCCCCTCCCTCCCTCCCCTAGGGGAATTCATCCACAAAAACCCACTGGACGCTGCACTAGGTCAGAAACCAGAGGAGACTGTGAGGTCCACCGTAGACGGACGACTTTTGGACAAAATGTCCTCTCCATTAAAGGCAGCTCTTTGTGGAAGAGCCTCCCAACTGAGATACGGGATTGTCCCACTCTCAATAGTTTTAAAGGACAACTCAAAGAATGGTTGAGAAACAAACAGACGTGGAATCACCGCTAAATGCACTTTAACACAGGGGTATTCCTCTTGCACTTGCTGCTACATTGTACTGCCATGTGGTTAATGCTTGTATGCTGCTCTTGCTCTCTTGCATATCATGCTTTTATTTTTTGCTATGTTTATAAATGTCATGTTCTTAAACGTTTTATGTGAGGATCTATGGATGGAAATTAGCTCAAAGCTAAAATCCAGCATGTTTACACTTGAAGCATTATTTGTCTGAAGTGTTCATTAATGTGCATTGTCCCTATTCAAATAAATGATTAAATGAAATGAAAATACACACAAACATTAGAATATCAGCTATTTCTAATTGAACTCAACTTGTCAAACTGTCATCATGTCCACTTGGTTATCATCAAGCATTAAGATCCTGCATGGAGAGAGAGAATACATTTTTTACTTTCTGAGAGGAAGGTCAAACAGCAGGGTTGGTAATGAATGTTTTCAGTTTTCCATAAAGTCCAAAACTGTCTTCTGTTGAAGCAACCCATCATCCAAATAAATGCAGAGTGAAAGACACCTTTTTTCAATTAGTTTTTATTTTATATAAAACCATTTAGTCTGCTGTGTTAGTTTTCACTTTCGGCCACTAGAAGGCATTGCCCCCTTAGATATGGATAACGTTATTACTCGCTTTCTTTTTATTATACTGAGTTTACTTACAAATATTTTCGCGCAGTTATTATTACCACAACTGTTGTAGAAGTTCATCTCATATCCATACCAATAAATAAATACACATTTGTTTCTTTGACTTTTTTTCCTATTGCCCCACATTTCACAAGAAAATGCAATTTAAAAAGGGAATCATCTAAATATTTTGCCCTATATATCAAGCTCTGTGTCACTTAAATATAGCCACAATGCAACATTAAAGAAATACGTTTAAATTAAAACATAAAGACAGTCCTGCAGTGTGGTTATACACTACATCATTAAGCCATTTAACCTGTCAAAACCAATGAAGGAGGAACTGTGAAGGATTAAGAGAAGACACTAAACATGGTAAAAATAAATACCTGGAGGTGCTCCACGCTTCAAGACCAGGATATCAGTTTAGTTGGCTGGCAAAAAGCAAACGCCTAGACCCAGAAAAGAGTGACCTGGTAAACTCTGGTGGATGCCCTATGTTACCCATAGTGGCTTAAAGAGTTTGGGACAAAGAATTCAGGAGTGAAAACATTTCAGTGTGTTCTGTGGCCTGTGTAGTTTAGATCAAAACCTGAAGTACACATTACATTACATGTCACTTGTTAGACGCTTTTATCCAAAGCGACTCACATACTCAATACTGTGGGCAATCCCCACAGGAGCAATTTAGGGTGAAGTGTCTTACCCAGGGACACAACGACATGCTGACTGCAGTGGGGTTTGAACCTGAGCCGAACACCAACGCGCAACCCACTGCACCACACGCCTCCATACATAGACACATGTATACATGTATAGACACAATCTGAGTAACTTTTAAAAGAGACTTCTACGTCTGCTTCATCCTCACATGAGGCATTTTAGGACACGTCCGATGTTCAAGGTAACAAAAACAACCAAATTAAAAAAACTTTATCTTGAGTTTATAACTTTAATATCAAGTCCATTTGGATGTTCTTCTCACTTGTTCTTTGGTAAAAGTCTCCCATCAGAGGCCACTGTTGAGCGCTGGACTTTTGGCTGCCCTGTCTGACCAGCCGTTGATAAACCATGAATCATTTTTACAGCCCTGGTTTCATTGGAGGAATACCTCATGTTTTGTTTTCTAGAGTAAAACAGCTTTGAACACTTGGACATCACATAACCTTGTTCATTCTTTTTACCAAAGGATGACACGTTAGAGTTGATTGAAAAAGTCCCTGCACTGCTCAGCGTGTAAACGATGTCCACGGGTTGTTTGCCAAATAGTTGAAGCATGGATATTGAGAGGTGCGTACGTTACTTTGTTTGGTTTGAATCTAGGATTTGTAGAATGAAACTTGGTTTATGAATTGTGTCACATGCAGAAATCCAACTGTATTTCTTTAGCATAAGTACCTAAGTTGGGCCATCTTGTTTTTAAGGTTGTCCTACACATAATACAAACAATCATAGCAACAAAGTTAAATGGTTAAAAGACAAAAACACAAACAGTTGATCATACAGACAAAACAGAGGAAGTTAAATGATGATGTATTGTATGTCACTTAAAACATTTCGTAAAATAGGAAACATCAGAGCAATCTTAAACATGCCAAATGATGTCAAAGGTCGAATATTGGAAGTAGCTGCATGCATCGTGTCATAACATAACTGAGGCAGTTTTGATGCAGATCACTGGAGGGTGTCATTAGATGTATTTACATTTCTCACATCTGAACATAAAGGATGTCACAATCTGAAAATCTATATTCAAATTTGGAAAATCTGGAGGACGGTAGTGAAGCCTTCTGTTTTAGCAACTGATACGCACAAATATTTAACCCAGAACAGCTTTATGTTTGTGAGGACTGGCAACAGAAAATACGTTTTTCATTTCTGCTGGTGAATGTGTTGGTTTTAATAAAGATTTGAATCTGATCACCACATCTGTCCTGTATCATTTTGAATAGAATCATATTGTATTACATTAGATCCATCTGTATTGTGTCATATTTACTCATTGTCAAAGAAGGGTTGGTTATTAAAACATGGCACACATCAGATATTTTGACACGTCATGGCAGGAAAAGCGTAGGTGTTACTAATTAAACATAGTGATCCATTTTAATGTTCTGGTTTCAGTTCCGTGCTGCCATTGTGCATGTTTGTTTCTTGACACTGGAATGAAATCATCGTCAATGTGCATTTTCTGCTGTGAGAAGTCAAAATGTCTGCTTT
The DNA here is from genome assembly GCF_949606895.1 of Notothenia rossii. Taxonomy (NCBI): domain Eukaryota; kingdom Metazoa; phylum Chordata; class Actinopteri; order Perciformes; family Nototheniidae; genus Notothenia; species Notothenia rossii. The sequence goes on along the minus strand of NC_136904.1, from coordinate 11,355,498 downwards.
GAAGACAGCGTAGTAAGCACATCAACATTTGCAGTGACTGTTTATTACATGATGAAAACTTGGCTCGGTGAAGAGGGGGAGAACCAAACGTCTGTTGTCATCTACGTTACACATTTCAAATAGTTTAATTGGCCATGAGAAAATGGCAAATTCCCAAAAGTATGTCAAAGGTGCTTCTCCTGTTTCACAGCCAGAATGATTGAATATTTAGAGCAGGACTCTGAGTTTCAATAGCCCTTTCACAGCAGACATTTTGCCTCGTCAAAGTAGGGGCATCAAGTGAATTAATCCTATCTGATATTCTAACGCTATGATACAGGGATACAGATTACCAGCTGTAATGAACTTTAATACAATCATTGATGTTAATATTTAAACATGAGCTTTTTCAACTGTTACACGAGTCAAATGTCTTCTGTAAAACTGCCTGCCTTTGCCTTTATACAGAGAGGTTCCTCAATGTGTTCATCCATCACACCCAGGACTATATACTTAAGCCATCACATCACTCAATTAACACTCCGTTCTCCAGGTTCACACACGGACAATTACACTTATTACAATTTCAGAATCAATCGTTTTTTTGCGTGAACAAAGTGGGAAAACCGTCAGCAGTGCTGGAGGAAGCACGAAGGGACATTCCACTGGAGTCCGTCCAGGGGAGGACTCATCGCGCCGGGGGGAACATCGCGTGTGATGTGTATACAAATGTTTATGGCCTGTTGTAGCCAGAACATTGAAGCAGAGGAAAACAATATGATGTGAATGAGAAATGTTAACGCCACTAGAGGTTAGAGTTGTACAGTACTGATTGGTGAATATTCTCATGTTTTTCATCCAACATCAGTTTGTAGTTCAGTCATGAAATCCATCTTTTGAACTCTGAGTTTAAAGTGTAGTTTTTGTGTTTGACAAGGTGTGTAATTTGTATCACAGTAAAATACTGTTTACATATAAAATGTATTTTTTTAATCAAGCAATGTGGTTTATTATAGTAACATGTTTTACAGTAGATGTGTACTAAACTGAATCTATTAGTTTGTTACAGGTCAAATATGTAATGTTGCTGATTTTAAGCAACGTTTGATTTAGATGTAGCCTGTTATTTAAGAAGTTTGTATATTTTAGCATTCTGTTTTCATAATTCAAGGAAAGTAATGTGTAAAGTTGGAAAATTCTTCTTAACAGTTGTTTTATATCACTTACTATTTGGATTTGGAATTACATAACGAAAACATTTAATAACTTGTCAGATTGAACTTTGTGAATCACGCGTCAGTCTTTGTGTATTTCTTTCATATCTGCGAGTGTTAATGTGTGAATGCACACGAATGGACATTCATGTGAGCAGAGTGAGTGGTGGGAGCTGAGGTCAGGAATGTGTCCCCTCTAATCCCGGTGAGGGACAGAAGATGTTTTAGCAGATCTCCTCCGGTCCACATGAGTGGCCCCGGAGTCTGATGTTCCCACTAACTCCGGAACTGGGTAAAGAGCGGCAGACGCGTGTTTGCTTTGCACCAGACTTTCACACTGACGAGAGGAACTCAACTAAATAATCGACAGCAATGCCAGCACAGATGGCTACAGCCCTTCCTCTCCGGATGGTATGCTAAGACATCACAAAATATCAAGTGCAGAATGTCAAACCATGCGGAAGAGGGCAGGGCGGTAAAGCTGTTAGGCAGCTTATATACAACTAAAGGTAAAAGAGTACATATTAAACTACATAACATAGTGGTAAGCATTTAAATCACAGTCACATTTGTTTTCCTATTGAAAGTCAGTCACCAAAATCTTTGATTAATCAGCACATTTGAAATGTTTAAGCTCGACACATTTTGTACGAAAGTAGTCGTCTTTTTTAATTACTCTATCCTTTCATGGCACTTTAAAGAAAACTTTTTTTAAAAGCATAAGTTGTGTCATTTAGTACAGCATTTTTACTAAAAATGTGCCTATAGAAGCAAGAGTATTGAAAACAGTCCTATGTTTGCTAAATAAGTAAGGAAGAATACATGTAGGGACTAAAAATCAATGAAAATAAAAAATAGGCAACATTGAATTCTATCTTTATTCCCATCATGCACCAGTGTTTGTATTACAAAATCCTATATTGTTTGAGAAAATACTTTTTTTAATCTACAGAAATCTTATATTTTGGGCTGCAATAGTTAAAAAAGTGCCTGTTTAATAAAAAATTCAGAATATTTGACTTTTTTTGAATGGGACCATAGGATTAGCCCTGAGGATGGGATTGGGATGGGATCCGTGCGGCTGAGCGTCCGGGGCATCGCAGCGTGAGCTAAACCAGGAGGACAGCTGACTCAGCACCTCCCTCTTGTCTGTTTGCTCACTCGACAATGTCTTTATCCACAGTGACAGAATACAGCCTCAGGGTCCGAACAAACTTAAACAAATATATCTGAACCCCCCCCCCCCCCCCTCCAGTCCGGGCCCTGGAACTCTTACAGACACCCCTGATCCGCATCCTGATCCTGTTCTGAGAATCATTCAAAAGGTCAGGGGGTTTAATTCACAGGTACATTAAAACGATCACGATCACGTTTTAAAGTTAATAAAGTTTACTGTTGAGTGCCATTGTAAACTCCTGCTGAAAGTAACCCCCATGTTTACCCTGTGTTGTACATGTGAAAATAAAAATGCCTTCAAATATATATTTTCTTTTTTTCTCCCCTTATTAAAATGATGTGTTAAAAATCGGTAGTGGCCACCCTTCTTGTTCTCAAATTTGACAAAGTTGACAAAACATATAACGTAGTATGTTTTGCAAACTTAAATCTGACCTAAGTTATATAAGTAATAGGTGAAAAATATTTTCCTTTAGTTTGCCAACTTGTTATTCACAAACAGATCCTACATATTGACATGAGTTATGTTTTAGTTCATTTGACCCTAGAGATAAAACTCCCAGTTGGACCTCTTATAAACAAACTGTTATAAAACTTGAATAAAAGAAACAATAATCAACTAATTTTCGATTTTTGGACAGCTATGCTGTGGCTGAAGTAACACACACGCAGAAACAGATGGAAATCCATTGTTTTCTATGATAACTCAAACAAGCTGTCCTCATAGAGGATTTGTGAAACATGTGTTTAGGTGCAAAATAATATTTCTAAAAGATTAAACATTTTTTTTAGATTTTCTAACAGATAAAGTAAATACGTATCAAGCAGATAACATGTTGAAGCAACACTTCTTATACAGTCTTAACCGAGATTAAACAATTGAAGCTTCACTGAGATAACATTGTGTTCAGCTGGCATGGTAGCTTCTGATTTCCTCCGTACCACTTCAGTATTGTTGATACTGCATAGTTCATTTCAGAAATATTTCCTTCTTTGTTTTTACATTTTGTCAACTTTTTCTTACTCCACACTGTAAAAAATGTATGTGTACGAGCCCCAAAACCATCTTCTGGTTCTACAAAACTAATGAAAGCAAAAGTGGAAGAAATACATATCACGGAACATAAAGTTTCATATCAGAATATTAAAAAGAATAAAACGGTCAGTGACGCACTTTATTCTCCCGCTAGCCTGCACGCAACCTAAGCTATGAACAGTATTTGCTTTAGGATGCTTTGTTACGAAACCCCTGCATAACTTGGACTGCATGACGATTATCAGAGGTCAATATTGCGATATTATCATGACTATATTGTTGCATGGTTGTAGCAGCAGCAGTATCATTTTCAATAGTCTGATGCTAATATTTCCATACATTAAAGTACCTTAATATACACCAATGATAATGTTTGTCTGACTGAGTGAGACTGAGTTACAAAGCTGTTTCTGGGTTTAGGATTTCCTTAAAATAAAACAAGCATAATCTGATGAGATCTACATCTATATTATAATCTATGTGTTTGTGTCTCCTGGGCTCTGTAGTGCCCGGAGTCTGTCTTTTTATTTGTCTTCCTCCCAAACCCCATCCCCTCAGGAAGCCTTTGCCTCCTGTCAGGTCATCATTGTAAATAAGAATTTGTTCTTAATTGATTTTCCTGGATAAATAAAGGTTCTACTACTACTACTACTACTACTACTACTACTACTACACAGTATCTGGCGACATAGAGGAGCTTGGTCATTGTGGCTGCTGTGATTCACCTTTAAACATGCACAGACTCGTCTAAAGGTAATCACGGCATGGGCTGCTCTGCTTCAGGCCGGTGAATGCTGCAAACCTGCCTTTCTGCACCTGCCTGAGGCACACACTGTTCGCTTCTGTACGCTGAGAGAGAGAGAGAGAGAGAGAGAGAGAGAGAGAGAGAGAGAGGGGGAGATAGAGGGATACATTGCAAGATGAAGGAGTGAGAGAGAGTGAGAGAGAGAGAAAGAGGGGGAGATAGAGGGATACACTGCAAGATGAAGGAGTGAGAGAGAGTGAGAGAGAGAGAGAGAGAGAGAGAGAGGGGGAGATAGAGGGATACAGTGCAAGATGAAGGAGTGAGAGAGAGTGAGAGAGAGAGAGAGAGAGAGGGGGAGATAGAGGGATACACTTCAAGATGAAGGAGTGAGAGAGAGTGAGAGAGAGGGAGAGAGAGAGAGGGGGAGATAGAGGGATACACTTCAAGATGAAGGAGTGAGAGAGAGGGAGATAAAAGGCAGAAAGACATAAAATGGCTAGAACAGAGGAAGAGAGAGAAGCCTGCATACCAGAGGAAGCAGACAAAACAACCTTCCGCTTCACACACATTCTCGTTTAGGCTTTATGATCTCCAGAGGGGGAAAACAGACACAGATGATCTGATGTTCTCTGCTGGGGGGGGGGGGGGGAGGCACATGCCACTGCCTGCACCTGTATGCTAACTGACTCCACATATCAGTGTGTTCAATGAAATGAGAAACTAAGGCGGTCTGTGGTTCCTGGAATACTCTCTCCAATATAAAAACACTCAGCGCTGCTCACACGTTGCTGATAGTGACTGTGTTCACACCCCAAACAGCCTTTGAGGCACATCCTGACTCATCATCGGTGACATGCAAGGTGTTCATGGGCACAAGGTTTGCTACTGAATCGCACATCATAACTCTGAAGGAAGTGGTGTACTTTAAGAGAGAATAGAAGATGGCATTGGTAGAAAAATGTTTGTACAACAGTGAGAGGAGTTATCTCCTTCTCCCTCTGCGGGGGCCCCATGAGGAGGAAAGGGGAGAGCGAGTGGTCAACAGAGGTCTCTCCAGGAGCCGCTGAATACCAGAGGAGCTGACAGGTATGCACAATAAGGAATGTGCTTCTCAGCCACACCTGTGAGGAACACACCCGCCAAGCCTGGCCTCTCTCATCCCACTGGCTGATCTCCCTGTGATTGACACCTGGAAGAACTATTTGGCTCCAGTCCACAAGAGCCAGGGGGCAGGCATGGCGAGTTCTGAGTGTAAACCAATGGCAGCGGAGGAATCCCTCGGAGCCAGGCGGGGCTGCAGTGAAATAAAACTCATCAATGGGGTGTGTCTCCAAAGTATGTCAGCAGTCAAACAGCGAGGGGCCACTTCTGCAGGAACCCACTCTGACTGGTTACAGCTTAACTAGTTCCTCGCTGCGTGAGGATCTCAGCGCGTTCCAGCAGGAAGAGATGGTAGAAATAGACTTTCCTCCATGACAGCACTTCTTCTGCAGCTCAATGATGGAAGCAGCAACATACCAGGACCAGGACTCAAGGAGAAGGGATGTCTCCAGGCTGGCCATGGATGGGGACTTTCCTAAAAACCTCTCAGGACTCACTTTCGTCCCTTCACCTTAGGTCCTCCATCGGCTGTTGTGGTTCTGTGGTCGCTCACATCTCCTTATCACTTTTCCAGCCCAGCTATAGATTTTGTATCCGTTGGACGGAGAACTGATAAGGGCATGTGCATGACATTACCTTCAGATAGGGGTAAATCAGCCATTGAGTTCATTTTGGTGATCACTGTAAAGACTTTTTGTGTGTATCTGCTTTGGTTCTTTTTCGCTTCACTTGACTAGAACTGTTAGTAATAGTATAAAATCTTAAGAGCGCTTTGTCATATATTTAAATGTTAAATTTTGAAAACAATCTTTAGTAAAGTTCATATACCAATACTAACATTTAAGCTGCATTGTGATCTATTTAATACTTTGTGTATAATGAAAGAATCTTAAGTGTTTTTAGATTATTTCGATTTAGATAAATGGCGTCATTCTTTACATCAAAGGACTAAAAAGTGGGAAGCTTTGTTTTTGCACATTAGTCTTTTAAAAGGAGAGACAGTGGAAGATTAACTGAGACAAAGGGTCCCTTCAGGCAGCACTGAGAACACCTGGTTTAAAGTCATATTTCCATGAAATATGTCAGAAAGCATTGGTTTTCATTTGTGGCTTCAGGCAAGATCACATTCTTAACTCAAAAAGGCAGTATGAAGGCAAGACCATCGAAAATACATACATGTATTGTGCTGAAACAGTGTGTAAGTCAGTGAGAGCATATAGTTCCCTTGAGTGTGATTAAAATTCAGATCCCTCAAAATTAAATGTAAAAATCGCAGGCGTGAACTCGGACACCCTGACATGACACAGCATGGCTAATTCATTTCAAACACTGAGGATGATGCAACTGGTTACGTGTATCCAAAAGTTAGGTGAGTAATTTACGATGCATGCCACAACACTGACATGACCTTCACACCCAGAAACACACAGCCTGTTTTTTTAATAACAGGTCATTGAGTGTTTAGTTTCAATCGTGACACTAAAGCTCATACTTAACACACCTCACTAGAATAAACGTGTTGATACAAAAGGATGGATCGAAATGAGATTGAGAGATAACTACAACTGATGTCTGGAAAACAGAAGTATGAACATGTATGCGATTCATAGGAAAACCTCATGGCTCTATTTGAAATGGTGTTGTATATGAGAGCCGAGGGATTCTTCATTTTAAACTTCTAAGCTAGTTCAACCAACTTGCATCATTTCAAAGACTTCTAGGGAAACCTTTTTTTAAATAATTGAGTTCACAATAAGTAACTCAGAATGACTTTGACATATTTTAAGATGCATAAACTGCTTTGAAACACAATGTACGATGTTTAAATGTGCCGATAACCTGTTTGCAAAATCCTCTATTTGTTTCTGCAACGTTAAATGTGTCTCTATAAAACTTCGTTTCAACTATTTTGGATATTTTTTTCTCATTCTCACCTATAAATAAAATACATCTCTCTCAGAGTTAATGCATCTTAATAAAAACTGCCAGAGAAAACACTTTTAATGAGACATTTATTTCCCAAAGTCTTACATTGTTTATGCTGTACACTATGTTCATTCTACAGTAAGTGCACTGAACAAAGACACACACACACACACACACACACACACACACACACACACACACACACACACACACACACACACACACACACACACACACACACACACACACACACACACACACACACACACACACACACACACACACACACACACACACACACACACACACACACACACACACACACACACACACACACACACACACACACCCTAGGCTACAATCTTGATTTACTGGCTGCTCTGTAACTGCTCTCTCCCCCCCCACCCCCCCCCCGAGGCGTCCCCTCCTCTCTGCACCTGGTGGAAGATCCTCTCTCCTCTGATCTCCTCCTCCCCTCTGCCAGCATATCACTGTAAGGTCACTTTGCATACATTTGCGCAAACGTCCGCATACTTCTACCTTCCACCTCAATCTACAAAAACAGGCTTAGTGCTTCCCTTTCTCTGTTGTAGTGCTCTACGTGTTTTTATACTTCTTGATATAGTGTTGATCATACAAACCTCACCATCATTTCACATGTTGGAAACTTCTGTGAGATTCCATGAATAAAAGCAACAATTTCAAGTCATTAGGATTTGCGACACAAATGATTTGATAGACGCTTGTTGTGCTATAAGCATCGTGGTATTCCAAATGATCAAAGTTAAATGTAACAAAGTAATATGTCTTATCTAAAGCACCAACAACCCACAAAGATGGTACATTTGAAGCATCATTTTTGACAGAGCAGCATACCATTGATACACTATAAATCATAAAAGCATAATATAAAGATGAAGCAGTGCACCTAAGATTAATATCAACTCAACCGACTGGGATTAAATATTGCAAATGTTGTACACCAAAGAAAGAATGTCAGGTCTGAATCTGAAAATATCATAATTAATGCAGTGCCATTACCCATGAGATAATAAAACTCATTGGTTGTGAGTGGTCCACTGAAGAAAGCTGGAGTGTTGTGTTTAAGCGAGACCGACCATGGAGGCGCTGAGGTCCCACAGCCTCTTCGCTGCAGCATCGTCCAGGGCCTGGGGGGCCGGCTCTTTGGGGGCACAGTCACTGCGGGAGGAAATCAAAAAGGGGGAGAGAATCAACAAGAGTCCTGAAACTGCAGGAATGCAATCCAGCTGTGTGTCTACATGGGTTCATATAATGAAGTTATACAAAATTCCCTGTCATTCACTTGACATTTGTTGTAGAGTTGAGTAAACACAAGACAATTTCATCTCATGTTTTCACAAACAGGTCAAATCAACCGAGCTTAGTTTGCTGGATGACAAAAGGCTGCTTTGGATAAATAAAGTATCTATCTATGTATCTAAATCTAAAGAAATGACAGGACACGGTAAAAACAACTGAGTGATTTCACAACTGGTCTAGCTTCCAGGTTTCCAATGTTACACAGAAGCCAAAGCACATTGGTTTTGTCTCTTAAACTAACACAACAGCAAATAAATACAAATCTATTCTTGATTTAATATTTGCCTTAAATTCAAGTCTCATCCATTTTGACTACCCCACTTTTAATGGGGCGAAGCCTGCGAGCTAGTTCAGGCAGTCAACTCGAGCACCAATGATACATTAACACGTGACGCACCTCGTCCCTCTTACAACCAACCAAACACATTCTCCTAAACATGCCGCTCTATTTAAGCTGCCAGGTCTTCCTGCCTCTGCCTCGCTATGCTGCTGTGTTCACTTGCTATTGCTGCGTTCATGTTCCTGCTGCTGTGTTTCATGTTGCTGCTGCTTGCCTGCCCCCACCACCACCCCAGCTCCACCCCAGCTTCCACCTGTAGGCATACTTGCCAACCTTGAGACCACAGAAATCGGGAGCATTTCAAAATGTAAAATGGGGGGGGGGGGGGGGGGTGGATGATAGCTCATGAGACTTCAAAGGTCTCTTATTTTGAAACTCTACATCAGAATGTCCTGATTTTTTGGTTTTATTCTCATCTAAACACAGAGGGATGATTTGTTTTGACTCTACCGTAATGCATAGAATATTCGCGCACCGCAATATCACGTGCGGGCTGGCTTGACTAGTTTTTCCCGAGTGGAGGCTGGCTTGACCGCAGTCAGAGATTAGAGTAGTTGTCGATTCTTGTTCTGTTTTCTGTGACTATCTGCCTCACCCTCTCAGACTTTCAGTTGCGTGCTACTAAAGAGACGTGTTACCATGGAAACCAAACAATGGTGTAGCTGTATTAAAGTCTGAGTGGAAACAGTCCTGACTAAATCTGATTTTGTCAGAAATCGGGAGAATTGCGGGAGAAATATGACCCCTGGAGGAAACCGGGAGAGGGCAATGAAATCGGGAGTCTCCCGCGAAAATCGGGAGGGTTGACAAGTATGCCTGTAGGCTCGGGGGATAGTTATCTAATCATCACTCAATGTTCTTTGTAAATCTGTGGAGTGATGAGGCCCGAGCCTGGACCCCAAACTCAAACTATATGCTGCTTATAATAAACATATTAAGAACACGTGAGTTGTCTGACTGAAATATACTAAAATTCAAAAGTTATAACTCCAAATGTACATCTTCTAAGAAAAGAAAAGGAAATCTGTGAGAAAGGTATCGAGCAAATCCTTGTCTCATAGTCTCAATCATTATTTCAATGTCCTTCTCTGCCATTGTAAAATGGAAAAAAATATTGATATTAAGTGGACTGAATTCTAGACAACTGCAAATATAAATCCAAGTTTATCTCCATTCTTGGAGAGAATGATCAGCGCAGTACTTGCCTGTAGTAGAGGCCGCTTGAGTTTGCCAGGCTCTCGTCCATCGCGCAGTGGAGGGTGGTCTGAGCTCCTTCCCAGGGACTTTTGACAAAGGTCATAACTGCTGCAGCAACGATCCTCTTCCACATGGCTAAAGTAGGGAAAAGGTGGCGGCCTAGTTCGGTGCGGATGACCCCAGGGTGAAGACTGTACACCGTCACTCCAGTGTCTGATGGGAGGGATGCATCGAATCAAAGGTTAGTTGCATGAAGCACTATAAGACTATTCAGGAAATTAAAGGGGTAACCGTAGGCAACTAAAGCAAAACAACAAATATTTTACTACATATTTATTTAAAAAAGTGGGACGGTTTCTGATGAATAACATGCATTACAGATTTTTGAAAAACACCTTATTACCCTACCTTTCAGTCTAGAAGCTAGTTCTTTACTGAAGAGCACGTTGGCTAGCTTGCTTTGGCGGTAGCTGGTATAAGGATCATAGTCTTTATCCAGATTGATGTCTTCAAAATGTATGCGGCCTGTAAGAAACAACAACGCGTGGTCTTTAATTAGAAAATACATTTTGAAATTCCAAAACAATCATGAACGTTTAATTTATCACAACAAACCAAAGTATAATATGAATCTGAGTGAATACAAATGTCAGAGAGAAAATTGTAACCACTATTTGATGAATACTGATTGATGGAAACATAGACTTGACCTTTCTCGTGTGCCATGCTGGAGACGTTGACGATGCGACTTGGAGTAGATTTCTTCAGCAGGTCCAGAAGAGTGTTGGTGAGGAGGAAATGTCCCAGGTGGTTGACACCAAACTGCATTTCAAAGCCGTCCTGAGTCTCCCACTTAGGACAGAACATGATACCTAGAAATCAAATAAAACCCTTAAATAAGAAACTGCTGATGTCAATCCGTCTTAATTGGTAATACTCTGAATCATGATCAAGTACGTTTTAAATGCTAGTATTCATGTGTGGTGTTAAATGCGGATGGTGTTTTTTACTTTAATTTGAACATCTCAGCTTAGTTTTGATTATTTCTGATTGTTGGCATGCATTGCTTTTAATTAGCACAACAACATAAGAAACCATTACAAAGTCAAATGTTCTACAAAGTGGTTGTAAACAGCTTGTCTGTAAAGTTAAATATCACCCAAATGAATTCCATGCTGAGAAGGAAGGCATATCTAAATGCATATCTAAGAAACTTAATGTCACACTGACTTCGAAAGAGGGAAAGTGAATAGTGTCTTTCCACACTCTTAGTTGAATAAGATTACTTGGAACAGTGGGAACTTTTATGACATGATTATAGTCAACCAGTTCATAAAGTCTACTTTTCTTTTCACCAGTCGCTCTTGCAGACTAGCTTGATGACATTCTTTGATGGCAGTGGCCTGCATAAGAAAACAGTCTCTGCCATGGCACTGTTGAAGAGGTATTTGTGTGCAATATGGGCCATGGTAGTGGACATGCCTCTATGCTGACACTAGGCTCTGCCCAATACCTGTCTAGATATAGCATTCTAAAATATGAATTGTAAGTATTTGATTTAATAAAAGACAGCATAAATCGGAAATGGCTTCAGTTGTGATCTCTAGCAGTGAGGTGATATTTAAAAGTGCTCCGAAATATGCCCGTAGGTTTATAAATTACATCCGTTTTTTCCTATAAATGTGTGGTGCTTTTTTTGATTACTTCATTATCGTTCCTGTGGTAAAAATGTAAGGGAGAACGCCTGCAAAGCACCTGCATTGTTGATGAGGATGTCCAAACGTTCCTCATTCTCCTGGACTTCTTTGGCCAGGTCCCTGACAGACTGGAGCGAGGCCAGGTCCAGTTTCTTCACCACCACGTTGCCGTTTCCACTCAGCTGGCGGATCTCATCAGCTGCAATGCGGGCTTTAGTCATGTCTCTGCAGGCCATTATCACTTTGGCTCCTTGATAAAGAAAAGAGGAAGTATTATTGAATAAGTAGTCAAGGAAGCATTCAATTTAGTTGAATCCAAAGACACTGTTAACATAATAGTGCCGCACAAAAAACAACAAATAATATTTACAGAAAATGAACGCTCACCCCGATTGGCCATATCCAGGGCCGTCTCCTTCCCAATGCCACAGTTGGCTCCTGTGATGAGGACTGTTTTCCCGTCCAGCCTGACCCTGCTCCGACACACTCCCCCAGACATCCATCTCCGCAAGGCCAGTGCGCTCACCCCTGACAGAAGAACAAATAATAACATTAATATCAAATGCAGTGTAATATGCCTGCTTTTGGTAGTTCTTTTTCTTATTTACCCCAATGTTCAATGAATCAGAATCAGAAACAGGTTTATTACCAGGTAGGTTCACACATACCAGGAATTTGACATTTTTAAAAAAAGAACACAGATAGCGAACTATATTAAGAACACTGTAATACAAATACAGTAAGATTACAATCAAATAAAGCAGTAATTTAGATTGAAATATAATGCGTTTATTTATACAGTTTTCTTGGTCCTTGAATATGAGATATGACAAACTGTTGGTAAAACAAATATTCTTACAAGAGTCGCATTGAACCCCTGCTTTCGAATTTCAGCTCTGGCTTTAGATTCAAGGAGATTATAATATAAGGAGCTTAATTTCACTGTGCATTTATGACAATACTCTAAATACTTACTATTTCATACTTAACAATGCTCAATCAATTGGCTACTCCACTGGCATTGATTTCAAGATATGAACAAAGAGAGCTGCATTCACATGAATACATGTGTCATTGTGTGCAACATGTCAAACTTCTCTGACAATCATATTTCTGCCTGATAGCCTAATGTACCATTATATTCCAACCCGCTGCATTCTTAGTAGGAGAGTTAGCTTTCTTTGCACTGACATGATGGAAAACGTAGAAAGGTACACACAGAGAATACAAAATATCCTTGAGAGAAGAGAAACATTTACCTGCAACTAAAGCAACAGCGAGACCGGTTGCATGCTTCTCCACAAAGTCCCTCATATTATCTGCGTAGTGTTGCATATTTTAGCCTGTTAATTGTTATTACCAAACTATAAGCTTTAGTAGAAAGAAGTAAAAGTAATGTCCGCTCAGAATATCACTGAGCAGTTTATAGGATGAAAGTCAATGCTATAGAAAACAAACACTGTTTCCCCTTCCTTGGTGTAGCAAAGACGATTTTGATTGGGCGTGGTGCAAGAGCTGGGATTTTCAGAATAAAAGACTCTTCCCTAATGTCATGACCATAGACTGCATATAAAGGTCATGACACATGTTGTGTTGCACTACAATCTGCTGCTGTTTGGCTTTTTATCTACAATTAAAAGATTACATTTGCACTTGTGGTAATGACTTGCTAATGTCGGGCGTGTTTTGATCATCTTTCCCAGGCTCAATGAAAGCAGAGCAGCCGATCTGTGTAGCTTTCACACACCCTACACACCCACCTGCACATTGTAGCTCGCTGACTCATCTTCTGCTCTGTTATATAAACAACCCGAAGTTCAGTGTTTCCCTAAATGCAACACCAGTAGTTTTTTAATCTGATTAAATAAAGACATACTTTTGAATTGTTATTCTTAATTTGGTCAGAAATCACATTTGAAAAAACAACATTAGTAAAAGGTAACTAAGTACATTTAATCAACTACTGCATGTGCCTACAATGTTAAGGTAGTATTTGACTTATTAGGTATTTTTCATAAATGCCATTTTCTTAATGTCTTTCATTTTTGTAAAGCACTTTAAATTGCCCTTTGTTGAAAGGTGCTATATAAATAAACTTGCCTTACCTTACCTTTACACTACTGATACACATATTGTATTTCCTACTTTACTACAATTATTGAATTGCTCTATTCTTAATACTTTTCCAAATTAACATTACAAGTCATTCAATGATTTAAACCAACAACATGTTTAAGTTCAAATGTGCTCCAACTGCAGGTAACATGTCAATGCACCAACAACAAGGGTCCAATGATATGAAATACTGCATTACCATTGACTTGCCTTAATCATTTTCAAAACATGAATATTGCTTCTACCATTTAAAATACAGAACTCCTAAACCAGACTTGTGTTTTTGTTTTGTATAATAACAGATAATGTGTGGGTTAACAAGTATAGTTAGTTTAAAATATGGGGCTTTTATTTTGAAACCTTAACTCCATGGATGTTTGTGCTTCGTGTAATAATTGGCTAAGATCTAAATGTAGATGCTTTGCAGTAATTTTGTTTTTTAACTTGTTTGTGTCACATTTAGATGTATATGGTGTCTTGTTAACGATATTATCGTACGTGTGATAACTGTAGCAACATTTCTACCCAAAAACAAACAAACGTGCCCCGGAAGTACTTTTTCCTGGTGCCACGTCAGAGCTGTGAAACTCTTCTTCAGTGCTGCTCCTGTCTGTGCTGCTTCTGGTTGCTCTCATCATGGTCTACCTGGGACTCAGCTGTTTTCTGCTGCATGTGTTCGTGGTGTTTGGGACGGAGCTCACTTTCGAGCTCCCTGACAACGATAAGCAATGTTTCTACGAGGAACTAGAGAAAGACGTGAAGTTCGATATAGACTTCCAAGTGAGTTACTCCGAAAGCTTAATCACTTCCGTCTAGGATGTGTTTACATGATGCTGCCAAAGTGGTTCCAAAGATAGTCATTTGGTCCGGTGTCTGTCTCTTGTTCTTGGAAAGAGAGCATGCATAGTGTTGCATAGTGCTGACATGCCTTCCTATACTTATAGTTTCATATTAGCACTCTCAATATAGTCCTACATAATATCCTACTTTTAAATTGTGTTAGCAGTAATCTGGCCCTTCTTAGTGTTTATTTGTCAGATAATCTTTCAGGGTGAACTTGTATTTAACTTTTTAGTTCAGTTTATTTTCTATATTGAGATGTTTCTATTTTACATGTGTTTTTATATTCTTCTCTTTATTTTCAATGTATGTGCAATGCCTTGTTTTAACATGCTGTTGTAACGAATACATTTCCCAGTTTGGGATCAAAAAAGTAAATCTTATCTTATAACACTTACATTTTTTAAATAATGTTTTGGTAAAGGTTTGATTTCTTACTCTCCTAAAGTGTTTCCTGCATAACCAGTTTGAGCCGGCTCAGCATTGCTCAGTCCATATGTTACACCCTATGTTACTACTGTTTCACACATGTGTCTCTTGTGCCTTTTCATGTTCGTTTAGGTCATTGCAGGAGGCAACTATGATGTGGACAGCTTTGTCACGGATCCTCAGAACAATGTCCTGTACAATGAGCAGAAGAAGCAGTATGACAGCTTCTCTCACACCACTGCTATGAAGGGGGTCTACAAGGTCTGCTTCAGCAATGAGTTCTCCACCTTTACGGATAAAACCGTGTACCTGGACTTCCGCCATGGAGACGAGGAGCCTATCATTCAGACCATGACTGGACCTGTAGCACTGACTCAGGTAATTTATTTTGGTACTACAGTTCGCTTGAGGATTGGGTGTTTACATCTGTTAGCTGCAGTGGAAATACTTCATAGAGCCACACAGGCTGATACTTACAGTAGTTGAACCAGTGTGTGAGAAAATAGATTCTTAAAATTGTTCAGAGAACCACACAATGACATAGTTTCTGTCTTTGCACATAGGAGGCTAGGGATTTGTTATTACCCTGCTGCATTGCTGAGAAATCTGCTTTTTATTTTTTCCTCCATTTTGAAACGGTTGCAGGTACACCCTGATGGGCAGTCAAACAGAAAACGTACAAAAAGACCAAACAGAAAACTACAATCCATATGTTCACATTACAGATATAATCCAAATTAATAATATATAATAACTTTGACAGACAGAACTTTTCAAAACACCGTCACAAAGTGCTTTACATGGATTAAAACAGGCCGTTCAGGCGCCATCAAAAATGTCTCAAACACACCCAATAAAAATATACAGCAGTTCAACAATAGCAGCAGTAATACAAAAAAAAGAAAGTACCGGGAAAACAAATAATGCATGGATGTCGAGTAAAACAGAGTGGTGTCCTCATTAGTTAAAAGCTTTAATAAAAAGGTGAGTTTTAAGAAGTGATTTAAAAGATGTCACTGATTCCTTTGGGAACAGCTAGCGGAGCCCTTCCCGAGGATCTCAGACACAGGCTCGTAAGGGCACAACAAGTCAGTGATGTATCAGGAGCCAAACCGTTAAGAGCTTTAAAAGTAATCAGTCAAATCTTAAAATCAATTCTAAAACAGACAGGTAGTCAGTGAAGAGAGATTAAAACAGGGGTGATGTGGTCTAGCCTTCTGGTATTTGTTAAAAGTCTTGCTGCTGCATTTTGCATAAATTGAAGGCGAGATTAGAAAGACACTTTATTTGCCAATTGTGTTGTGTTGATTACGTTAGTCTACATTGATAGTATTTAAGTTGGGTTGGGACAGTTAATGTAAAGATTCAACGATTTATTGTCATATGCACAGTAGCTACAGTGTAGTTATGGCAATGAAAAGCTTAAGTCCCAAACTCCTTCAGCAATGCAACATAAATATATATAATATATAAACAAAAAAAAGTAGTGCAAAAAGAACAGAAATAAAATAAAAATATTGCAAGTGACAAATGTGCAGGTAGATGCGTAAGAAGTAAACTATATAAATAATAAGATGAGCTTAAAACATAATGTTAAATGAAATACTGTACAAGGATAAAAACTGTGTATTGTAGTAGAACATACATATGTTTAATGCAAACAGTGGAAAGTTCACTAGGTGGAGCTAGAGCAGTTCTAACTACAGATAAGATACAACTTGTTGTATCCTGAGGGAAATGACTGTAGGAGAAATTGGGAAAGAGTGCAAATATAAAAGTCTAACATAACAAGCATCACCGTGTACTGCAAATATTGTATTAACCATTGCACAATATAATTTACGAGTGTTTAATTCCCTCTCCTTACCACAGTACCTGAAACGCCCTGCTGTGTTAATGTTTATAACATCGACTGTATATAAAGGTTGATTTCCAATTTTCCACAAACTGGATTAAGAAATCTTTGCCATTTACATGAATATTGAAACATTTTCTATTAAAATGTATCGACCACAATTAATACTCAGATCTTCCATATGAGCCCACATTCTTAGTTCAATGGTTATAGGAAAGTGTAATATATATGTTCCACTTTTACTTAATTAAAATCCGGAGACTTGCAGGAAAATAGGTCAAAGTAAATGTGTTCAGCAGTTTTGATAATATAATATGATTACATGTTTGCATACGTGTGACCCACCTTGTACTGTATGTTCTGCCCCGGGCCGTTCCTGTACTTCTGATGAATTCTCTGTTGCCCTTTCCACTTTCAGATGGAGTCGTCCTGCGTGTCTATTCATGAGATCCTGAAGGTGGTGGCTGACTCGCAGACGTGGTACAGGCTAAGAGAAGCACACGACCGCACGAAAGCTGAGCACCTCCTGGAGCGGGTCACCTACTGGTCCATCGGAGAAACCGTACTGCTGTTCGTTATCGGCATCGGTCAAGTCATGATGCTTAGGAGCTTCTTCAGCGAGAAGAAAGGCTCAGTGGCGGCCACAACTTAAAACTCTTTTCTCCTGATGTGCCCTGAGAAACACGGGTGGAACCTCGTCGATGTGAACCTGAATGCTTCATGAGATTAGCACACATCTTGTGGTATTTCCAGCAAACCTTTTTGTTCAATAGATAGTTTGGGAAGTCTTTATTTGTTATTTGTTAGCCTGCCTACTAAATGCCTCTTTCATGCCTGTGTGAAGAAACAGTACTCACACTTGAAGCAGATTACCTCCTCCTCCAAGAAGTTGATGTTTACAGTTTATAACTTTGTCAGCAGGTTTATAGGAGAACTTGCTAAATTTTTCCTTACATTTGGGGAGAAGTTGTGCCAAGGAAATACACATTTAATTTTCCAGCTGATCTGATGTACACATTATTTTACACTCACGTAAACAGCCTTGGTGGAGGGCGGCTCTCTCTGAGTGCCCTTCTAGTTTATTATATTTGCGTGATGCAAAATAAAGCAAATAAGTTTGATTAATCTGTCAATGAACTGGATTGCTTTTACAGTAGGACCCTCATGGGGGGCGTCATCAGAATATCTAGTAGGTTGTGGCACATTGGTTATTTCTGAATGTTAGTTGTTCTCGTTTTCTAATGTTGATTATGTTTGTTATTAACTTAATTTATGTGCAAAAGAATTGTTTTAATGAGGTGTAAGAGCTCTTTTCTCCCTCATGTCCTTCTGTGTCTCATACAAAAGTGCCTTTTTAAAAATCTTTCTTTTCTCATTTCCTACCAAATTTAAAGTTTACTGTTTTAAATGGGTCGATTTATGGTTTCGTCTTCTTGTTACTGATTGATTGGATTCTCAGTTACTTATTTTATTACATGTGGGTGTGATTATAAGTCCATCTTTTTTCTTAAAGATACATGTTGGACATTGCGAAGTGACCAATCAGTAAGGCTTTCACTACAGTTCTGTGTTTATCTCTTTATTGTCCAAACAACATGTCAACAGATTTGAATAAAACCTGGTGGAAAGTATGTCACAATATTGTCTGATTATGATTTGCATGTACACCCTATCCTGAATGTCTATTGAGATGCCACAAATCTAAGATGCAGCTTGGTTTTTAGTTTTTTTTAAAAATCTTCTCAAGAAACCAGAAATGATTCAAGCTTTCTGGCTGACTTAGACCCTTAGTAGAATCGTTTACCTTTTCATATCAACAACAATACTATAGTGAACGTTTAAAAAGTATGACTTATATTTAATGGGATATATTCTCTGTATTTCTAGTCTAGACTGAGGTATTGTAAAACAGCTCAGCCCTTCCACCACTGACAGTTTGGATAAAAGCTAGCTAAAACGCCACCTGGACACGCTGCTGCAGGAAATAAGGAAGAGGAACCTGAACTTGAATCAGACTCCTGGCCAATCAGAGTGTGAAGCATGCTCTATCAAGCTGACGTGTTATCAAGCGCTGACGTCCGGGGTGTCCCTACTTTACCGGGCTCTGCTACCTGCGTGACGTTAATTCATAAGAAAAAAGGGCACAGGTGTCCCTAACAGCCCGGTAAACATGGCGGGTTACCTGAAAGCCCTGAGGACCGTATCCAGAAGTACAGCCGCTTCCCTGACTCTAAACCCCGCAGTACTCTCACCGGCTGTCGGCTGCCGTCACAGGCTCCAACAGAGGAACTGTAAGTCACCCTTTAAAAATTAAACTTTAACAATATGACACGAAATGTATTACTAAAGTGGGCATGGTCAGCAACATTAATGTGGCTGGCTTTGTGAGTGGGTTTTATGAACGATTTTTAATAGTAGACCTCAGTAAAACGTCACATGCTGATTGGAAACTAGCCATCAGTGAATCACACATACACGCTTTTTGAAGGATCACATTTCTAAGCATTGCATTTAATTATTATATAAACTCAGAACAGAAAGTTTAAACAATATCTACAACCTTAAGCAAGATTTTAGTAAGGAACCAACATATGTGGTTATCATACTGAATACTGAATCAAATGTGTATGATGAAATGGATATGAATACAATACAAAGGGGATCTTATGAATTCTACAATAGAGGCTGGTACCAACCTGTCTTGGCACGTGAGTTCACATAGCAGGAGCAAATAAGTCTACACAGGTAGTACTGGTATTATAAATACTCCGAAAGTCACTGTCTCAGTAAGAATGAACCCTGCATAATTAAGTAGTGAAAGAGATATTAACCAAATGCAGGTGTGATCAGTTTGTTCTCAGTTTTCCCTTACCCAAAACAAATTGGCATCATCCCCCTGTGGCTTTAAACTACACTGTACAACATGAGAGTTAATGTAACTGTGATTGTTTTCAGATGCCACACAGCGCATCAAGGTGGAGCAGCCGGTGGTGGAGATGGACGGAGATGAGATGACTCGCATCATATGGGAATTCATCAAAGAAAGGGTAGATCCAGTCTGGAAGTTTGCTGATAATGATTTATACTTTCTTTGTGTCAAAAAGCTGTAAGTCGCTTTTACCTACGAGCAAACATGAGGATGTTTGAATTGAGAATCCAAAGGTTATGGTAATCAGAGGAGGACGAAGGTTAGGAATAATCTTTTAACAAGTAAACATCCCGCATTCAAAATCCCACATGAGTGAAAGAACACTGTGCACTAGCTTGTGAACTTAAAGGGGACCTATCATGCAAAATGCACTTTAGTACGTCTGTTATACATGAATATGTGTCCCCGGTGTGTCAGGGAACTCACCAAGTGTCAGAAAACACAACCCTCTCTTTTCCTCCATACCCAAATCTCTAAAAGCGGGGCTGCAACGGAGCTGATTATTATTTGAATTGTTCTGACGTCAGAAAAGGGGTGCTCCGCCTATATGGGCAACTCTCCGCCTATCAGGGGAATGAGAGACCGCTCGAAAGCGCTGGAGACGCTGTAGTACATATGCCAGGCCTGTAAGTGGCGCTGTAGTCTGACACAAAAGCAGAATCAGCCCTTGCAAAAACAGGGCTGGAAAAGAGCAAAAAGAGCGAAATGAGGCATGGCTAAAATGCATGATCTGTTTGGTATTTTGAAAAAAAACTTCACAGACATGTTTTATATAGGTATGGTCCTACAATATATGTTTCAAATATAGCATGATAGGTCCACTTTAACTAAAGGATCAAGAACGTGTATAACCTAACCTATAACAGTACACAATATAATGTGTTATGGTTGTATTAATAATCTGATTGCAAATGAATTAAAGTTAAGTCAAAAGTACAATAAAGCTCCACTAGAATTTAGCTGGTTTAGAAGTATGAATATATGTATCAGTAAATCGGTAAATACACTTATTCAGTGTGTGTTTGTGTGTATGCTGTGCAGTGTTGCCCTCTTATAAATAACACAGTAACATCTTGCACATGTGCAGCTGATCCTGCCCAACGTGGATGTTGAGCTGAAGTACTTCGACCTGGGTCTGCCCTACCGCGACCAGACAGACGACCAGGTCACCATCGACTCTGCTCTGGCAACTAAGAAATACAACGTGGCTGTCAAGTGTGCCACCATCACCCCCGACGAGGCTCGAGTTGAGGGTCAGTTTGACACAGTGTGTGATTATATGGTATCTGTGATGGAATACTATGTGTTAAAGTGATACAACAAATCAGGCAGTCACTTAGAAAAGCCTTTGATGCGTTTGCTTTCGAAAAATGAGCTGTCCTGTTTTTTTTACAAACAAGATATCTCAAAATCCCGACCGAAGCTCTCATTTACTTGAGAGCTCGGTTCCAGGGAAGCACATATGTCCCTTTTGTTTTGAAACTATTTTCATCATTCTGATAATTATCTTTTTAATTCAGAAAAGCAGGGTGAACATTTTTCTCTCAAGCCTTATGACATGTTTTGCTTCATATTTCTGCATTTTTTGAATGTTCAACCATGGCTGCATTAGTTATCAAATCTGTTGTATATTTGTGAGTGTGTTAATAAAAATACATGACGCTTTTTGGTTCTTCGTGAGTAGGTATCCTTACTGTTTGGAGACTTGCTTTTGGTCTTCAGATGGAAAACGCTTATAATCCATATATAATGTTTTTCAGAGTTTAAGCTAAAGCAGATGTGGAAAAGTCCCAATGGAACGATCAGGAACATCCTGGATGGCACCGTTTTCCGGGAGCCAATTATTTGTAAAAACATCCCACGTCTTGTCCCTGGATGGACACAAGGCATAACAATCGGCAGACATGCTTTTGGCGATCAGGTAAGAAATGCCAAATGTGTGTTGTGTGCTCTCCAAAGATGCATCCAAACTGACAGAGGAATGATCCCACTGCTCTTGTTTGTTGTTAAATCTCACAGTACAGGGCCACAGACTTTGTTGTTGACCGGCCTGGCAAGTTCAAGATGGTGTTTGCCCCTGCCGATGGAAGCCAGCGGAGAGAGTGGGAGGTGTACGACTTCCCTGCAGGCGGCTGTGGGATGGGGATGTACAACACGGATGAGGTAAGAGTTTGTTCATACATGAATTCACATGAAATAAGATATATAATATTTACAGACAGTTAAAGCTAATCTGTTAGATATTTAATATTTCCTTTGGGCTGTGCATTTGCTAACTTGTTTTTGTTTAAAGTGTGGACCTTATTATTGTTTTTTTGTGCACAGTCCATCAGTGGATTTGCTCACAGCTGCTTCCAGTATGCCATCCAGAAAAGGTGGCCTCTATACATGAGCACCAAGAACACCATCCTCAAGTTCTACGACGGGCGCTTCAAAGACATCTTCCAGGACATCTTTGAGAAGTAAGATACTGAACAGTAAGGAGGACGACTTGAGGCACTGGATTGTTTTTGACGTTTTTCAAGAAATTGACTCTGCAGCAGAATTTCATGTTATGAAACCAGATGCAGAAACAGTGCATGCTCTCCAGTTATAATGTATAATGGTCAACCCACTGGATTAAATAGTCTCTGTTGATGAGACAAATGTTTGACTTTATTCTGTTTCTTTTAGGACATACAAGCCAGAGTTTGACAAGCTGAAGATCTGGTACGAGCACCGTCTGATCGACGACATGGTGGCGCAGGTCCTGAAGTCTGCTGGAGGGTTCGTTTGGGCCTGCAAGAACTACGATGGAGACGTGCAGTCAGACATTCTGGCTCAGGGTAAGTGCACTTTCCTTTGATGATTGGTCGACAGTTTCCCTGCTTGTTCACTTCAGGTCTCACAGTCACAATGACACATTATTTACATCTGAGCTACGTCTTGTGTGCTTATATTCGTGGGTACAGATTACCTTGTGATGCCAGGTGTGTCTGTGTGTTGTGTGTCTGTGTGTCTGTGTATTGTGTGTCTGTGTATTGTGTGTCTGTGTGTCTGTGTGTTGTGTGTCTGTGTGTCTGTGTATTGTGTGTCTGTGTGTCTGTGTGTTGTGTGTCTGTGTGTCTGTGTATTGTGTGTCTGTGTGTCTGTGTGTTGTGTGTCTGTGTGTCTGTGTATTGTGTGTCTGTGTGTCTGTGTGTTGTGTGTCTGTGTGTCTGTGTGTTGTGTGTCTGTGTGTCTGTGTGTTGTGTGTCTGTGTGTCTGTGTATTGTGTGTCTGTGTGTCTGTGTGTTGTGTGTCTGTGTGTCTGTGTATTGTGTGTCTGTGTGTCTGTGTGTTGTGTCCAGGTTTTGGTTCTCTGGGTCTCATGACATCAGTGCTGGTTTGCCCTGACGGAAAGACTCTGGAGGCCGAGGCTGCCCATGGCACCGTCACCAGGCACTACCGGGAACACCAGAGGGTAAGAACCACCAGGCCACACTGCTGAGTGTTTTTTAAACTTTTGTTTAAATCGAATGGTGAGCTGAAATCATGTCAATATGAATATTTCAGAACCAAATGACACCATACTACAGTATACTGCAGTTCACAGAGTCTTCAGTGTGGAACTTAATGAACACAGTGTTTAACAGTGAGTTTAGCATGTTGTGCTATTTTCAGCAGAACTGCTATAAGTTTGAGAGCGGAATTGTTTTATAGGTATTCTTGTCATTAATAGTCAATTATAGTTACATTACAAGTCCTTCATAGTACATCCTATTCTTTTATAGTAAAAGAGGCAGAGAAAGGAAAGTCTCCATCTGCAGTACAGTAGCATCAAAGCACCTGAATGCAAAGCCTTGAAAATGATGTTTTCTGCAGCGACCCCTAACTGTGTCCTTGCTTTGTAGGGAAGACCAACGAGTACTAACCCCATCGCGAGCATCTTTGCTTGGACCAGAGGACTGGAGCACAGAGGCAAACTGGACGGAAACACTGATCTAATAAAGTATGTCATATTTTTTAATTGTATTTACTCAAAATATGCTACTTTACTTCAAATGAATAAAATCCTCTGCATTGTTGCTCTCCAGGTTCTGCCGCACGTTAGAACAGGTCTGTGTCGCTACTGTGGAGAAAGGCGTGATGACCAAAGACCTCGCCAGCTGCATTCATGGATTGGCAAAGTGAGTTTACCTTTGACTTCCCTCTGTCATGCTAAACGTGGTGTTGTACGTCTGCTTTAAGAAAACCCTTTCTCTTGTTTTAAAAATAATTGTATCCTAATTGTAACCTCAGCACTGTTATCTTACAGCTGCAAGCTGAATGAACATTATGTCAACACATCGGACTTCCTGGATGCCATTAAGACCAACTTGGACAAAGCTCTGTGTAAATGAAGATTTGGGGGATTGGACCACTTCGTTTTGATCTCGTTTTAACCCTTAATTTGTTTTAATCATTGTATAAAGTTTTGAAGCAACTAAGTTTACTACCTTCCGTGACATTTTTGTATTTGTAAAGCTGACTGACACACACTGTGCTCGTTCCTCTGCCACCTTAGTTTTGTTTTGCAAGTAATTTTACTGTTTGAATTAATATTGATGTTAACTTATAACATTCATGACAAAAACATTTCAATATAAAATCAAGGACAGTAATGCCATGTTTCGCTCAGCATGCAAATAAAAAGGATTGTGATAATCACTCTAACATGCAGTGTATGTTTTTTGTTCTCACCTTCAGTAGAAACACTGTTGGTTGTTTCTTGCTAACCTGAACACGCATGGTAGAACAAACACAATATCCTTTTGGGTTTGGTTGGATTAAAGTTCACATTCCTCAGTACCAATAATAATCCTACCAACTGGACTACCGTCAGACCAAAGTATATGTGTCTTATCTCACACATGCTTTATTAGATTACTGCTATTTTTCACATTTTTTATATCATTGTTTTTCGTTTCTGGTTTTATTTCAGAAATATTACACTAACGTCTTTGGAGTCTACATTCAAAGGTGGAAATTATGGATTTTATGTTTGTCCTGGGTCAGCGTTTAAAGTGTCACACTGTCAGTGAGCACGAGCACTCAGATGCATATGTGGTAATCATTTGTGTTTGTATTAGTTTTTGAATATCACAGTAACTCATCTTTCTAAATTAACAGTTTTTTATATTCCTCAGATCTATGATGATCTCTAGCCGATCTAAATAGGTTAACATTGTGTTTCCATGGTTTTTATTTACAGTAGGGTTCTCAGGGACAGAAATCATTAGCCCTTTGTATGTGTCATATGTTCCTAGCATGAGGGTCAATTATATTTATGGTGATGAAGAAGCCTTTATCTTTCATTTGAACAAAATATGTCTAATAATAGCACTGGGAAGTTTCGGTGTGATAAGTGAAGAGGTATAAAGCCCTCTGGAGGACCTTCAGATGAGATAGTGTTGAAGGAATGCCAAGTAGTGCTCGGTTGAATCCTCCGTGGCACTCATGCCTGTAATGTTGAGCCAGTGTTAAATCCATAAATCCTCTAGAGGCGCTGTAGAGGTTTCCTCAAAGGGGCTCCAGAGAACTGACATATCCAGATGTTGAATTCATAATCCCTAAAAAGTAAATGCTGGCCACGTACAATTTCACTTCAGTTTAATTTCATGCACTTGCACGTATGAGCCCCTGTCCAGCAGTGCATTCATGCGTGATGCTCATTTAGTGGTTGTCATATGCACCATCCAGTGCCTGACAGTGAGTGTGTTTATACCAGCAGGGGGCCGGATCTAATGGGAGGTCTGCCAGAGCTCCCTGCTGTACTTACAACTACGGTATCGCACCAGCAGATGTCGACATGGTCACAGTCGGACAGTGAGGTGCTGCACTGTGTATGAAAGCTTTAATTTATCACCATAATTAAACTGAAACCTGAAATTCTAGGTGTTACGTGCCGCAGTTGGTGCTTGTGTGTTTCTCTCTCTCTCTCCCTGATTGTCTCCAGGTGCAGCCTCTCCCCCAGGTGCTCCCAATCCTCAATCAGGGCCTCCATAAAGGACCTGAGGAAGGCTGCAGTGGCCTCTCTCCTTCTCCTCTGGCTGCATGTGAGCAGCATGTCTCTGTGTTTTGGTGAATTGTTAGGAGATGTGCTCCAGTTTACCTTTTTGTGTATTGTTTCATTTAGTCACTTTCTTTAAGAAGAAAGTTGTTCTTAGTTACTTTAAGTTTGTTTTTGCAAATTGGCTGCTGAGCCGTGTTCTTTCTGTCCATTAAAAGACCTGCTCTTGGCTTCAGAGACAAGTTTCCTCTCTTTTTTCTCGTGCCTGGTCATCTTTGTGTTTTGTTACTTCCCTTTGTACCCCTACATTTGGAGGGAACGTAACACTAGGCAAAAATAAAAATGCACCTGCAGATCATTATTAATCCTTGTTTAAAACTGCTTGTATTGCAGAATAGAGAATAGAATAAAATCTCTAATAAAGATAGAGAAGAGAATACATTAGGCTTTCTGCACTAGTCAAATTGAAGATGGTGTCAGATTGTCAATCACGAATTCAATCTACCTTCTAGCAACGTTTCTCTTCATCTAAATAAGATGGAGTTCATCGTGTGGATATAATGTTTTCTTGGCCTAGCTGGTGATTTCATTAAAGGAATGTGGAGTATACAAACACTAACAAACAAAACAATATTTAGTTTGATATTTTGCTTTTCTTGCTGTTAATTCTCTATCTGTTCTACAGCATGTGATACTCAAATGGCTCGTCAGAGGTTAACTTATGAAGTTAACCTCTGACCAGGAAATATGCTCGTGTCTCTCTCACAGTACAAAGAAAGTCAAAGAAAAGGAACAAGGTGCCTCCATCGAAAAAATTACCAGAAATTAGCATTTAGATTACGTTTTTCCCAGCTTTTTAATTTCCTTCCAGGAGGAACATTCCTGTGAAACTGTTAAGTGCTAAAGCAGCTCTCACTTATGATCGGCAGCCATAAAAGAGTCATATCTCTGAGCAAATTGTTCAATCACTTCCTGGGAAATGATTTCCTATGGAAGTGTAATCCGTGCACAATGCCAAGCCTCCGTGAAACAGTGGACAACCAATCTATGAGAGCACACCTTACAGTTGGAGGGTCTGCACTGGAGATGACTGAGGCTTCAGAGAGACACAACCCAAAAGGTGCATTTCAGTTTCAACAACTGGCAAGGTGTCCTAAAGCAAAACACTAACCTCCTGCCACTGACTGCATACAATACAAATGGTCCGAAGACTTCAATTTGTTTTGCTCTTTTTCTTATTTAAAGTCCATATGCTAACACAATCTTAGTTTAGCATGTAAGCCATTTAACATTTACTAGTAATCACAAACAACATGCTGAGGCTGATGGGAAGTTTGATGGGTTAAGAGTAGTCGTTTCCACCCTACATCTCAGTGGGATTGGTGCTGGACTACAATTACAGCTCTGGATATAGCAGGAATGATCTTTTTTATCGTGGTACTATCTCTCAATTTCTTCTGGTGCATTTCTGCATGAGAAAGATCTGTATGTATCGTATGTGTACTATAATGAAACAACGCTTATACAATTAAATAAGTGTGTGTTTCTTAGGTGCATCGCCTCTTTGTATGTTGCTTGTTTATTGCTCAATCGTAAACCAACATGTAGGACACATTTCGGGTTAAGACATTTCACTAAAAGCGTAACCAAAGTCAGTCGTATACAACCCCCGGGAATCAAGTGTCTGAAATTCATAGGAATCCATTCAATAATAATTATATTGCAGTCCGTATCAAAGACAAAATTAACAAGACAAACATGTCACTGATGACGATGACCTAATATTTTATTTTTAAGAAAAATGTATGCTAGAGGGGGTAGGACCAGAAAAGTTTTTTTAAGCTTCTTCTTGCCCCTGTTGAACATGACAGAGACTATTTGAGAATTATTATTATTTATTTTTTTGTATTATTATTTTTTTGTACTTTGTTATAATTATTATTATTTTGAGTGAGAAAAAAAAGAAAAAAAAAAGAATATATATATATATATATATATTATTATTGTTGTATGTTTTGTTTCTGACATGTTCAATAAATTGACAGAAAAAAAAGTGGAGGACCAACTGACAGACAAACGCCAAACGGCTGAAAACACCTGACTGAGGGAAAAAGCCCTCGAAAAACAGACAGATTAAAACACCAGTCTCCATCATTTAAACAAGAGAACCTTTATTAAATAATTCATGGTCATATTCCATGAGGTCTCAGTTTGATTTTCCTCATCTCGAAGAAGAGCGAGTAGACCCTTCCTCTGGTTTAGTGTGCATATCAAGGCTGACCTGCATGGCAGGACAGGGGGAGCTGACGGCCTTCCCCAAAACAGATTCAACCAAGTGCTGTTTCCAAATAAGCAGGGACATACACTTCTGAATTGAGAAAGTGAAGTGAAAACCGCCCTGGATTTTAGAGTGCTGAAACTACAAACAACAAAAAACCCGAACCTGCTGATCCTCATACAAACTGCTGATTCTTCAATTTGCATTTAAACTGTGAAACTGCAGTTTACAGAAAAACCCACTGAGAGGACATTTCTATTTGTGTTCAATAATATTGCCGGTATGAGGGCTTGAAAGATTCTACGATCTTAGCTCCCTCAGCTCTTCTCCTCGAGGCAAATGAGTTCACTCTTACTGAAGAAAGGTCTCATTGAAAAAGTGCTTTGTATTGTTCACTCAGTAAATCAAGAACTTGGAGCAGTATATTCACTACACGGGATAGATCCTTAATGTCAAGCTAAACCATGTGAGACAAAAGGTGGGTAAACACTGCATGTTGCAGAATCCTTTGTACAGTGACAGGGCTTTGCATGTCGCTAACAAAGTCTTCTGGTATCAGTCGACATGGGACAGTAGCAACTTTGGTCCTAAGTGCCCTGGAGAGATAGAGGCTACAATGTCCGGTGCAGAAAAGCACACAAGCATTGAGAGAGCGTCCTGTTTTTTAAACTGAGGGCTGGGCAAGAAACTACAATTAGGAACCGTTTAGTAAGAGCATTCAAACCGATGAATATGTTGTGACTATGTATCCACAGTTCGATATACAGTGAGTAAATAGCTGACATGGTGGAAGCTTAGTTGAAAATGTATCTAGCTGGCACTTTCAGTCAAATATATAAGGGCATACATCGGTGGTGAATTACAAAAATGGCAAACAAATTTCTATCACTTTAAATGTAACTGATGGCTCTGCAACTTTTTTTCTTTTCTTCATTTTTTTCTTCAAATAACTGATACACACACACACAACATACAGATTTGACTGTCCGCCAGTGAAAGTGTTTGAGTGGGGAAGTGAAGTAATCCCAAAAGAGGAGTCCCAGACCAGCGTCAA
The DNA here is from genome assembly GCF_949606895.1 of Notothenia rossii. Lineage (NCBI taxonomy): Eukaryota > Metazoa > Chordata > Actinopteri > Perciformes > Nototheniidae > Notothenia > Notothenia rossii. The sequence continues at coordinate 11,326,236 of NC_136904.1, read as the reverse complement.
CATGTTCAGTGTCTCTGCCCTCAGCAGCAGAGCTAAAGCGTCTCCTCTGACGTGAGTCTCCTTCCAGGCCTCCCATCAGAGTCCTTCAGTTCTGGCTCTTCTGGAAGGAGGCCAAAACTAAAAGTACAAAATAACTCGTCCCCAGTGTCTCCCATAGCCTTGACAACAGCTCTGTCATTTCCTTCTGCCTTGAAGAAAACATGTCCTCTGGTTCATGGCCTCTCAAGGTGTAGCGTAGCTGCTCGTATCCTTCCCAAAGTTGTAATATTCCTCCATGTCATCCATGTTAGCCGTGGTGAGCTTAGTAAGGTTCTGGGAGCCACCATTGTCCATATTGTCTGGTGATGTGAAGTTGAAGTTCTGTCCTTCATACTCCCCCTGGTTATCCATTTCCGGAAGAACTACTGGGAAATACAAAACAGTATTGTTAAATACATTTCACATTCAAACATGTCTCTATGCTAAAGACATTCCTGGGCGAACTTTGGTCATTAAGGTTATAAACCATGTTTCACATTGTTGTGTTGCTTTAAGGTTAATACATATGGGTTGTGGCTTTAAAAATAACATTAACAAAATAATATTATTCATACATTTATGCTACAAAATGTCTGACTTTTATGTATATGGTTAATTAAAGCCTCAGAATTTCAAATCCTAGATAGTTCTCCTTTACTATTCTGATTAAAAAGAGCAACAATGAGCCGATACGTTTTGTGGAACAAAATAGGTCATTTTAATTAAGATTTGAACACTCGAACACTCGAACACTCGAACACTCCTTGTAGCCTGCTTGATTAAGAACTGTGAGGGGGAGATTTAGTGATTCGGGTTTTTTAGGGACTTCCTTCCAGAAGAGCCAGAACTTCAATAATGGTAAACATATTACAAATAAATTAAATGTTGCCTAAAAAAGTGAAAAGCAAAGACAAGCAAGAGGACGTGGATACCACAATGCATGAAACCTGGGGAATGCTTATAATGACATCATATCTTCCAAATAGCAATTGTTCATGTTTTCTTGCCTGTCTGGGAGAAATATGAATTTGTATTTAGAAACAGGAGCATGAAGGGGTCCAATTATATGATATTTACATATTCTGGCTTAGCACACGGATGATTCATTTGAATATAAGGCGTGTGGTGCAGTGGGTAGTGCGTTGGTGTTGGGAACAGGGGGTCACAGGTTCAAACCCCACTGCAGTCAGCACGTCGTTGTGTCCCTGAGACACTTCACCCTAAATTGCTCCTGTGGGGATTGTCCACAGTATTGAGTATGTAAGTTGCTTTGGATAAAAGCGTCTAACAAGTGACATGTAATAAAAACATAGATACAAATCCAACCTCAAAATTAAAACATTCACCACAGACACTGTAGTGTGTCCATCATTTGAATTTGTAGGCATGTGTATCATTTTATAGTTTGGATGTTCGCTTCAAAGCTGTCGAAGCATGCCATAAATGGGTTTACAGTCAGAGGGTCAGTGCTGGGGATTGTGAACAATCTCAGACTTTCAATGAGCCTCCACTCGCTAAATAAGACTTGTCAAATTATATATGTGAGAACACGTGCAGCGGCCTCACCTTGTCCTTCTGGCGAGACTTCCATCCCGTGCTTGACCTTCATGTGCCGGCTGAGGTTCCCCTTCAGGTTGAACTTACTGGTGCAGTAAGGACACTTAAAGGGCTTACTGCCAGCATGGAGGTGCATGTGACCCAGCAGGTTGTACATTCTGTTGAAAGACTTGCCGCACACCTGGAGGGAAATAAAGAAATCACATAAAATACTGACATTGATTGACAAGGACATCAACTCATTTAAAGGTTCACTTTAGGGTAGCTTCTTGCAGTTAGAGATGAAAACATCCTGCCTTATAACGGATGCTTCAAAGCTTAGAGTGAAATTCTCTCCCACACTAATGTGCATTTCAGCGTATTATCCTCCTCACATAATCCTGTTATATTAAATTAAACTGAAAATGCGCCATCACATTTCATTTCACACCAAAATTGATTGGAAAATCTTACACTTCCTCCAATCAATTCGGGCACAATAATATCCTGCATTATATTTGTTACTGTATTTCCACTTGTATATATTTTTGTTACTTTTTATGCTATTTTATTTCCATTTCAGAAGTATTTTTGACTGTTTATTTCTTGTGTCTTAATTTCTCTTATGTACAATGCCTTGTTTTTTATGCTACTGAAACGCAAACATTTCCCAAATTGGGATCAACAAAGTGTCTGTCTGTGTGTCTGTGTGTCTGTCTGTGTGTCTGTGTGTCTGTGTGTCTGTGTCTCTGTGTGTCTGTGTGTCTGTCTGTCTGTGTGTCTGTGTGTCTGTGTGTCTGTGTGTCTGTGTGTCTGTGTGTCTGTGTGTCTGTCTGTGTGTCTGTGTGTCTGTGTGTCTGTGTGTCTGTCTGTCTGTGTGTCTGTGTGTCTTTGTGTCTGTCTGTCTGTGTGTCTGTGTGTCTGTGTGTCTGTGTGTCTGTGTGTCTGTGTGTCTGTGTGTCTGTCTGTCTGTGTGTCTGTGTGTCTGTCTGTCTGTCTGTCTGTCTGTCTGTCTGTCTGTCTGTGTGTCTGTGTGTCTGTCTGTCTGCCTGTCTGCCTGTCTGTCTGTCCATCTATACTCTCTTGTATCCACTTCCACCACTCACCTTGCATTTGAATGGCTTCACAGGCAGGTGGACGATCATGTGGGTCTTCAGGGTCTGTTTCTGGATGAAGCTCTTGAAGCAGACGTGACACTGGAAGGGTCTGACGCTGTTGTGGATCAGCATGTGTCTCTTCAGGTTGGCCGACAGGGTGAACTCTCGGGAACACACGTCACACTTGTGGCCTTTCACCCCCTGCGGAGTCCAAACAGAAAGAAAATAGTTAATCCAGGTCCAATCCAAGTAATCCAGGGATCATTTCTAAACATCCATGAGCATATCGCAAACAGTAACAGCTCAAATGTAATTCTGCACATTTTTCATGGTGCCTTTTTGTCAAAATGAAGGCTAAAAAAACATAGCACACTGTGTAACCCATCATCATGGCAACAATATAACTTCCTGTTGTTTTCACTCCAAAGCATCATGGGATTCCAAAGCATTGAGATATGGTACAAGTAGTAAGATAAGGAACAATATTAGGAGGGACAAAATCCAATAATATGAACTGTTGTTTCATGTTGTCCCCCCAATATAGAGGTTTTACATAACTGCACTATCAACAGGGTTCTTATATCTCTGAAACTCCTATCTTATTTTATTTTGGGGGCACTGGTCTCTGAGTAGGCCCCAAGCATTTCACTTTGAAAACAACTGGCTTATCAACTGTAAGGTAGTATCTGATTTGATCTTCAACAAGGAAGGAATAACAGCTTAGAGCAGAGGGCTATGAAGGCAAACCAACCGGTTGTCCGGGATGTCAGTGACAGTTTTAAAATAATATCGTAACGACATTCACATCCTGCCAGTGGGATGGTTCTCATTTGTTTGATGATATCAACATCTATGGCAGCCATTTTGAAGTGTACCACAATAAATTACTTTAAGTACAGAGAAAGAAAGAAATCCTAAACGACTCATCTTTATTTGGTTCTTGTAAAATCGACCACATGCGACAGGACATGTATAAGCATTGAGCGGCAGCCGGAGAAGCAGAAAACATCTACAGCCCTGAGGCTTGTCAGCTGCTACACCACACACTCTGTCTTTGATGTCAGCACACACAGCAATTGGTTTGGATAAATGTATTCTGGTTTATTGAGGAGAACAACTATGCATTACAGGTCGCCAGTGGGTGAAGTGACTGTGTGTTTGTATAAGCAGAGAAATCTGGCTGACTGTCAGTCCCCCCCCCAATGTGTGCAAAACAAATGTGTAGTGTCGCTGTTTTCCACCAGGGGGAGCAGTGAACAGACTCCAGGCTTAAATACAAGAGAATATTCTCCCCACTGAGAATACCGCTCTCCCATTGTCATGATGACTGTGGCTTAGTGTTTTTGTTCTCTCGAAAGTAATCAAATTTAGATAAATCCTCTGGAATTCAGAATTTCTTTTGTCACTGTGTGATTTCTATTAGAAACTCTATCTATCCACTGCTCTATCTATACGAGGAAGTTAAAGGTCTGGTAGAAAAATACCTCATCCAGATGGAGATTGTGGTTTGGGAATAGAAATGTCAAGATGTCACATGTCATGTATTTTAGTACGACCTCAAACTGAATAATTGGTGAAAAGATAGTCCTGTAAGAATAAGTAATGCATTGTGATCTCTGTGTCACCTTCTCTCTCTTCCCTACCTGTGTGAGCGACTAATTGTGTGTCGAACACACAGGGGGGCATGTGCAATTACAGGCATTTCATTCAGATGAAACTATAATGAGGAGTACATGAAGAGGCTCAGTATTGCGATTTTACAGAATCAAATAGTTGTGACAAAGCAGCACCGAACCAACATATCTATTCCTGTCATTTCCTTCATCAAACATTTGATGGGGATTTATCTTGCAACAGATTTGTCCTTATTTGTTAACATGACACACTTCTTCAAAGCAAGATACTCCATTCTCCCCAGGACACTGCCTGGAGCTTATTGACTAGAGAAAGGGTGAGTGACTGTACACAGGCACATTTCCTGCTTATTAGCCCTCCAACAATAAATGGGTTTTAACAAGGATAGGAAAAATATGGAAAAAAGTCTGTCCTTGATTTGGGATGTTTTGCCGTTTACACTCACGTCTATGCTGCCGGACCCCGAATAAGTTTTAGTTACAATACAAGTCTGAAATAAGACACACAGTAGGTAAAGACAGAAGATGAACAGAGGGTGTGTGTGTGTGATTGCTTTTGTATTCTTCTTAGGGCTAGGCAATACAAGGAAAATCATATATCCCTTCAATGTTGACGAAATACCTCAATATAGATAATGTGACCGTATTGCAGGGTTGACCAATGAACATTTAGATAAAGTTTGATATCAGTAATGTGGATAGAAGTATTCATCTCAGAAAAATATATCACTTTTTTGTTATGCATCCTTAAAGCCAGGAAAGGATATTACTATATCTCAAAAAATACGATACATATTATCACAATTTCAATGACTTTACCCAGCCATAACTCTACTCTCCTTTTCTTTTACATTGCAAAAAGAAAACCCTCCACAGTCTGATTATCAATGCAGGAAATATTTATAGAATGATTTTAACAATAGCAGTCAGGAAGTCAGGGCATGAGAGGTGTCAGTACCTTGTGTGTGAGCGAGTGCTGACGGAGGTGGTGGAGCTGCACAAACTCCAGGCCGCACTGGGAGCAGGTGTAAGGCCTCGGGCTCTGGTGCTTCAGCAGGTGGTTCTGGAGCTGGCTGCGGTACGCAAACGACTTGTTGCACTCGGTGCACTGGAAGGTGTGTGGCCCCTGGTGGCTGGTCTGGTGGCGTTTGAGGTGGGCGTAGGTGGGGAACTCCATGCCGCACTGCGAGCACACATGGCATCGCCCACGCTCGTGCTTCACCTCGTGGGCCCGCAGCTCGCTGGGGTAGGCGAAGCCGCGGCGGCAGAAGCGGCAGCTGTAGGGCTTGATGTCGGTGTGTTGGAGCATGTGTCGTTTCAGGTGGCTGGTCTGAGTGAAGCCCTTCTTGCAGACGGTGCACTTGTGCGGCCGCGTTCCCTGGTGGGTCAGCAGGTGGGTTTGAAGGTGACTGGGCTGCTTGAAGAGCTTCCCGCAGTTCGGACAGGCGTGCGGTTTGATGCCGTTGTGGCCCAGGATGTGCGTGACCAGGTTGTACTTGGAGGTGTACGATTTGTCACACATGCGGCACTTCCAGCGCTTCAGACCGTCCCCCACGTCCACGCAGTAAGACTCGTCGATCTGGATGTTGATGTCCAGCCGGTCCACTCTGCGGCCGCCGTGCCGACGAGGAGGCTGGGGGTGTGGAGGCGGCTGGTGCTGCGCCGCCGTGTTCCCGTCCGTCCACATCATGTTCTGGCTGCTGTCCTCGTACTCGCTCGGCATGCTCATTTCCGCCGAATCATAGCTGCCCACTTCACTGGTCTGGAAGTAGCTGCTGATGGCCTCCTCCTGCTGCGTGGGCTTCATCATGTTGTTCACCGGGTGTTCCACCTCTTCCTCCTCCTCCCTGCCACCTCGACCGTGGGCCCCCATCGGGCGCTGGCCCTGCAGCCCTCTGTGGCCCTGCTCCCCTCCTCTGTGGCCCACCTGAGGGGGAGGAGGGTGAACGTGTGCGTTGGCTTGCGTCTGGTTGGTTACATCCCGCTCACACTCTACACAGTTCTTGTTGGTGCCTCTGAGCGTGGCCGGGTCCACTTGTACTAATCCGCCTCTGGGAGCCATATTGTTCAGCATGTGGACACAGGAGGGCATCCCAGAGTTCACCACTTCCCCTTTCACATGTGACGTGGAAATGTCAGCGCCTTGAAGGCTGTGGCGATCGGGACCCACCATTTTTGTGTCGGGGTGTTGAGGGGGCCCCTGCTGCCACCTCCTCTGACTGCAGCTGGGTTGCATCTGTCCTTCTTCTCCCAAGTTGTCTCCGAGGTAATCTCCGTTGGCTCCGATAAGCTGGTCTGCGTACTCGTAGTCGACTCCTTCTACTGTCGGTGCGGGGGACTCTTTGGGCTCGCCGGTGTAGAAGCCGTTGGGTGCAATGGTGGCGCCAAACACTTCATTCTGGGAGATGAGACCTAGCACGGCAGCCTGGGCCAGGGACAGCACAACCACTGGATCTGTCTGTGTGCCTATGTCCACCAGCCTGGCCATTACCTTGGGCTCACATCTACCCAGGCGCCGGCTCGCCTCCTCCTGGAACAGAGAGACAAGCAAAGACAAGACATCAGTACTGCAAGGAAGAAAATATAAATCTGATTAAAGAGATATAGTCAGTCAAACTTAGTTGTTCAGAATCATCTATGGTAAGATATTTTTAGAAAAAGAATGAAACCAAGGTTCTTATTTCTATCAGCGTTTTAAGTTGCATCGTCGGCAAGAAGGGTTTCACCGAAACGAGCCACCTGAAACATCTGATTGTTGTTTCACCGAATCTCTCAATTGATAACTTGCAAAAAGCACAACATTGTCGACACATAGGACACTTAGGATACCACTACATGGTCTATAATACGAACCAAGACCGCAAAGTAATGACAATAATTTACCAAGAGACAAACTACTGCAAACTGTCCTCCAACGAGAATGTGTCCTTCACCAAAGTGATCTGATGAAGACAAAAAGGTGTCGTAGGTCATCGTCCAATCAGAGCGTCACTTTGAGTCGGTTTTCAAGGAGGAAGGAAGGAGAAAAACACTATTTTTATTCTAAGGAGCCCCTTATTGCATCACAAGGAAGGAAAAACAAAGGAAGCAGAGAACATTTCCTCCTGCAGCGACTAACCTCATCACAAATCAATGCTAAGTAAACCTGAATCAGGACTGTCTTAAGGCACAGTGACTGAGACGCTGGAGCTATGAAAGACACCACCATCCTAATCCAGCGTGTTAACCATGTATGGCTTGTGTGTGTGTGTGTGTGTGTGTGTGTGTGTGTGTGTGTGTGTGTGTGTGTGTGTGTGTGTGTGTGTGTGTGTGTGTGTGTGTGTGTGGAGAATTAGATGGCCTATTGATCTACACACAGCACATATGCAAGTGCAAGTGGAGAAAAAGAGGAAGAAAAAACGGAGTTAGATTAAGAAATATAAAAAAGAATGGAAAAGCAGAAAGGGAGACAAAAAACATGGGAGAGCAGAGAGAGAACAGAGGGGGAGAAAGAGGAAAAGGCAGAGACAGAGGGAGGGAGGGAGAAGAGAGAGCTTAGAGCAGGCAATCGTCTAGTGGAGGGGAGGGGGGAGAGGGGGGAAAGGAAAAAGGAAAGGTAGAGAGAGAGTAAAGGAGAGATAAGGAGGAGGGGTGGGTGAGGAGGAGAGGAGGAGGAAGGCTGAGAGAGAAAGAGAGAGACACTGGAGAGGAAGGGGAGGGGAGTGAAAGAGTGAGAGGGTGAGTGTAAGGCAGCAGTCAAAAGAGAGCAAGAGGCAGAAAGGGAAAGAAAGATATGTAGAGACAGACAGAGAGAGGGGGAGGTAGGGAGAGAGAGAGAGACAGAGAGAGAGAGAGAGAGGGAGGGAGAGAGGGAGATGCAGTGAGCAACCAGAAGGAGAAATGAAATGACAAAATGAAAGCCAGACAGAATGAAAGATATACAAAAAAGAGAAAGGAAGAAGAGTTGAAAAAGGCGAATGGAGTTGAAGCCAGACGTAATTCCCAATTAGTGAGGAAGATGAATCTGCAAATGGCAACTTTAAAAACAAACTACAGAGAAGCATCTCAGCCAGCAGCTCTCCTCTCAGCTGTGAGTGTCATCGTCACAGAAACGACCACGAGCTACGAGCGAGAGCCGATGAACTCACCGCGCTCCTCTTGCTGTGAGGTTTCAGGTGCTTTAAGGATCTCATTCTTCACTGGAGTGTTGAGTGAGAACGGGCTACGTTCGCCTCCTATTTATACGTGAGGGATGAGAGGAGGCGGGGCTTACTTGGCCCGCCTCCAACCCTCTTCTTTTTCTTCAACACAGTTTCATTTTTGGTCGCACAAACATAAACCAGACACAAACAAACAAACGACGAATCAGCATGTGGGGAGTAGATTTAAAATAAACAAACAAGCAGCTTTGTAATGATTGGCTGGCACTTGGCTCCTTGGTAGTGTCATGATAAGTGGGCACCTCAAACATTTAAAAAACTCAAATGAAATGCACATCATATCAGTGTGCAACGATGGACCCTCCAGGCTGGCTCGCCTCACTCGACATCTCCGTCTGTCATTCTTTGTCTTTGTTTCTGCCTCTCTTCCTGTAGCTCTATTTATTACAGAGTCCCTTTCTGTTCACCCCAATGCATATCTCTCTCTCTCTCTCTCTCTCTCTCTCTCTCTCTCTCTCTCTCTCTCTCTCTCTCTCTCTCTCTCTCTCTCTCTCTCTCTCTCATCAAGTGAGGTTTATGAGTAGGGAAAAGTGTTTGAAGATTGTTTCATGCACGGACTCGGATGCAAGTGTGTGATAGGGAGAGGGAAAGAGGACGAGAAAGAGATGGAAGGTGACTGACAAGGAGAGGAGCGAATAAAAGAGGGAGAAGATGGAGAGGAAGAGGAAGGAAAGAATACTGAAAGAAAAGAGAGGGGAGGGGTGGATGGGAGACAGAAAAAAAGAGAGAGAGAAGGAGACAGAGGGGGATGGGAAGAGTGGAGCAGAATGCGGTAAAAGAATAAGAAGAAATGGAAGACGGATGAAGGGAAAGAAGCAGGAGGAATGAAGGTAAAGAGAGAGAATAAGAGGTATTGCGCTGCTGTTGATGATGAAGCTAATCTTCCTCTCTCCTTCCTTCAACCCCCACACACAAATGAAACCAGGTTCGAGGTTCGAGTGAGGAAAAACTTAAATCTCTTTTCACATCATCTGGTGGTGACAAGCTAAATTAGGGAAAGCACAGAGATGAGACGATGACAACGGTGGCCTGAGAGTCCAAAAAGGTCAAGCACATCCTGCCAATGACGAAACGAAAACAAAAGCTTCAAACTATGGAAGCAGGAGACACGTCTGTGATCAAAACTGACCAACACAGCATGCCTTTCAACTAAACGCCTTGTTCTTATGAACTGGAAAGTCAGAAAGCCTAACTGCTTCAATTTAAATAGATGGCTGGAGGACTTCCTAAACATCTTATGTATGGAAGAAGCTGCTTCCTCCCTGTTATACTTGGTTAAGCCAGACAACAGGCTTTGGGATAAGATAAGGGCTTTCCTGGACTCAAACCATCTCGGCTGTCAACAATAAATATAATAATATATATTAATAAATAAATATAAATAAAGAGAAATGAGGTATGAAGAAATAACGGTAATAATAATGAAAGAAGTGAAATTAAATGGGAAATGGATGAATAGGTGAATTAATCATAAGAGAAAGAGATGTGTGTGTGTGTATATGTACATATGTGTGCATATATATATATATATATATATATATATATATATATATGTATTTATTTGACTATTTATTTACCTATTAAACAATTAAATATACCTATATTATGAAGCAGATCATGTATAAATACAACGCCATGTGCATACATCAAATGTAACTGACACTGTAATCCCCCTGCCCCCCACCCTTCATGTTGTGTCCTGTCCTACTTGTGATGTATGTGAGCCATGTCCTTGTCCGTGTGTTTTTATCTTTTGAAAATGTTTAATAAAATATAAATGTTAAAAAAAAAAAAACTGACCAACACTTCCTTCAAAGAAAGGAATTGACCACCTTCATTCAAGATGTCTTTGCAAAACTGACTCGGTGTAAACACATGTTTGGACTCAAGAAAGGGTGCGAACAGACAAGCAAAGAGCTCATTTATTCAGCTGGAGTTCCCTGAGACGATGCGAGTCAATGAAAGCTGCCAAGAGTGAATGGTTGGTTGATTCTAATTGTAGATGCTGTTTGTCATTTCGTTGAAGGTGAGTTCTCTCTGCAACATGTTGTATAGCCACAGCATTACAATCCAAGAAGTGACCCTCATTCAAAGAGAATGCACCTTCTCATGGCCCAGAGCAAACTACAGTACAGTCCAGCTACAGTCGGAGCTATCCTCTGATTTGAATTGAGATGTGCAGAACAGCCCTGTGTTTCAAATGGCCCGGACAGCTTCTGTTTTTTAGTATGGCCCATTTTCAAGCTAGAGTAAGTGTACTCCCATGGGAGATACAGTGAAACACTTTGACTCTACGTGTTAAAGAACCGCCAAATGGTTCAACAAATGAAAAGGCATGTATCAGAAAGCAATGATGTGAGGATCAGATCAAAATCTATGAGATAAACTTAGTCTAGATAACAACAATAAACAAAAGAACATTCTGTAAATGTCATACATATGAGATAAATAAAAATAAAAACACTAATTAGGTTTGGGAGATCCGAATTGTAGCTTGAAACATATCTTTTTGATGATGGTTGATTCTTGGACTTTTGGCTCAATGGGCTCTATACATTATAGGAACTTTTCTGACTACATTTTGAATTGACAGAGATACAATTATCAGCATGTTTAAGACTAAGAAACACTTCGGGGTTCCCTGTCTTTTGGTTTATTTTACGAATGTTTTTAAACTAAATGTGTCATATTGGAGTATGCATAAAGAAATACTGCAGGATCTGAGACATGACAAGCGGGGGTGCCTTTGTTCTACTTCAATGATTTCAATGTTTTCGTCTACAAAATGAAAACTTTCAGCAAACGTTTTACATTCTCTGTGGACAATCTACCTTAAATAGTTTATTTTGCATTGTTCTGCTGTAAACTCTTAATGAAAACTTATTATTTGAACTGTTGCAGAAGTTCCTATTTTCTTTAAACTGATCAAAGCCCATCAGATAAATACAGTTTGACATAAATGGATATTTTGTAATGCAGCTACACAGCATGCCTAGGGGTAGGGCTGCTCGATTATGGCAACAATCATAATCTCGATTATTTGGGTCAATAATTGATATCACGATTATTAAAAACAATTATCCATTTACTTTGAAAACATCAATTTATTGGAGAAAAAAAATGTGACCAGTATGTTTTTAACAGTTGATTACCCTGAACTTTAAGTATAACTCAACTGAACAACAAATCCAAAAAAATGTAATAAAAAAAAAAAGTAATAATAATAATAAAAAAAGAATCGTTTTATTTCGATTACGTTGTTTTCGTAATCGTTGCAAGCCATAATCGTAATTGCGATTAAATATGATTAGTTCACAGCTAGGGGTGTGACTTACATTTCTCAACTGGAAGAACTCCTGATCCCTTGGGTTCCTGAGAACTCTTTAGTTCTCATGAACTAAGTACAGATCGCGTTCACACCGGAAATTAGTTCCTGGGGGTGGATTAGGCAAATGAAGCTGCTGACTTCACTTCTTCTTCTTCTGCTTTGGGTTTACTGGCAGGCCGCAAACAACTTCACGCCGTATACTGCCGCCCAAAATCCCCGGACGGAAGTCCCCGGAGTTGGGGACTGGCTTCAGTAGAAGCTGCTGGGAGGTAAAAAAAGGTTCTCTAGAACTAATTTAGTTCCTGGGACTTTTTGGTGTGAACGCAACTAAATCGTAGTTTCCAGGAACCTTTGTGTGTGTGAAGAGTACTTGGTGTGAACGCGCCTATAGGGTCAAAGAGTAAGTCGATTAAACAAATTAAATTATCAAGCACAATGGCAAAACAATATCAGGTTAAAGCTTATAAAATGAGGACTTTCTGCTTTTCTTTGTTTTACATTTATTTTTAGGATTTTAAATTGTTGGTTGGAAAAACACATACGTATATGCTACATGACATCACTTTGAAAAGGTGACATTTTTTTACATTTTGTGGAATTAATAATTACTGTGAGTTGTAGCATTAATTAAAAAAAAAAGATTTGTACTTAATTATTTAATCATGGCAATAGAAAGTGAACTCAAACGATAAGATTGCACGAAAATTAGTTTTCTCAAAAAGTGTCGATTGGATGTCTCTTGACAAAATGCGACTTGGGAGTTGTAGTTGACTTCTTGAACCATGTTTTTTTATGTACACAGTCTTGGACCTTTGACTTTTGTATCAAAGAACCAAACAGTATGGTCTTTAGGAGATTAGTATGAGACTACTTTTACTTTCTCAGATCGTACCCAACCCAAGCAGCAACACTTTTACCTGCAGTTAAACTTCAACATGCATCAGACTGCAGGTAAGGAGTCCATCCCGTCTGTGCCGCTGAAAGGTGAGGCCGCCCGTCACCTGGTTCCTCTAGTTTACATTCCTGAAAAGACGATGACTGTCATTTGCGGTTCCTTTGTAGCTCGGCCAGTTAGCCACTTGTTGAACACGGACAAACAGCACCGGCATGTCGGAGTAAACAGCTGGCTCTGGGGAAGATTGCTAAAGGAGGAAGGCTTTTATATTTGGGGTAATGTGAATAACAGAGGCCAGGGAAAAGCACCACGGACGGGTTGAATAAGAAACAAACATGTTGTGATGGGGATAGAGAGATGAAGCTTTATTGTAGAATCCGAACAGTTTCTAACCCTAATGTGTTTTTGAGCGATAGAAATATATATTTTTTTAATAAAGTTTGTATTAGAAATGTCATAGGGGACGAGTGTGATGAACAACAGGATAGAGAGAACATGGAGGAAAGAGAGAGAAAGGGAAACGGCAGAGGACAAAATGGGGGCGTAATAGAGGAAGCAGAGAGAGAAAGAGAGAGAGAACAGATGATTGCACGGAATGAAAGAGGGATTGAATGGGGAGGGAGGGGAGGAGATAAAGAGAACAGGGACGGGAGGGGGAGTGAGCGAGTGAGCGAGTGAGGGAGTGAGGGAGTGAGGGAGAGAAATGGTGGAGTGAGTGAGAGGGAAGTAGAGAGAGAAAATGAGAGGCAGCAGTGGGGGAGGGGAGGATGTGGAGGGAGAGCAAGCAAGAGAAAGAGAGAGACAGAGAAAAGAGGGAGAGAGAGAGAGATGGGGCAGGGAGCAACGTGAGAGCAAGACAGAGAGAGGGAGGGAGAGAGAGAGGAGAGGGAGAGAGAGAGAGATGGGGCAGTGTGCAACGTGAGAGAGGGGGAGAGCGAGAGGAGAGGGAGGGGTAAAGCGTGATGGTAACCGAGAGCAATAGACAGAAAGGGAGGGAGAGAGGAGGAAAGGGGAACAGAAAGGGAGAGAGAAAGAGACAGAGAGAAAAAGGGGGGGATGGGAAGAGAGCTGGAGAGAGAAAAACAGAAAGAAGGAGCACAAAAAAAATAGGGAGTGAGCGAGGGAGAAGGAAAGCTCAAAAATCTCGCTCTATTTGGTGGTTTCAAAAACATGGCTGCAGCAAGAAAAGAAAAAGAAGAATGGCAGTGTTGGTTTTTACAAACACACACACACACACACACACACACACACACACACACACACACACACACACACACACACACACACACACACACACACACACACACACACACACACACACACACACACACACACACACACACACACACACACACACACACACACACACACACACACACACACACACACACACACACACACAGCTGACCAATGTAAGGTTAACACTGCTCCATTTTACTGTGAGGTGGTCCTCTTCCTACAAGGCTCAATGTTGAGTACAACAAATATTTGGGTCAATTGTATTTTAACCCAGATAATGACCTTTATTGCGGAGGTTTTTAAAGGGGCCATCCCCTCTGACACTACCAACACGCTCCTCATCTCCTCCTGGTTTTCTAGATATTCAATCATGTCATTTTTGGGCTATACGTTTTTTTTGGTCTAAATTGACAAAATGTAAATATGCAGAATTAGCTTTTAGCATGTATGCAATGTACAGACAACAAATACTAGATTGTAGCAATACTAGTACTAGAATACTTGATTTCTTTGTCATTGTAATCATAATTCTTCTCGTAGTCACATTTATTCAGTCTTTACACATCTGCAACACCTCATTTAGTTCAAGAGTTATCTTGAATCTGTTATAAAAGTTCCATTTAAGTTATCTCTTCCTCATCAGAAACATTATGATACCACTATAAGAGTGACAAAAAGAAGTACTCATGGAAACATTAACAAAAGGGGTGATGAAAATACATTTGGAAAAAATACATAACTTTTGAGTTGGAATCGATGACACATGTTGTCATTTTAAGCCTTCCTAGAACACAGGAAGTGCAGGAGAATACAGAAGTCAGGCCGACCACTATGGTATGATACTATGATCAGCACTGCCATGTTTCTCTCTAAAACTCTGATAATATGCTTTTAGAAAATGTGTCAGTTGAGCCAAGAGAGCCAAACAGCATTACAACTCAGTAACTCTCCCAATGTGATCTCGAAGAACTAGTGCCAACAAAGGCAAAGAAGAACGAACTTGTCAGCCGTTCATTATCAGGGTGGTTAATAAGAGAGTTAGCCATGCAACTCAGTGATGCAACTGGCTAGTAATTTGGTCCAATTCTTAATAAAAGCAATTCATTCTTAGGGAAGTCCTTAGTTAAGGCAAATAAAGTCCCAAGTCAGGTCCCTCACCAGTCTCCAGTTCCTTAAGAAAGTGACCGCCACTCTATTTTAGTCCAAGTCACAGTGACCCAAGCCCACATCTCGTAGTAATTGCATCTCTAAATAGGTATGTGTGAAAATGGGCAGTGCTCCAAGTGTCTGAAAATGTTTATTCGTAGGCAGTGGCCCCGGTGATTTTGTCCAATATAAGGAACACAGTTTGAACTTGTCCTTTATCACATTTCAAACACAATACACACAAAAATAACTTGTGAACCACAAGTAAAGCAAACTCAAGAATGCATTGCATCTATAGTCATTATGCAAGCAAGATAGAGGTGGTTGCTAAAGAGATGTAGTTATAGGGTGAGAAAACTCAAAGTTCTGTAATTTAACACACACACATTATACTGGGTGTAGGAGCCAAAATGCTACAGTATTTAGCCCAAGTTTATTATTTGTATTATTATTATTATTATTATTATTTGTGAGCACTTCCGGCAATCGTCACATGGGTGTGGTTTGTGTATATATGTCACCGGTTTCATGTCGGATGCGGATGGCAGAGGGTGAGCTTGAGCTGACATTTTTTCTGTTGACCGTTTTTGTCCCTCTAAGTTATTGTGTATTTTGATTTTTGTTTATTAAATATCTTCAACCTATCTTTCTTCAGTATGGACTTTCTCAATGAAAACGCGTCGCAGTAGAAAGCCAAGCTTAGCCTCTCGGCGACTCAAACTTAACTGGAATTGAGCCGCCACACTGGGTTCAAATGACTGAGCCCTGGTAAAAACATTTTCTACAGTGAAGGGATAACATTAAAAGGAAATCTGAATAAAATGGAGGCCAATAAGAAATGCAAATGCCTCCATACAGTGCTGGACGGATCACTGAAATACTGCAAAATCGAAGTTGTGGGCACCGAGGGTCGAGCGTAACTAACCCTGGGTCGAACTGCAGCTCAGTGACCAGTTACGGTACGTCCACACGGCAGCGTGCGTTGAAGCTTGTCGGTGGGCGTGTCTCGTGCGACCAACAACCAATCACATTAATCTCCCGCCCTGGACACACACAAGCACGCAGTTTGATTGGCTAGAGCTTGTACCGGCATAGGATTTGGTTGGCTGGCGCTTCCGTCGACGTTTGAAAAGTTGAACTTTTCTCAACTTTGGAAGCGAACAACGGAGGCAAAGCGACGGAACCACAATGCAGTTCGGCAAAGCGTGACGTCACCCCATTCAAAGTGAATGGGAAGCGTCTCCGTTGAAGCGACGCACGCTGCCGCGTGGACAGGCCGTTAGCCTCTAGCTCATATCTTAAATGTTCAACTAGATTAACAACAAGTCTAAACATAAAGAGAGTTGGAAGTGCTTGCTTGCTTACTTGTCCCACTCTTTCATATAATTGTCTTTTTTGTTATAGGGGGACAATACATAAACTCAATTACATTTTGATAGATATACATACCTTGCATTTAACGTTTTAAAATCTACATTCAACTGCTATCTACGAAAATGCCATCTCACCTTACACAAGATTTAAATGGCAGACTTAAGAAGCATATTCAGAGAGCTTCAGGCAAGTATACAGTATTATATATTTATGAAGAGCTGTCCTTTGGGAATAAGGTCCAGAACTCCCAAAAACATGGTGTGTTAGCTGTTCCTGGTAACATCCTAATGTGTGATACACAGTAACACACATTAATAATATTTTTCATGTAGATATGAATGTTCTGCGAGATGAAACTAGTGTGTTTTAAAGTGTAAGAAAAAGTTTGTAGAGAGCACTTGTCCATGGACAAGTGAGTTTGGCAATTTACTTGTCCGAATACATTTTTCACTCGTCCAGAAAAATCGATCGGCATCGTATTTTACATTTTCCCACGGTTTTTACGGTAAGATTTTACTGCATCACACATATGGATGGGTATCGTTTGGATTTGAACGATTCCGGTTATGCTTTTCGATTCCGGTTCTTTTCGGTTCTTGATTCTGGTTTGTTGAGAGGGTAAAAATAAGTCCCATGACAAACTGGGAGAAAAATATATTTATGAAAACTTTAAAGGTCCCATGTCATGGCCATTTCCACTGATCATAATTCCATTGTTGAGGTTTACTAGAATAGATTTATATTGTGCAATTTTCCAAAATCACTTTGGTTTCTCATACAGCATCTCTGTAAACTACGTGTATTCACTGAATTTCACTCTCTGCCTTTAACGGCTCGTTGTAGCTCCAGTAGCTCCAGCCCCCAACCTCCCTGTGAGCAGTGTGCTCTGATTGGTCGGGACGTTGTGAATCGCGCTAAGCTCCGTGGAGGTGTTGTTTCCTTGTTTAGTGATACATAGCGAAACACAGCCAAACTCATCCTGAGCACACACAAAGTCACAGCCGAAGTAAAAACAATAAGTGTGGCTTGATATTGAGTAAGAAAAAGGTTGATAAACGCTGAGAATGGGTCTGCAGAGAGAATTTTGCCACGATCCCAACTGTCTGTTACCAGCCTGCAGCCAGGGAGCAGAAATCAGCAGAGCTGTTTGCACTGAGTGTGTGTGTGAGGAAGTCCATGGATTGGTCAATTTGGACCAATCAGTGGGGGAATTAACGTAGTTGCTCCGCGGGCGTAACGTAACGGCTCCACGGATTGGTCCATTTCGTTCCGGGTACGGTTGATATCATGCGTACCCGGAAGAATCAAATGGACAATGACGTATTTCCAACGAGGCGTTTTGGGGAGGTATTTTCTGTGTTAGAGTTTTACTCGCTACAGGGTGTACTTTGAGGGTTTGTGACTCTGCAGACCGTTTACATGCATAAAAACCTTCATAACACAGAAGGGGACGGTTAATAACCAGAAAAGCATGACATGGGACCTTTAATTCGAATCTGTATTCCTATTTAAAAATCACTTCATACTGTTTAATTTTGTTACGGTTATTGAATACAATTATATACAAATAACTGTTTAGTTAGTTCTAAGTGGTGCAGTTTGAGAATGTACAATTGGCCCAGTCTCCTCTGATGTTAAACTGCAACCTGCCTGTGAGACAGAGTCCAACCACACAGTCTGTGTCCAACACATGTCCTGCAATAAACATGCTGCAGCTGCCCAGCTGCTCACTGTTTGTAAAGTGAATAAATAGTATTTTCATTTCAATAATGTACTTTCTATACCCTGCTTCGTAAACAATACTGACATTCCTGTGCTCCTCCGAGTCTGGGGGTCCGGGGATATGAGGACAGCTCGAGGACACAGAGAGGGAGGCTGATTTAATTCATAAAGGAAATGGCGGTCAATATGAACAATATAGGAGCTAAAACGCTTAATAACCTTCATTACGTCACTATGATAATGTGAAAGTTTGATTGAGGTAGCATGAACTTATATACAAATGTTATGAACAAATAACCGTTGTATCCATAGGCGTTTTTTCCTCATTTCTCAAGTTCTGTCAACAGTGACACGGTAGGCACAACAAAACATTTAAAAGCTTAAATAATGTACATGGGATTTAATTCTGATAAGGCAAAAGTGTTATTATAAATATAATATAAACATATATATACAGGGCAGTGTTTCCCACAGATCTGAAATATACTTGGGGGGTGGTGGTAGCGGGGGGGGGATGGGGGGTTGAGGTGACGTGCAACAACATTAACCTTTCTGTTGCTCGCTTGTTAGCAGACCATTCACGCGATGGCAGAGCGAACAGGTACAGGCAGGGCCCATAATGATAGCCCTATAGTTTAAATCTACTACCCACACAAACATATGGAAATGGGTTACTATTTAAAAAAAAAAAGTATTTATAAATGTATTTAGGAACCTATCCATGTGATTATAAGTGGGGGTCGACCTCAAATCCTCTAGGGGGGTCCGGGGGCATGCTCCCCCGGTAAGATTTTAATTTGAGTTAAATGCATCAATCTGGTGCTTTTTGAGGGGAAAATAAAGAGACTAGATCTATGGAAACACCTATATTAAACAGAACTGTATACATTTCAATAATCATAAAATCATGGCCATAACCAATAACATACCATTTCCAATATGAAAAAAACACTGAAACTTATAGTTATGAGTGTGTCTGTGCTCCTGAACCAGCCTCTCCTGTCTCTCTCCTCTCTCCTAGTTTTAGCTCTCAACAAGTTTTAAAAGTGTATCTTACCTTTTTTCACCTAGTTAACTTTTTATTTATTTATTCATGCATATTTTACTAATCACATTACATGACATTTCATTTAGCTGACGCTTTTATCCAAAGCGACTTATAATGACCGATTACAGAGACATTCTCCCTGGAGTAACTAAGGGCTAAGTGCCTTACTCAAGGGCAAACTAGAATGAACTCACAGCCTTCCGATCTTCAGCCCACCTCACTATCCATTAGACCAATCACTACCCTCTCAAATGGAAATATGTGTTTACATAAATGGTGACCACACCATTTGAGACCCACTGAGAACTTAGACTAAGTTAACTATCTAAACACTCAGAGTCCTTTACCTCAACTGAGCTGAGGTTATCCCGAGCTTGAATGACACACAGAGACCAATCAAGGGCTTTGATTTATGATCTGTATGACAGTGGCCATGTCGGCAGGCCACAGGCCATCATGTAGACAGCCAGTCACCCTGTGTGAGGCAGGCCACTTAACAGGCCAGAAGGAGGCGAGATCAGAGCAAGGGAGCGAGGGATCATTGTCCACAAGTTAATCGATCGCAGATGGCGTCGTGGTCACGGACGAAAAAAAAAAAAAAAAAAAAAAAAAAAAAAAAATTAAAAAAAAAAATTAAAATACCTAAATGGGTCGCGAAATATACTTGGGCGGCCGTTAATATACCTGGGCGGCCCGCCCAAGTATAGTCTATGTGTGGGAAACCCTGCAGGGTATATGCAGGAATCCTGAAGTCAAATGTAATACCTTTTAAGACCTTTTTTAAGACCCTTTCCATACATTTTAAGACCTCATCGCAACTTTGAGTTCTAACCGGTTACATTGGCTACACACTTTACCTCACATTTACTATATTGATTGTAAGATAGCAAAACTAAACAGAGTGCAGACAGACTACTGAAGCCTCCTTTCCACATGAACTTCAACCTCTCTGTGAAGGTCAGGTTTAATGCAGTATGCTGCTTTTTTGCTTCTGTAGACTCTGTGCTCTTTCATTCCAGTAAAACTCCTCAGAAACCATTATAAACCAGTATTTGACCAATAAACAAAACAATTGACAAAACTTTGAACAATGAAATATGTTAAACTTTGGTGAGCTTCAGCGGGTAATGCCATATAGGAGCTCCCTCACAAATACCCAGGGGTTAAATTGGGCTGGGGCTGTCCGGGGCTAAGCCCTGGCACATAGGACGATGCTCTGACGTCATCACCCTCACACATTTGTCATGTTTACAAAAAAGGATATAAATGTTAAGACTTTTCTCGTTCTTAATATAGACTATATTTAGGGTCTATATGTGTTGACTTTAAAATAGCAGATCTCTGTGACCAGATATAGTTTGGCTTAGACCTCGGCCCCACAAGGACGCATACGGTAAAACGCATACGCAAGCGCAAAAAAGGCTTCAGTCCACACGCATTCGATTAATTAACGTGTCCGTTCACACTAGACCCCTGGAAATGCTGGAAACGATGTAGTACATATGTCAGGCCTGTAAGTGGCGCTGCTGCCGCCCGAAATACACCAAAAGCAGCGAAGAAGACCCCGGAGCATGGTTGCCATGGTTGCCCTTCTGTTTATTCTCCGTGGTGGACGGCGTGTTCTCCTGCTGTATCTCTCAGGTAGTCCACAAGCAGATGAAAAACACGCACCTCTCCGCGTCTTCCAAGGAACGAGGGGACCGTGCGGCAGTTTCCATAAAAAAAATGTTCCACCGGTCAACATGTCCGTTAAAGTTTAAATCTTCCGTACAAAATTAGAAAAGTGCCGGTCAGAGGTCTTCTTTGTTATTTATTGAGCTTTAAAACAAATTGATAACGACTCTGTTCTCTGTACAATAATATAAGAATATTTAATAAACGGTGACTGCCTCTCTTTCCCTTTCCCTCCCCCTCTTCTGACAGCCCAGCAGCAGCAGGAGACGTGGGGAGAGGGAGGCGGGCTATTTCATCGTTATCAGAAAATGATCATATAGGGTACACAAGGAGCCGTTGGACCCCCAGAGCGTTGCGTATGCTGTTCTACCCACCTTGGGACCCGTTACCGTAGTCGTTTAGTCCCCTCCACCCCACACAGAGCGGAGTAAGGCAACGAAACTTAAAATAATAAGCAGCATTTTACGGCGCGCTATGCATGGGGCTGCCTTGTGGGGTTTCCCGACATGTCGTTTCAGTAAATTAAAGGGTGTTTCATGTTGTCGTTGCTGTGAACCTTCTTAATACCTTGGAAAATGCCGTTTAATACTTTTTAATAGCCTTAATTTTCGCTGAATTGATTTATCAACTTTTAATACTTTTTAAGACCACGCGGACACCCTGATATATATATACACATTATGTACAAAAATCTTTTTCTTCTGCCTTTATCTGTGCCACGCTTCAAAGCAGTTTCGGTCAACTACGACACAGAGGGCAACATCACAGGCTCCTCCTCCTCCTCCATGTCAAAAAACAAGCTCATAGCTTGACTCACGTTCAGAGTTCTCTTCATCATAGTTGAATCTTCAAAACTCTAAATCTATCTAACTATATCTAAATCTTCAATGTTTGTCTGTCACTTTACTTCAATCGCAGTCTCCCGCCGTCTCTCTTCGTCTCCCGCTGCCTGTCTTCGTATATCTTCGTCTCTCTCCATTTCCCGCCGTCTCTCTTCGTCTCGCTTCGTATCACTCCGTTTACCTGATTACCTTGGTTATGGCTAGAAAGGATCAGTCTTGCGTAAAACTCTCGCGAGAGTTTGGCTGAATGTCACGTGGCTGAATGTTTACGTTTGGCAGGCAGCCTTTCAGTTACGATCGTTAACATCAGTTGGCCACAGCAAATGATGGTGAGAAGCTAAACTATCTATTAATTATATCAATGACAGGGAGTGTGATTGTTGAAATAGGGTGTTAGGGGTCTTGTTGGTATTCAAAGAAGAATGACAACACTGTAGATCACCAACACTATGGTTTATTTTTTTTCACAGGCAAGTCAACGTTGTCGCAGTAAAAGTCCCAAGATAGCTCCTGGTGCAATACAATGTTCCCTTGCAGTGTTTTACTATTAAGTCTGATGTTTCTCTATTAATATTGCTGCTGCATTAATCTGTATGTTGCATCATGTTACTGCTGTAGATGTGTTTCCGAGCCGCTCCGATTACAACGAGAGTTACAACGAGAACGTGACGTCATATTTACACTAGACGGATCCTTTCTAGCCATAACCGATTAGGTTACCCCCTCCCTGGTAAATACATCCTGTTGAGCAGAATCTACAGTTTCCAGTATTTTCCGTTTCGTAAAATGATAAAATACGGCGAAGATATCGAAATATGTGCTTCCATTATTCATACTTTTGAAATATATTTGTATTAACTTTATATCATCGTATCTCCGTGTTTATTGGGTATTTTTGCATGAAACAAAGACTTGCATATAGTTTCAAGCCAGTACTTTCGACGGAAATACACATATACACCCTGTTGAGCAGGATCTGCAGTTTCCAGTATTTTCCGTTTCGTAAAATGATCAAATACGTCGAAGATATTCAAATATGCTTCCATTTTTCATACTTTTGAAAAGTATTAACTTTATATCATCGTATCTCCGTGTTTAATGGGTATTTTTGCATGAAACAAATACTGGGACATAGTTTCAAGCCAATACTTTCGACAGAAACACACGGCAATGTTGTCCGGACTGTTGTTTTATGCGGCACCGGCTTGAACAGGTCATGTGATCTGATCACGCCGGCGTGACGGTCGACTCCAAAGGGGAAAGCGGCGAGATGCATTTCCTTAGGAATCGACAAGCAAAACCACAACAATGGCGACACGGAAAATTTACGAATTAGTTCTGCCTTTTGTAAGCTGAATTTATCAATGATTTGTCAATAAATAAGGGCGAAAAACTGCACTTGTCCATCGGACAAGTCAATTTAAAGATCTACTTGTCCGATATTGTAAATAACACGTCCCGGACGGTGGGACGTGTGCTTTTTCGAACACTGAAAAAAAGGACATAAATTAACCTTAAAGCTTTTAAATGATGGCCCCAGATTTTCCTTTTATTCCATCCATGTTTCACTCTTACTGTATGTTTCAAATTCAGAAAAGCATAATTAAAATGTCAGAACAGAAAGCTCTTAAACAAATCACTTTGAATGGAATTACGAGAACCTGCACAATTTAAAGTCTAAATAAATGTCGCCTCTGCTGCTCTGTTAAATGCTGCTGTGGGTCTACCATTTTGTTCCAGAGCTTTGTAACAAACAGTTTCAAACTATACATCCCTCTCTTCTCTCCTCTCTCCCATCACTCTTTCCTCATGTCTCCATGGATACACCCCTCCCCTTTTCTCTCTCTTCCTTTCACCCCCTTTTCATCACTTCCTTCTTATATGTTCTCTTCCAGGAACACTCATGTATTGCTGATTTTTTACTCAACAAGTCTCTCCCTAACAGACTTTATCTGATCGGAGATGATCTACAACAGCGCCTCCAGAGATGAGAGGGAAAAATAGTGCCTTGCTCAAGGACACTTCAGACCATTTTTCCTTGCTTAACATGTTGCCTTCTTAACCTAACAGTGGGTTCCTAAAATTTGAAATTCATGACAGAACGGACAGCTGTCAAAATTAAACCTTAAAAATAAACAGCAGACAAGCACCTATTGGCTGTGTGTGAAAATGTAAATGTAACATAAAAGGGAATCAATATGTTCATAAGTAAAATATATGGATGAAATTGTGTACAAGAGGTTTAGTGATCCCGTAATACAACAGTGACAATTTCAGAAAATACGCTTTTTGTAATAATCCTGAAGATTTAAATTTTGACTCGGTTAAAGGTGGGGTATGTAATTTTGGAGAAACCAGTTAGAGTGCGCTAGAATTTGAAAATACACAACCGGAAAAAATCTGCCACTTCCTTACAGAGTCCCTCCTCCAACACACACTAACGCGCACATGACCAATGAGGGCACGAGATAAGTTTGTGCACAGATGGAAGGCTGACAGGCAGGTAGGCCATCTAGTTATTTTAGCCGGGCCGGCTCAGATGATTGGTCGTGCTTTTTACAGCGCCACGGCTTCCACAGATGACATTTTGTAATGGATTTATTGTCAAAGCATTTAATTTATTCATTGCTATCGGGATGTTAAGAGCATTCCATGGAATATAACAAAAAGTGTTTCTGAAATAAATGACATACCCCACCTTAAGTCTAATGGTGATCTTGCCTACTGATGAACGCGCTTGCATTTGGGTGTTTGTGTCATGATGTATCAGGTATAAATCACAAAAGCACTGCATTTCTGGGAAGTGAGATCCAGCAAACACACAATGACCCCTTATTGCCCTAGGTGCCACCAAAGACAATGAAAAAAAGATCTCCCAGATTCTTACATTACAGTTTTTTTTTTACCATTTTACCTTCAATGACAGTAACAGCAAACAGTTTCACCACTGCATGCCAAAGAGTGAGTCCATTACAGGCCACAGTAGAAGGCGAATACAAAAATATGCTGTCATAAAACGGCAGGAGAAGTGATATAATTTAAAACGGTGATAATTTGCACATTTTCACACAGTCTCTCTAGGAAGTCCTTCACAGTGTTCAAACCGTGGCTCCTTTCTCAAACACAACAAGCAAATAAAATAAATGTTTTTGGACACTGTCCCGCCTTCTCCGGATTCCTAAACGGTTTAGCAGGCTGACGGCAGCCCAGATAATGCTTACTGGCAGATGTGTGACAAACATGTTGCCCTTCTACCATCAAATGTTTCTATAGTTAATTCAACATCAGCCTGGATTCTAAGCAATTATACACCTTGCAGCATTTCTTGGATAAAATCTGTTCAGTATGAATTTATTTGCATCACATTCATGCGCTGCAAGC
Organism: Notothenia rossii; assembly: GCF_949606895.1. Lineage (NCBI taxonomy): Eukaryota > Metazoa > Chordata > Actinopteri > Perciformes > Nototheniidae > Notothenia > Notothenia rossii. Next base: position 11,301,103 of record NC_136904.1, on the reverse strand, counting down.
TCCTTCCTCACATCTACAGCTGATTCTCAGCAGCCGGTACACAAACAGTGTTACTGAGTGAACCCAGCAGCAAGGTCAGACTGTATGCAGGGGGCAAGTTGTGAGGTCTTTACTCGGGCGCATGTTTGTTTAAATCTTATTTTAATATTTGGAATTTGTTGGCTTGGTCATGGCATCATATCTATTTGAGGAAAATGAATAATACATTACCGTGAACTAAATATGGCGGTCAAAATGTTATCTATTAGCTTGAACAGATCTTTAGTTTTAGTCTTTGTATGGATCCCATTGCTTTTCCTTTCCTTTAGTGAATCTGATGTGGTACAGACATGGTTTCTCTTAGTCCTCATACTCATTTTAATCTACAAAATACTATTAAACTAGCAACTTCATTATCAATGTCTTTAATACAGCTACTTGTCACCCATTTACAGCCTTAGCGTAAACCAGATATCAGCAGTAATGGCTACAACACAAGGTGTCAATAAAACAGATACTCAATGGCCTTCCTGTCAACTCCCTCAATAATAATGTGTGTCTGTCCACAGAGGGGAAGCTAAGCTGACCACAACAAACTTCATAACTACAGATGAAACTGCCTCAGCATCACTGTTCAGGTACTGCAGTGTCATGATAAAAGCCTCATTACTGACAGAGAGAGTAACAGTGTGAAAGGACAGAGAGGGAATGAGAGGACAGGAAACAGAGGCGATAAGAGAAGGAGACAAAAAAGAGAGTCGTCCACAACCACATACACACAATGCATGCACTCAAACACACACATGGCTAAAATTACATTCAAGAGGGCATGAACTAGGCCACTGATCTGCACTAGGCAGGAAAGTGGTAGTTTGCTAAGTGAACAGAGGCTTTCAGAGACATCAAGGTTGCAGGCTAACACCAAATGTGGTTACACGTGACCGAAAACTCATTATCATTGTCAGTCCGGTGGCTAATAATCAAGATCCAACCAGAAGAGGAAAAAGGGAAAACATGGAGCAATCAGTCGTCGTTATTCATGAGAATGTATAACGAGGATATGAGAATAGAATACTTTAACTCATACTTCAAATCATTTCAGCTATGAAATAATGACCAGATTATGAGGTACCATGTTCTCTTAAACTTAAAAAAAACAACAACGTTCAACAGCTTATTTTCTTCCCACTGAGAGTTTGGCAAGATTTGAGAGGAGTGACTGGCAAACAAACTCATCAGACAACTAGTAACAACCTCGCTCAGTAAAAGTTGGCAGACACGGCTTTTAGCCAGACCAGCAGCGAGACCAAAACTGACAGGCACGACTCGCACCTAATAAGCATCACACACTGGAGTTGTCTATTAAAAACTTCCTCTGCTTACACTCTATGAAGCTGACTGGCTCAAATTGTATTGGAATTTTTAAATTCTTCTATTATGTATTAACCAACAGAGATCTTTTTTGCCAGTTGTATGGCTTGGAACAAAAAATGAACACTACATTTTAAGCATAAATAACACAACTAAGAGACTACAGTGAGTAGAGGGCTTTGATTACAACTGTGTTCAACATCTTCTTAGCTTTATAGCATGCCAACATCGCACACAACACAAAGAACAGCTGAGGCAGCAATTTCACCAGTTTTTTAAAAGTCTGTCTGACTCATCCGTCGGGGACCAGGGTTGTCCGAACAAAAGTGTGCCAATTTATCTAATAGATGTTGAGATGTTTCGCAAAATAGTTGGAAACTTTTAACAGATGGTGGAGCTACAGGAACATTTAAGGGATTGCCATAGTTATCCGGGATCATCCTCTGAGGATCATGAAAATCAAATATCATTGCAATAGTTCCAATAGCTTTTGAGATAGAGATCCCTGGCATTAGCTTACTTATTAGGTAAAACACAGGCCATCACAGGACAATTTGCTATCAGCTGTTTCAATCTAGATCAGGTGTTGAGCATCTCTATAAACAACACTGCTTTTTCTCATAGGTAAAAAACAAATGTTGAAAACACTCTTTTTATGTCAAATCATAGTTATATTTTAAATAACATTTATTCCCATGGCCCGGAAGTCAGATAATGATGCCAACGGTTGTGATATAGCTAAAACATTCAACAAAACGTCATCTGCTATGCAATGGTAGAATAGCAAGATGCATGTATTATTAAAGCCATATAGAGAAAGCTGTTAGCCCACTTAACAACACAAAGCTAGATTTCAATTTTGTTTACAATTAATTCAATGTTGCAGGCCGTATTTTTCCAGAAGCCCTTGTCATTGTGGCGTTCCAATAGGCACGTTACACTCATACATACAAACACAGTGGCATTAAACTCTGGAGGTCGCTCAGCACGGCTGCAACAAACAGGCCCTACACATTAGGCCTTTGTGCTTCGAGAAACATCAGCCTCTTTTTTTTTTTACACCCTGCCTGCAGCACAGCCGAGCACCGCAATGTGCTGACACCATCATCAGCTTTTCTAAACCTTTACCACAGCTATATCCACACATCCAGAAAAAGACAGGAGGGAGAGAGAATAGACAACAGCTCATTTTTATTCATCTTCATTTACAAGACGTGTATAAATTTCAGTGTCAGTTAGGAGGATTTATTCCGTATTTTTTATGCATATTGTGGATTTCCTGATGGGTTTCCTGTTTGGCTTTGCTCGACCTCATTCAACATCCACCCTGCCACTGATGATCCATGGATGGATGGCTTATGACCCGTTAAGAAGCATACATATCGTGTAGTAGCAGCAGCAGTGTTATGACATATTATCGATCAAAACAATTAAATATAAACTGTACTGTTACAGTTGGAGGCATATTTTTGGCGGAAGTATGAGCCAATGTGAAAACATATTAGATGACCATACATAATGTATAATACTGTTTTATATCATCAATCAATCTTTCAACCCTACATATAAGTAAGTCTTGATGAAATACCAAAACACAACGCGTGCATCATTCTTTACCAACACGGTAACATTTCCTCATAAGCAGAGCCGTATAGACACAATTAACACAGGGCTAACACATAAGAAACCAAATATAGCAGTCAGCTGTGAGATGGCAAGTCTGCAAATTCATATTTTGCGATATGCCTTCGTGCAAAAACAGACTGGAGAGGGTAACATCAAACGATGTAAGTCAAGCAAGCTCTAAACTGCATTCAGGGAGGCTGATCAATCATAAACAATTTACCCATGGCTGGTCATTCACTGGAGCTGCTTGACAATTTGCAAAATAAGTCCAGTAAGAGCGGCCTATTAAATGCAATCTTTAGAATACAGAGGTGGAGGTTTGGCTCTATGAGGAGAAAACACCAGGACATCATCACTTGTCACTCTTGAAAGTCTGGGGTATATTCAATCTAAGAGCTGCGATGAAATAGGATCTTTTGACAAATGGCTACTATAACACTAGAGAAGTCGAGTTGGATAGAGATGGTTGACGCCCTTCACTCCCCTGGGCACTGAGATGATTAAATCAGTTTAGTCAAGGTGTCATTTCAGGAGAAACTGACAGCAGAAATGGGTCAATCTGCAAAACAGTGAGATCTGCAGCAGGAACTAAGATCGGCATGTCAATATTACCTGGGTCGAACAACGCTGAGTCATTTGAATATTTCCATCTAAATGACCATCAGTCAGATGACCCATAGACCACTCGGGGAGGATGTCTTTTTAATTACTGCCAGGCACCGAAGTGCACTGACACTGAACCATATTGAAGCACATCAATAGGCCCCGGGCTGCCAAATGGTATGCACAGTATGCATTTGTCCTGCTGCATACAGTGCACCATCCACTTTGCATTAGGCACTGCATGGCAGGTGTGCAAGGGGTCAGCATTGATAATCATTCTAGCTTTGCATCTAAAATGGCACTGAAGCAGTCCAAAATAGGAGTCTGCAGATCCAGATATATACAGTAGAGCATCATCACATCCCTGTACAGCCAGTGTGAGATGCAGTGCCCTCATTAGAGCAGTGGAGGATACCTGTGGCCTATCACTGATCTCGGTAAGGAGTCAGCCAACTGGTGGCCTGTCTGCCCAGAGGAGGAGCATCCCACCGGGCTACAGGTCATGTGCTGCAGTGCATCTCCCGGTGCTTCAGCTGTCAAACTGACCACAATGACCACAATGTGCACCACACTGCATGCAGTACCGAAGCTGCAATGGGTGAGGTTTATCTTGTGGACACTTTTGACGGTTTAAAAAAACAAAACATTACCCCCACCCCTCATATGAAACTCGCACTGTATCTTTAAAAGAAAGGCCCGACAACTTAAGAGCAAAAACTTTGTTGAAGACAGGCCTGCTCAAGACATCTCGGCCTGCTGTCCTGGCTCTGAGAGGGTAATGTTGTATATGTGCATGTCCGGGTTAGTGATGTGCAGACCCGGGCTAATGTGGCCTGGTGTAGCCCCTTACTCCTTCATGCGTCTCTTTCCCTATTCTCTCCATCCCCCCTCTCGACGCCATCTGTTTGTGGCATGAGAGAATGTGGAAGTAAAAAAAGAAAAGACGACATTTTGACTGTAGTTGCTGACCTACATCGACCATTTATTTCCAGCGCAGCGCTAAAACCCGCACCGAAACCGCAAAACGAAAACGCACAGGCTGTTAAAATAGCCAGATATTACCCGCATACATTTTTTATCCTGGTCAGGAGGAATTTGATAAGTTACGCTTGAAACACTGCTCCGCCTCGCCGGGCCGGACAAGTCAACGCTCCGGCGGCACAGACATTTCCTCTATAACCGTCAAAACCGAGAGAAATTCATATGAAATGCGTAACTCACCTGATTCCAAAATCGGTTTATGGTGGCGACGTGATTGTGGTTAATTTCAATATGGGAAAAACAGTTACAACGGTGGGTCCCCGTTGTGTGTAGCAGGAAGGAGGGAAGGGAAGGCGAGAGGGGCTGACGTGAATGAATAAACAACTGAGCTCCTCCTCAGCGCCACAAGTAAAGGCGGAATGTGGCTGACTTTGAGCAATTCACAAGCAGCCATTAAAGCATGCCCTTAAATTAGTATTTACCAGCAAATAATTATGTTTTTAACAGGCTTTACAACCTTTTCCTCGTTTAGGAATGCCAAATAGAACATGCTGCTGATTCAAAAAATACTAATCCTAGTTTTTATACATGATATCTTCCAGTTATTTGATTGCGTCATTAGTTTTATGAAGTGACATAAAACTAGCTTTTACTGTTAAATACATATTTTGTATGTGAAAAACTAAATCCAGCAGGTGGTGCTGCCTGCACCCTGATAAAAGGACTGATTTAAGCATTCAGACAAAAATCCATTAAGATCCCCTGCAGACATTAAAACATGTCTTTCGATTGAAAACACTTTCTTTGAAACAGTTCTTCAAGAAATATATATTATCTTATTCAACCACAAAATTCATAAACCTCATACAGACTGAAAAATCTAAGAAAACTGTTGTTGGGACTGAAAATCAAGCCTAGACTTTCAAATACATGAGCTCATTTGGGGGAACCAGCTTTTTGTCTCCATCATTTGACAGTGTGCAGACATTTTCCCCAACACTGAGTAATATAAGTACACAGATAGGCTACACATATTAAATAACATTGTGACAAAAATACATTTACATACAAGACCTATTTCAAAGGAAAGCTGTGACCTGTACTATGCTTGACAAGTTATCACAGTGACTATACTGTATCTCTACAATAGATTAAGTTAAATTACACTTAGAAAGATTAGAATTGTGTCTAAAAGAAAGACACAATTCAGACACTAGAGGGCACAATAACTCCACTAAAGTTCTGGCACTGAGCTAAAGTACAGTGAATTTGCAGAATCCAAATAATGAATGTGTCAGATGATTCCCTAATTAATCAATTCCTCTTAAGGTGGGAATAACTACATCAGTGTTTTTCTTGTAAACTGTCAGAGAAGACCAGGGCAGATCCAAGTTATGTTCAGCGGTAAAGCTTTACACCGATAAAGGAAATGATAATCAAAAATGAATTGTTGCTGGTAAACAGAAAATGGTTGAGGGATGTGATGTACAGCTATACAAAAACACAGATGTATTCTAAGTATTTGTGTGTGTCATATGTGTTCCTTTCAGCCCTGTCGTACAGTGCTATTAGTCTCCACACTCCAGCCTCTGATTATCCAGTGTTATTGACAGAATGCTCTTTTACATAAAGCCGCTGCTGTGGCGTCCCTCAGTTTACAGAGGCCTGTCGATACAGAATGCGCTGTGAATTTAAATGTCTGCGGGTTGGGGGTCTTAAACCTAGGTTAAAACCGTGTCAGCGAAGTGAGATGAGTTTTTCATTGATTTTTATGTTAGAAGGTCCAAGGGTACGAACACTGCAGGCATTGTCAGAGGGGGAAATCCGTTTGTTTTCCCTCAGGTACAGAACAGCACTGGAGTGTACAACCAGACAATAAGGGGGTGTTTGTGAAGGTCAGAAGTCATACTTGTTCTGACCATTTGAGGCTTTCTTGTCATTACATACTGGATGTCTTTTTTGTATTTGTGAGCAGAACAAGTGCTGTTCACATAATGAAAACAGATTGTGATATACTGCTTTGATTTACAGTAACACATGCTCCCTATTTCCGCCATGCCAGCATATTAATATTCTAGTCTGGTACTGTTGGTTCATCATGATGCGCTACGGTGATAATTTGACTGCCTGCTTTTCGCATTGCAGGAATCTGTGCTGTGTGGAGTCTTTGAAAAGGCTACAAAATGTTGTTCCTGTGGGTGGTTGATTTAGCAGCGAGGCCTATCTCCTTCTCACCTTCCTCCTCTCTGCCCTGCCTGTCTAGACTGTGATTACCATCTGCTTCATCACTTGAAGACGGCTCTCTCTCTCTCTCTCTCTCTCTCTCTCTGTTTGGCGTGTGTGAACAACAAATCAAATATCCTTTTATCCAATGTATCATTGAATCATAGCAATAAAGGTTGGTGTATTTCCTGTAAGTACAGTATTGCCAAAGTGATGCAAGAATAGCGTGATGAGTTTATGACTGTATTTGATTCTCAGGACAAGATGTTGCACAATTATTAATCTGAAACATATTTTCTTAAAGGAAAACTACATCAGAGAGATAATCTGACATGTGCTTCTTGTTAAAGCCGCAGCTAGCTGAGGCCTGCTTTGTGATCAAGTATAATTTTCTTCTTAAACTACACATAATAGAGGCAATGGTGATGTCATCTGAGCCAATTATGTAACAAGTTACTGACATTAAATGCAAGAGTTTAAGACAGAGAATAACAGGAATTTGGGCAGATTTGTGCAGCATACCTGAAATATAATAGAAGGCACTTGTTTTGCATGATTCTACAAAAGTCAAACTAAATTTTTAGCCCCATCTTCTTTGTATCCTAATTACAAAACAGATCAGTGTTGTTGACATTTCACCTTGCATGGGACCAGGTTTGCTAATATTTATCAGCCTTTGTTTTCAAGCAAGTGGCATTGCTCAAGATCTGTCATTTTTAATCCAATGCAAAATGTCTTAACATCTGCTGGATGGATTGCCGTGATTTATTTCGTTAAGACGTTCATGTTCCTCAGAGAAATGCATGATTATCCTCCAGCAGCACCAGCATGTGTTCATTGTTCAAGTCATTTTCTTTCAAAGCTTTGGTTTGAGACTTAATATTTGCAATACTCATGACATTCCCATCGCAGCAGCTGAAGGCCTACTTTGTGTTTTGTGCTATGATGGTAAACATTATAGCCTACATGCTAAACACCAGCATGTTTTCATTGCATTCTTTTTTCGAGAATGTTAGCATGCAAATGTTAGCATGTTGCTTAAAGCCAAGGTTTCAAATGAGCCACTGGCATTGCTATAGATTTTTAGACTTGTTCTATCACGACAATGAAGAAATGAAACAAGCAACACAAATAGAAATCCAATAGTTTGTGTACTTCACCTAGGCTTTATGTCACTTCATATACTGTAGGCATTCATGAGGGCCTACACATGACAGAGCATGTTCAATTTGTTGCTCCAGTGGATTTTAACTTTGGGCTCCCATGTGTTTGCTATTCATTCAAAATCAGTGTAGTACTCTGTTTTCCCCTGTACTTGACAGTGTTTTTATCGGGGTGTAACAGCATTACCTCATTCATCCTCTGACAGTTAGCCTCCAAGCTTTCTGTGCTTTCAAGAGATGTACATGCAGGGCGTGTTGGGGCAAGTGAAGTTCACATGTTCAAATTCAAAACTAATCCCTGGTGAAAGCCAGGCTGTTACGTAAGAGCTTGTTTCAAAGAGTGTGTTTTCAAGAAGCATTGAAAACAGAGAGCATTCTTTCTGCTTCCTGGACAGCTGTTGCACGTGGACACAGATCTGACTTTAGATTCAATCTGTTTATATATGCTTCTTTCTAAAGTGCTTAAAAACTGTGCCGCATTGACAGAAAGGTGTTGGACTCACATTCCACAGTATTGTAGGAAAAGTATGTGAACTATGACAGCCGTGTGAATGCCACAGTGGGGTCAGAGTGTCTGAAGAATCCCACTCCTGTGAGGAGTTTTAATATAGCCAGGGTCACTCTCACCCCCTGATGAGAGAGCAACACAGGAGCATCCTCCTCCTACATGACTTACGGCCTGAATAGACCAAGCTCTTTGGCCTATTTCAGGAAATACAGCTCCAGTTAGGTTTGTAAAGGAGTGTACCGTGTCAAATGTAAGAGACTGTGTAGACAGACTGTCCACAGACAGACAAGGAAAAGGGAAGAGACGTCTCAATCGACAACTGGGTAGTAACCTCAACATATGCAGAACATCATGGAGGTCTGTGGACATGATGTTCTGTCGTTCTGTTTATTTCAGCAAAACTGCTCCTTCATAGTTGCATGTTAACACTTGACTAAAACAAAAAACAAACCAAAACCCGTCAGAGACAAAGTCAGAGAAGTGATTTTACATTCTAACCATCGATGTAGTTAAAGGGACAGTGTGTAGTATTTGGCTGCATTTAGCTTTGCAGTTGCTTTCAAAGATTGAAATGCTTTATTGTCATATGCACAACAGTAAATGTGTAGTTGTTTTCAATACAAATCTTAAACTCCAGTCCCCATTTACCCCCTGAGTACCTCCCCCTCTCAACCTTTGCTGTACTGCCGCATCAAGCCACCGTATAACTCATGGTACCTCTCTCAGAAGCTGTTTAAGTAGCATTACACTACTTAAAAGCAACAAAATGTAGGTAGCAACTGGCATTAACATACGATTACAAGCCTGTTGACAAATGTACATTTACCTTCAGGTAAAAACAGAAAACGCTTATGTGTTTTGGTTTGTCTGTCCTGAGTTACTGTAGAAACTAACTGCAACTTTTAACGGACGTTATGGAACAGGATCTCTTTATGTAGATCCATGTCATTTCAGTGGATTTTAAACTCATGAAAACATACTTATGGATATTATATCTAAATTCTGCAAATAGATCTCCCTAAATAATTCACACTGGCCCTTTAAAAGTGAGACCTGAGTGATGGCTGCAGACTGCAGTGCACTCCCACTCCGTCTCATGATGAATAGCACTTGAACAAATATATCTGACATTTTGTTAAAAAAAACTGCACTTGATTTGATTACTTGAGTGCATAAAGTACTTGATTTGTGATTCTTTAGCCAACTTCAAAAAACAGTTACATCATCCACCAGCTAATGTATTACATAAACATTACATCTGAGCCTTTGAGTCCACTGTTAGAGGGAGATGTTTAAAGGATTTAAAGATTGGCTCTCTATAGTGTTTTAGGAATCAATATGGCTCGCACATTCTTGATTATTGTAACCTTTCTTAGACAAATTATCCATCTGTTTGGATTTGAAGTGCACAGCCAGAAATACAACAAACTGAGTGAGTGGGCTAACAAGTGTTAGGAAATGTAAAGAAGTCATGACAACATATGCACAAGAGAAAAGGAAGATTCAATAGGACTGCTATTTCATCATACTAAAAAAACGGATGTATTTTATTCAAAATATCTGATATTCAAATAAGTTCTGTAAAATCTATTTGTGTCTTCTTTAAAATGACTGACTATGTGCTCATGCTGCGTGATGATGTAAATATATTATTCACCCTATTCTATTTTATCTAACAAAACTGAGATGACAGTTGGGAGCTTCTTCCCCTATCGTGTAACGTCAGAGGTCCAACTCGGTGTTGTGTAGCCATGCCCGCATCTCTGGTCCTACGTCGAAGAGGCTGGCCTCAGAGGGTGGTCTATATAAAGGGCAGGTGGTTATTATATGTTTGGCAGCCTGTTCAGGGTCACCGCACTCACATGCAGCACTGTCTGCCAGGCCCCACTTCTTCTTTGATGTTTTGAAGCGACCGACCCCAGTTCGTAGACGGTTTAGTGTGGTCCATTGCCGGCGTGGTAGGTCGTCTCCTTAAAAGTTGGGAGCTTTTGACTGGGACCCTATAGGACCCTAATACATTGGTAATTGAAAAAAAAACAATGATATGAAATCATTACAAACAGATGTCCTGACAAAGTGATGACAAAATGGTAATTATAGAATAAAACACCTGGACGATATGACAAAAAGTAACTCTTTGGAGATTTAGATGAGGGTTAATATGTACTTCCATTAAAGCTGACACATTTGCATGACACACGTTCTACAGGTTTTTCCCACCATTCGTCACCCTTTGAGGGTTTAGTGATTTGTTAAAGAGCACTGCTGATGTAACACTGGATACTTTTTAATTGCTGAAGCTCTTCGTTCAGTTAACACGGACACTGAAGAAATTGAACAAGCATTTAATCCCTAATTGGTCCCTCCACGGCTATTTCTGTTCTACTTTGAATATAAATGTGTGTTAACTCCGTTTCACTCGGCTAAGATAAACATTCAAATATATTTGAAATATAATTTATTAACTAGTTCAATTTGAGATAATCCTTACAATTCAATTCAATTCAATTCAAAACCTTTATTTATCCAGGTGAAATCCAATTGAGATCATTGATCTCTTTTTCAAGGGAGACCTGCAGCAGTAGGTTCCACATGAAGACATAAAAACATAAACAACAGAACAACAAAAGGACATCATACAGCAAAAATGTCAGGGATTACAATTAACAAATCTATCCACATGTACAGGTACCAACAGCATCTGATTGGTTAGCATCCAACCGAGCTTTAAAAACATGTAGTGGTACCAGATTGTTAATTTTCCATTCTTTTTGCAGACTGGTTGATTTAGCAACACCTGTTGTTACTGTGGTGTACACATTAATATCATTAATAAAGTTTCTGGTTAACATCAAAAATGTAACAAAAACCATCCCCTTTTCATCAGTAATTGTAATGCGACGCAGCAGTAACTTAATACAGTTCTTACAAGATGCAGGGAGAGTAAACAGTTAAAAGTGAGTCTGATATTATTCTGGATTTTGTTGTTTCTTGTGAATCTTTCTTGCATTTGAAGGCAACTTAAATCCATTTAAGTCCATCACTAAGGCTGACGACTAGAAAGCTGATTACTGAGTGTGAATACATGACATTTTCAGGAATAAAACAATAGGTTTCATGAAAATCTCAAGGATTATAACGTAGCAATAATTGTTAATGCACTCTGATTGTGTCGTAGTTCTCTGATTCTTGACAGTACAATGAGGTGTTGTAATTTAGCCCGCAGTTTCCTTTTCCTATGTTGGAAATGTGTTCATGTCTGCGAAGGAAATCCTCATTACATGGTGTTGGAAATGGCACCGACCCGTCAGGTTTCCTTGAAAGCTGCACTTGTAATCAGCATGGAAACCAGACCACAAAGCACTTTGTTGTTCTTGTGCCACATTTTCCCTTTCAAAACCTGCTGGTCATTTTCATTTTTTTCAAAACAAGGAGAACACTTTCAGGCCAACAGCAAGTTAATACAGTACCGTAAGATACAATAATAATTTCAATAGGTTTGTATATAGTATATACTCGTCTCATACAACCATACAATATAACAACAATAAATGCAGGTGTAACCATTACATTTGTCAGTAGTTAAACATTCTGCCCCTCCATGTGAGGTCGGCCCAGACCCTAGGGGTTTTTAAATCTACTCTTAAAGCACACTTCTTCTCCCTGGCCTTTTAGTCCGAGCGGAGCACGACTCCTGACTTTTCCCTGTGTTTTTTATATATCTGTTGTAATTTATTGTCTTTTATTTTGATTGTAGTAATGTGTTTTTATTACATGTACAGCACTTTGGCTCGACCAAAAATCTCTTTTAAATTTGCTTTATAAATAAACTTTGATTTTTAGGTTGGGCTTCCCTTCAGTTAAATGCAAGACATAATCACTTAGTCATTCTAAATGTGATGTGAATGTACACTACAGTATATTGCCCAGTGCTGGGTATCACCTATGTTTGAATGAATGTACAAAGACCTGAGCAAAGTGAGAGTGGCTGATTGTAGCCAACCAAAATGAAAACATTGGCAATTCAGTAAAACCTCTTCAGGAACAGAGAGAAGTCCCCAGGTTCAGTACAGTGAGGCTGCTGGCTGCTCTATAGGCCTACAGTAAAGTGAGAGTCTGACTACAGCAGCAGTATTTTAAGGGTATGGATGTTTTACAAATAAACACAAACATGTACAGAAGTCGTCTTTTAAAAGAGTTCTCCACAGATTTACGTAACTCAGAATTGCACTCGTTTGATGCTGTCATGGACCAAAAGAACGGCAATAATCCAGGAGCAGAAATATCACTGTTTTATTTCACGCTATATTCATCTTTGTCAAATCTTACGCCTACATGTCCCAAAATGCAACTTGACCGCTTACATTTTAGTCAGAGTTTCCAGTGTTTAAAGCTAGTAGCCACAAGCCGCACAGAGAGGAGCTTTTTGTTTTGTTACCCTGAACTTTTAGACTCAACAGAAGTATACTGAGGTTTCACTTGAATACATTTATCAGTCTTTGCAGAGCTCTCGCCACAAAGGGCTTTATTCAACTTTGTTTATGTGAAGTACTCATCTTTAAACAAACCTTCAAACAGAATTTGATACAATTGGTGGGTTTCTACTTTATAGATTCTAGTAACCAAACAAACTAATTACTATTACCTCATTCACACCAACGCAACTCCGATTCAAGCTCCGTGCTAGAGCTTTTCAGGTTCAGAACCGGTTCTTCGGTTTAGCTCCGGCTCTTTTCACACTGCCCGGAGTCTGACTGGTGCTGCGTCCTCGTTTGCGTCATGACGTAACCGTTGGCGTGCCTGCTTCATAAAGCCAAACCGCGCGGCAACCCCTCACAGCTGACATAGACAACAACAACAATGGCCGATTGTGCTCCAGCTTCCTCTGTACCTCTTCGGAAGACCAGATTCCCAGTAGGTAGTTGGTCTCTTCAGTGGACCACTGCTGCTTGTTAAGTTTTCTCCATCGTTGTGTACGAACTGGATAAAACGCAGGCTTTTTGTTGTTTTTCAGGAGTTGATCCCGCCCCTGCCACTGCCCCCGCCTCGACGTAAGCGTGACGTATGCGGTGCTTTTGCTCCAGCTCCGAACCGGCCCTGAAACACCGTTTGTGTGAATGAGGTAGGGTTTCAACATGATGCTTTAAAATGCTCTATTACATTTTTCTTATTGCATCAAAAACCTAAATAGTTAACATTCTTGTTGCGTCTTGTCCAGCTGATCTCTTGCAGGAAACACACATCTCACTAGAAGCAGAGAGCAGCATAATTTATCAGGGTGTCCGCGGGGTCTTAAAAAGTATTAAAAGTTGATAAATCAATTTTGCGAAAATTAAGGCTATTAAAAAGTATTAAAAAGTATTCAACGGCATTTTCCAAGGTATTAAGAAGTCCCACAGCAACGACAACATGAAACACCCTTTAATTTACTGAAACGACATGTCGGGAAACCCCCACAAGGCGGCCCCATGCATAGCGCGCCGTAAAATGCTGCTTCTTATTTTAAGTTTCGTTGCCTTGCTCCGCTCTGTGTGTGTGTGTGGGGGGGGGGGGGGTCCCAAGGTGGGTAGACCGACATACGCAACGCTCTGGGGGTCCAACGGCTCCGTGTGTAAGCCCTATATGATCATTTTCTGATAACGATGAAATAGCCCGCCTCCCTCTCCCCACGTCTCCTGCTGCTGGGCTGTCAGAAGAGGGGGAGGAAAAGTGAGGCAGGCACCGTTTATTAAATATTATTATACAGAGAACAGAGTCGTTATCAATCTGTTTTAAAGCTCAATAAATAACAAAGAAGACCTCTGATCGGCACTTTTCTAATTTTGTACGGAAGATTTAAACTTTAACGGACATGTTGACCGGCGGAACATTTTTTTTAACGGAAACTCTGACGCACGGTTCCCTCGTCCCTTGGAAGTGGCGGAGAGGTGGGTGTTTTTCATCTGCTGGTGGACTACCTGAGAGATATACAGCAGGAGAACACGCCGTCCACCGCGGAGAATAAACAGAAGGGCAACCATGGCAACCATGCTCCGGGGTCCTCTTCGCTGCTTTTGGTGTATTTTGTGGCGGCAGCAGTGCCACTTACAGGCCTGGCATATGTACTACAGCGTTTCCAGCATTTCCAGCGGTTTAGTGTGAACGGACACATTAATGAATCGAATGCGTGTGAACGGAAGACTTTTTTGCGTTTGCGTATGCGTTTTACCGTATGCGTCCTCGTGGGGCCGGGGTCTAAGCCAAACTATATCCGGTCACAGAGATCTGCTATTTTTAAGTAAAGTCCACACATATCGACCCTAATATAGTCTATATTAAGAACGAGAAAAGTCTTAACATATATATTGTTTTTTGTAAACATATGACAAATGTGTGAGGGCGATGACGTCAGAGCATCGTCCTATGTGCCAGGGCTTAGCCCCGGACAGCCCCAGCCCAATTTAACCCCTGGGTATTTGTGAGGGAGCTCCTATATGGCATTACCCCGCTGAAGCTCACCAAAGTTTAATATATTTCATAGTTCAAAGTTTTGTCAATTGTTTTGCTTATTGGTCAAATTCTGGTTTCTAATGGTTTCTCAGGAGTTTTACTTGCACAGAGTACAGAAGAAACAAAGCAGCATACTGCATTGTGCCTGACCTTCACAGAGAGGTTGAAGTTCATGTGGAGAGGAGGCTTCAGTAGTCTGTCTGCACTCTGTTTAGTTGTGCTATCTTACAATCAATATAGTCAATGTGAGGTAAAGTGTGTAACCGGTTAGAACTCAAAGTTGCGATGAGGTCTTAAAATGTATGGAAAGGGTCTTAAAAAAGGTCTTAAAAGGTATTACATTTGACTTCAGGATTTCTGCATATACCCTGTTTATGTAACAGAGCAATCTTGTTCATCTGGGAGAAAATAAATGTCAGTGAGGTTGTTGGTGTCTCTCTGGCTCCTGTGCAAAGCTTTGAAACAAGCCTTGTGATTTGGTGGATGTCAGGATGTAAGCCGTGCACCTGTTAGGGGTTTGTCCCCTTACTCCTTCAAAAAGAAAGTGTTGTGTAGCCCTAGGTGAACGGCTGGCCCAGGTGCTGCCTCTGTTTGATGTAGACACTGAGACCGGAGGAAATCCATCCACCTGTTAGATTGCAGTTTGAACCGAGGATGAGATGTTACCCCGAGGGTTTCTTTTCCACAGAAAGTAAGGGTTAGCTGAGGTTCATGGACTCAATATCATAAAGGGGTTTTTGATTTTCTTTTCAATAAACAGCCTCAATTTTCGAAAAATACTTGGACATTAGAATAGATTCAGGTTTTTTGAAACATGGGTCAACCCGCTAAAACTACGCGATAGACTCTTTTCCTTTTGAGTCTGCCTTTCTGTTTTTTTACTGCTGGTGTGTCACATTATTCTGACCTGCATGAAAAGGGTGTTCGCAAATGGCGGAAAGCAGTTACCACGGTTGCTTCTTTTTTATATATTTAACATATTCAGTCTCTGTTTAAAGTCTCCAGTAATTTGATTTTTTAAACACTCCAAAGGCCCACAAAGATGCAACAATGATTGTGTCCGATTCAGGTTTTCTAGTTGAGCAGTCTGAACAAAAGCTGATTAATACCAGTGGCTACTGTAGAGTTGTCCCAGGAGTTAAAGCCGAATGTAACCTTCAAAAGCCAGATGCTAGAGGGGCTTTTTGTCCAGAAGAAAATGGCCTTTATTTGGACTCAAGGTCTGTTTGTTTAATGGTAAGATGCCACAGTGTTTAGAGAATACACAACTTCCAAGAACCTCGAAACAGAAGTTAAGGATAACAAGGACAGATTAAGGATCTAGATCAAAATCGTGGATCTATATTTTGAGATTTTGGTGATTTTGATAAAGCTTTCTTGTTACGTAAAGGTCAAATAGATTCCTTAAATTGCTCACTTCATACATCTATTTAAATAAAAAGCGGTTTCTAGTTCTAGTATTTTGTTATTAGTAATAGATAGAGAAAATCTGGTAAGAGTTTGGAGCGTGCAAGAAACATGTCACAGCGGTCACATTTAACACGTGGCTAAAAATATGAGATGGGTCTTTGGATTGAGTAAACACAGCTGTACTTTATACTCAGGAGATCTCAAGTGTCTGAAGGAGCTTGCTCAACCTGTTGATGCTATCATTCAGCTGTTAGTAGAGAAACACATTTTTGAAAAGCTGTTTTCAAAGAACATTTCATCTCGCACATTCCAATGTGACACTTGCCTTCGTGGTGTTGGTGTTTGGATCAGGGGGTCACAGGTTCAAACCCCACTGCAGTCAGCATGTCGTTGTGTCCCTGGGCAAGACCCTTCACCCCAAATTGCTCCTGTGGGGATTGCCCACAGTATTGAGTATGTAAGTCGCTTTGGATTAAAAGCGTCTAACAAGTGACATGTAATGTAATGTAATTCTGCCTTATTTTATTTATTCTATTCTGCAATCTTTTTTTGCAAAGTAGCTTTTCAATAGACCTGAAATGAAGGTTTCATAGAAAGGAGAGAAAAAAGGAGAAGTCTTTAACCTTACCAGCTCGCACCAGCAAAAGGCACATCCATTAGAAGTCATTAAAGCATGACACTGACTCATATGTCACGAGACACAGTCCTGTGTGATAGTTTCACACATGCTTTTATGCATCAATTAAATCCCATCAGGCAAAGGTTATCTAATATGCAGCAGGTCAAAGGATGAGCCCGGGATGAAACCTCAGCACATCCTGTTCGCAGTGACTCACTTTAACAATGAAAGACCAATTGTATTCATGTAAGAGAAGCAGAGTGTCCCACTGGCCTTGATGGTCTCATCTCCTTGACTTCATTGTGGGCAGTGATGGCTCATTCTTCTTCTCCTCTCCCAAAGGTGCATTGAGACATTAAAGTCTCCCACTGTTCAGTTTTTGATGTCAGCATGTGTGGGGTCAGAAACGCTTTTTGGATTAAATGTGTTTTTAAGGGCAAAAACAAGATAACTGTTTTGTGTGGGTGCAAAACCCCTTTTTGTTGAGTGGCTTACAATAACAAATGTTTGCACTTTCTGGGAAAATGGTTTGGAACTTTTGATGTTACGAAGCATTTCCCAAGAACCAAACCAATAATTCTGACTTTGGCACAGCCGCTGGACACAGAATTGAATTCATATGTTCTCTTTCTTGCATGGGGGACATCAGAGGGCTGATAACAACTTCCAACCGATTGTACTGTATTGCAACACTGCATTCTATCATAAATCAAGTCCATCTATAAAAACCAAGAGCAAATGTATTTCTTGTCCGCCCTATCGTTCTAACACAAAAACACAGGCCTTGAATATATTAGAAAATCCGTAGAAAATCCGAGACCTTTTTGATGCTTAACCTAAAGGCATGTTCATACCTAAAGGTGTAAAATGTTCATACCACCCTATACAATTTGCAAGGCAAAACATATTTTTTATTTACATTTTATTTTTAAAATGTTGCTCAAATAAACATTGTTTTATATTAGCAATTAATCAAGTGATAATGTGTGTGTTGTGAAAATATACTCAAAGTGCAGAATCCTCGGGGAAACATCACACTTCTTTTGTCTCTTTAAGTTTCTCTTTAGGAAAGGCAATGTTCATGTTTAGCTAAAGTGAAGTATTTACAGTTTTTTCCAAACTACAACATAACTAAAAGGAAAGTTGGATTTACATTTGTCAGGTGGCCAGATGCACAACTTTGGATAAAAGCTCTTAACAGTAAGTTCAAGATTCATAAGCAATGTTTATCCGTATAGTCCTCAACCAAGCTGTGATCCATTAATCATTTTGATAGTGCAGTATGATGCTGACTACCATGCTACATTCAGTTAGCAAACATGTGAATGCATGTGCCACAAAAATCAAAGTGTCATCACTAATTAGAGATTAATTGGCATTATAGTGCTAAAGTACAGGATATGACGCATGGTTCCTTAAACTGACTGTTTATTATCAGAGCCCATGTCATGCATTGCATCACATCCTCTCTTCCCCCTCTGGGCGGACTGGATTCATGAGTGCTGGGATGGGCTGGACAGCGATGATTCTCCCACTTCTCAACAAGGTCAGAACTCCACCGTGTCAGAGTGTTTGTTGTCTGCTCTCTGCTGGCTCTCCTTCTGCCTCTCCTCTCAGATGTGTCACTCCATCAATGATTGATGTCTCCCCGTAGGACTTGACTCATCTTTCACCTGCAGCCTGCCTCACAGCTGTTCAGTGAGCACAGACCCACATGCATGAACACACAGCTCTGCACACCATAATACAAGCTCCTCAGAGGCTATGTGGGATTTGGAGAGTCCAAGGGCTGATGTATCACATGGCTCTGTTTCCTCATGAATCATCTCGCACCCAGTATTTTTCTCTCTGTTGAGTTTCTTCCTCTGCGTAGTCTTCTACTTCTTTGTGGATTGGGAGAATATTCCGGAGTGACAGATCTATCCAGATGCTTGCTTCGCCTCCTTTTTTTCTCTTTGTATGAGAATCAATGCGTTTATTCGATGTATGTCCCACCCTTTATTGCCGTTCCCAAGAGCACAGAAATAAAAAGCCACTTTTCAGCTGCAGAGGCTATAATTCCATGTTGTCAGAGCCCATTGTGTTGCAGAAGCTGCATCTGCTCTTGTCTTGTATTGTCTATTGATGGTGTGGGAGCGGCAGGCGCCTCGGGCACAATTATACTGCTTCACAAACTAGCGTAACTGCATTTCCCTACATATGGATCAGTGTTTTCTTGAAGCCAAAGGTGAGGAAAGGCTGAATAAATATGTTTATCGTCTCCGGCAACGGACCTCAAAGCTTTATTCTGCCGCTCAACTCCACAGCGCCTACGGTTACATATTCATGCAAATATGATGAGCGGGTCATTTTATCAACACTGACTCAGCCACAGTATCGTTTCTGTTTGTTTGGCCTTGGTTTTTGGTTTAGGGCAGAGATTATGCGACAAGCCGTAGTTTGTAAAGAGCTCTGCATCACGTTTGGAGCGTATTTAAAAGATGTGAAGGCTATTGACAGCAAGTATTTTGTATAAACTGCTCAGAGCTAAATGCTTGTTTCACAATGGTGCAACTTGCAACATGGTTTGGTCTTTGTCGCGTTGAAGGAAACTCAAGCAAATGTTCAAATATTGGTCTGTTCAGAGGTCTTTGGTAGTACTAATACATACAACAAGTGCTATTCTGGCTCCAGTGCAATCTCTGGCTGATGAATTGCTTACAGTTTTGTCCCTGATGTCAGCCTGAAGACACATTTGAAAATGGATAGCATAAGAATGTGAAGTTAGAAAGAGTTTACCACACCTCTGTTAGGCTACTCCTCATCTCTGCTTTAAGACTACACTAGCTACATTAGACTTTATAATGAGATAGGGTTTGACTGAACCCCTATTGTAGTGTGCGTACCAGGGTGAACACATGCTAGATTCATCCTGTTAATGCAGCCAAAAGAAATGTTTCAAAATCACAGAAACACATGCCTGGCTGTTAGAAAATGGACATGGAGTAGATGATTCATGTCTTCACAACAGTGGACATGAAACAGAACACCAATATCGTGATTGTTTATTCAAAGGTTTTACTATTTGGCCTTCTTTTTCTGTTTGGAAAATTCAAGGTTCAAAGGAAGGAGATTCAAGTCAATTATGGCAGAGTCATGTTTCCTTGGAGATAACATAAAACAACTCAGAAGTGCTTTACTGGAACTGGACAAACAAACATCAGGAATACATGTGAATTGAATTACTGTTCTACATGGCTGGGCCTGAATCAATTTCTCTCTAGAAAACTGACACAATCCTTCAGTCCATCTGGGAAGCAGTGCTCTCTGACTGCTGGGCTTAGTCCCTGGAGTATTTACAACAAAATAAAACACTGCTTCACATTTCCACTTCACATCATCTTCGTGTTTGTCCGAACTTGTGTGCCTCCTTTATCCTATCCCATGGTGTGTTGTATGTGAACGTTTCCCTTTAATTGACCATTTCAATGTTTAGCATTGATAAATTGTTTAGTGGGAGAAAAACAAAAAATGATATATAATAACATGTACATTTTTCCATTACCGACTGTCTATTAGCTAGGATTATTTTGTTCTCTTTAGTTAGCCAACCTATATGTTGTTAGTTTGGGATGTTGTATTAGACATAATATTTAGTAAAGTTGTATGTCATTTTTTTAAAGCATCAAGCCCCCTCTGCCAAACATGAGAATAATTAACTTTTCTCGTGCACAGACACGTTCTCAGCCGCTTTCACACCAAGTACTTTGCGGGACTTAGTTGTGTATATAGACGATTGAAAAATGTCAAACCAAAGGAATTTGATATAAGTCAACAGAGGTTTTAATTTACGGCCTCAAACCACATTACTGTTGGAATTACATCTGAAACTCAAAAACTAAAAAATCAAACAATACAAAGTAAAATCATCTGATTTCAATCGCAAATTAATTCCAAGCTGCGGATATACTTGATTTATTGTTGATATTAGAAACCATAGTAGGAAGTCATCTTGCCAACATCAACAAACTGGTTTGGAAATACACATATCTTTTGACTGCACAGGTGTCATGTCAATAGTCACTATAATAAAGCTATAATGTTGTCTCTTTGAACAGAAAACTAGTATTCATTTTTTTAAAAGCTGCAAACATACGTTTACATGCTTGCATCCACTGTTGCATGCATTCACACACACACACACACACACACACACACACACACACACACACACACACACACACACACACACACACACACACACACACACACACACACACACACACACACACACACACACACTGTTGTTTATTGCAACATTTCCGGACATCTCAGGAAAATGACAGAAGCATATGATTTGGGGCTTTTAGAAGCAAAATGGCATCAAACATCCAATACAATCGTTTATATATTCAAACATATTACATAACCTTACATCATTCACTTATTGGCTCTAAATCTGTTATTTGGACAGTTGGGTCATCATGGTCTGATGTCACCATGTTTTTGCAGTTCTTGGAAATCCAGCAGTGGTGTACGTGCTGAAGCAAAGTCTGCATGAGAGGACTTGAGACCCAGAAACACATGTTTACTACACACCACTCAATACAAGATACAGACATACAGTAAATTAATATACTTTAACACACTTAAACTTACATACGGAAGAGGATTAGGGCCACATAATTTTTTTTTTGGAGGATTTGAAAACATTTTCAAAAAATTATTTGGGAGAAAAAAGTCAGAATTTCTTTTCAAATTCTCCAATTTGTTTTCCTTGTAGCCCTAATCCTCTTCCGTCCTTACACACACAAACCTCACAAATAATTTCTGCTACTTGCTTCGATCACAGTGTATAAAGAGGGTGTGGCCTACGTATAGTGGGCGGGGCTAACCCTCACCAATAAAAGTCAAACGCTGAGACCAACGATGCCTCCCACTATAACAAAGGATTGGTGAGTTTGGCCATGGTAAGTTAGTCTGTTTAGAAGCGTTGCGCCTTTTTGATATTGTCCACTCTCAGTTCCAAACCCCCTTTTTGAAAAGTGGCATCAACACAAACCCCATCTTCACACCTACACACCAAATTGAGGGGGAAAACTGTGACGGACAAAAGACTGACTGATCAACCGTTAGAGTAACTTATAAAGCAGCTTGTCCTCTAAATGAATTACTGTTAAAAGCCAATAACACTCAAACCAAGTCGGATTACTATACGTCTCTGACTTTGATGCTGTTGTATTGAATATGTTATTACATGTGAATAAGTGTTTGAAATTAAATGAAAACATCTCACTAAATGTTCACATATTTAGTTGAGGAAAAGTACAGCTGCCACAAAGCTGAACTCAAAGTGAAATTACTCTCCACCCTTGGTATGAAGTCAAAAGATTATTTAAAAACAAAACATGCAGCTAAGAGAAGCCAGAATCTGTTTCCATTTAGCCAGGAGGAAGTTGACCTCATCAACATGAGAACCGTCACATGGTTGACATCAGGGGGAACCGAACCACGGCACTAATAGTCTTCCTGTCAAATCTCAAAGACTCTCCTCTACCCCTAGATGGTGGATTCAGTGAACAATATATGTGTGTATTCACTCCTGGATTGGCCCCTTGCAGAAAACACTATTGAGACGCATCACGGGTGTCCTCCTCAGACTCCCCTTGACGCCACATTGGTCACAATAAGACATCAATTGTTGGACCTTCTCCTATGGTGCAGTGAATGGACGTCTGCCACTGCTTGACAGGTCTTCTTGGCTCTTGGAAGTTTAATGCCCTTAACATTTAATTAAGCCCAATGTGGCTAAGCTGACATTTGCACATGACCCTGACCCTGACAGCCAATCACAGCCCTGGGACAATGAGGTTTTCATGGTGCTTTCTCAATTGACTGAAAGATGTACTGTAGATTATCTCTCTTGTTAGTGGTTGTAAGTGGGGCAATTGTGTAAAGCATGTCCCAATGGACTAAGACTTCAGGTTGTCCAGCAATTTGAACAAAACACACTCACACAGGAACCAATTTACACATTAATTAATTCACACATTTACATCCAGACTATTTCTTCCATTCCGCAATCCTGCTGCTGCGCTGAGTAAATTGATTCAGATCTATGACAATATTTATCCTCATTGAAGGAAAACCTGTCGTCAGCTTTTTCCCATTTCCCTTATGTTCCCACTGTGTCATCAGTCTTGTGGATGACTGGCTGCCGAGCTGATTAATCGTCTGGCAGGCTGCTCTGCAATCCGACTGTGATTGTGTGACTGGCAGAGGCACAGGATGAATGATTGACCGACTGTACAATTAGTTGCCTCTTTTTCTGACTGACCGCCAAGGTGAACGACCGGCTGGTTTCCTGGCTGACTCTCATTATTTGCTTTCAAATGTTTTATTGTTCCTCATTAAAAAACTAAACCAGCAGCTGTTTGTGGCTCTCAGCCCAAAAACCATTGGTCTTATTAAAAAAAGGTCATGAATATATACCTTCATGTTTGTTGGGGACTATTTTCAGCAGGGGATTTATATGCATTTGCTGCAATAGTGTGTATTTCATTCAGCAGTGAGTGTTGAATTGACTCGAAATAGAATACAGGATTTGTGTTCATGCTAATTAACAATTTGATTAAAAAGGCACATTTAGACACACTTGACCAATTTGTGTACAATGATAATAAAGCAAAAACAATAAAAGCCATTGAATGAAGATGTGTTTTTAGGCAGACTTAAGAACAGGCATCATAAAGGGCAAAAAAGTGTGTAATAATTATGTGGTTTTAATGATTTTAGAACAATGGAAGTTTATGGCCCAAAGTAATATGACTAATTGGGCTCGGGTCAGTTCAATTTAGTTTTTAATCTTTTCGTGAGATTTATTGACAATAGAAATGCTGAGAAGGACATAAGACTTTAAAGGCCACAAAAACCCAATTTTCAAATAAACGTTTTGTTATTAGTCTACATTTACAAACTAATGTTCTGTGTGTGGGGTTGGTAAACTCTGGACAAAACAAGTGCACCCATTCCTGATGAAGTAGCTCAGATAACTTGATAAACACAACATGATATCTTGAACTAATATTACATTACATTTTCTATTGTGCTAAAAAAGGAAACAATAAGTGATCTGGGTTCAAATCAACTAGATGATAGTATGCAGAGATCAGATCTCAGAAACCCATATAAGGTCAGGTAATGAAGCTTGGGAGTTGTTAAAGATCTGTCGAGTTGATGGAGGTGAGGAAAGAGGTCAGGAGAGGACAGATTATCTCGTTCTCCGACAGCCTTTACTTCAGACATTGTTTGTGTTTATGATTGAGTTATTATCTCATTATAGTGTGAGTGATTAGTGTCTCTCATTGCCAGTGTCAACAAAACAAGCTGTTCCCGATGATCTATCTTCCTTTCACCTCGGGCGGTCACAGTCAGGGATCTCTCGCAGAAAGCTCCATATTTGTCCCTTTTCGTTTCCTTTCCTCGACTGCCTCATGAAACAGGCTTAAGTGATGGTTTAGGGTCGAGAGACATCCTGTTTCTCTCTCCCTTCCTATCAATTTCACTCTCTTGCATGCACTCAATCATTAAAGGAAGCATCTGTTTCAACTTTCGCTGTATCTGAAAGCTGATAAATGCCATCTACTATTTGCTCACTCCAAATCAGAACAGGTTTAATATATGCTCGGATAAACCCTTCAGTGTTTGTGCATTATTCCTGAAAAAGTATACAGGATGAAGTTCAGGCTGCACCTGCCTCCCAGTCTTTGTTCCCCTAAACCTAAGAGGCCCTTGAACAGACCTTGGAAGAACTTGTTAGGAACAGGACACTTTGTTCCTCCAAAGGGAACCATACACAAACCAACAAGTTCCTTCAAGACAAAACCAGGCAATTAAAGCTGACGAGTTACAGCTGAAGAGACAAAGTGATAACCGCTCTCTTGACACTTTTATTAAATCAATCCAATCAGAGCATGGGAAAAGGCCCCGTGGCCTCTTCATATTGCGTGTACGATGTTGATGTTCTGGTTAAATGGGTCTACAAATGACAAAAACTGCCCTCCATTTGTCCACTAACATCTCTTTAGCTCTAGTCCAATCATGTCTCAAAATGCCGTAATGTGTCTGTGAGGATTCATGCAGCAACACACAGGATGCAGCTTAAAAATAAAGTTGAGTTTCTGTTATCCCTCAATGAGAAAAAGTAAATAGAAGAGAAACGGAATACTAACTAATTGGACCCTTAAAGAGGTCAAAAGAGCCTCACTAATCTTAATGTAAAATACAACACATTGAACTGCAACATACATGACTGAGTTTGTATCTGGGACAGTAAAAGGCATTTAACAACGTTCATTGCAGCTGTAAATCACCAACTTGGGAAGGGTCTCATGTCCGCTGGACCATGGTTATTAGGAAAAGACAAATTATATTAAAGGTCCCATGTCATGGCCATTTCTACTGATCATAATTCCTTTGTTGAGGTATACTAGAATATATTTATATTGTGCCATTTTCCAAAATCGCATTTGTTTTTACATACAGCATCTCTCTATAGTATGTGTATGCACTCTGACACAGCGAGACACAGCGAAACCCAGCCCGAACACACACACACCCGCAGCCTGGCTGGGAGTCTGTGTGTGTGCTCACACACCGACTCACAGCCGCGTCCCACCGTCTCAGGGAGGAGAAATCGGCGGAGCTGCAGCTGAGAAAAGATTGAGTGTGTGTGTGTGTGTGTGTGAGGAAGTGCGTGGATTGGTCAATTTGGACCGATTCACGGACTTAACGTAACGGCTCCGCGGACGTAACTGTGTTAGAGTTTTACTCGCTACAGGGTGTACTTTGAGGGTTTGTGACTCTGCAGACCGTTTACATGCATAAAAAGCTTCATAACACACAAGGGGACGGGTAATAACCGGCATGACATGGGACCTTTAACATATTTTTGATATGACAGAATTGAATCATTGAATGTTCGAAATTAACTAAATGTAATTTCTTCATTTAAAGTGGACCTATCATGTTATATTTGAAAAATATATTGTAGGGCCATACCTAAACAAAACATGTCTGTGAAGGTTTTTGCTTAAAATACCAGACAGATCAGCCATTGTAACCATGCCTCATACTGCTACCCCTCTTTTGCAGCCCTGTTAGAGAAACGCGAATTTTGGGTCCTAAGCATGAAAAAAAAGAAAAAGAGGAGGCAGAGCTAATGCCTGATCAGAATTCTACCGGAGATAAAGTGAAATTCTGCTGTGATAAAACGCCATCCTGTTCTAAACCACATCAAAGATTATTTCTGAAACAGTATGGAGCTCAAATGTTTTTTCTCTTGTGGGTTTATCACAAGGTGAGTTCCTTTTTTTATTTCCTGCTTTTTAAACACATGTGCTCTTCAGTACAGGTTAGCTCTGAGTGTTAGCGAGGCTTGCTAATGTCAACAAAGACGAGATTACGTCCAAAACACGTCAGGCATTGTTTCTGATGGCAATTTTCTGTGGGTCCGCTGCCGATTTGACGTCAGATCGGACGCAAATCTGTATTCGCTCGTTGTACACCCGTTCCCCGATGCACCGGGGACACATATTTATGTATAAAAGACATCACACATCAAAAGTGCATTTTGCATGATAGGTCCCCTTTAAATGTTATATGTTTTTAAAAAAAATGTAATATAGCTTAAATACAAGAAAACGAATTCAAAACAACACTCTTTTGGTGTCTGTAAATAACTATTAACCAAAATTAGTCATTTCTTTTAGGTGTCTGGATTGTTATATTGACCTTATCCTTAAGCACTTTGGGAGAAGCAGTTGTGAACTCTCTTTCAGAGAAACGGTTGAGGAAATTGATAACACTCGAAGGGTATCATCTTTTCATCTCACTCTCTGAAAGAAAAGAAAAATATCTAATTTCCCAAAACGTTGAACTATTAAAAGCTGGACCTTTTTTGTCCTGAACAATGAGATTTAGGCCGTGTATAAAAGCAACAGAGACACAATGTCTGTGCTCACGCATTATCGTAATGGACACTAATCTGACACAACACATCATTGTATTCGTGCTCGGCGCTCCCCGGAACAGATTGCACCTTTCTGACCTAAAAAAAACTCATGAGTGTTGCGCTTTAACAGCATTTGGCTTTTACTCTCTGGTCTCTAGAATATACATTTCTTCAGGCTTCATTCAGTTTGAGTGGAGCTATTATTTTTCTGTTTTTTTAGTCACGCAAGCGTCTCATCGGGCAGAGAAGAAAAGGACAAGCATGTACCTTTTTCTCTGCAAAGCCCTAGTGAGACCCTCCTCAGCTGCTCGGGGGCAACAACAGAAGTCCCTGTGTATCCAGAGGGAGGGAGGCCTGGCCGTAGGGTTGCCAAGGCAACAGGGAACAGTGCAGGCATGGTGGAGAAAGAAGAGCGGGTCTGAACTGATAGGAAAACTGGAGACGCCAGGGGACACCTTTGTGCATTAAGATGCTCCACACCCTTTTGAGGGGGAAAAAGAGAAGGTCCCCTTTCTTCTTCTTTTTTTCTCTCAAACCAAACTAAATTAAACCATAAATAGTGCTGCTTAGGCTGTGTCTGAAATTGAAGAGCCCAATATCAGGGAATGTACCTCACGGGTGGACACAGAGCGGGGTAAATGGGTTCTTTGATCTATTCCTCATGTCTGCTTTGTTGGATATGTGGTCTCCAGCGGAAGGAAAATGAACATGCTTCAAAAAATGTGCTGTTATACAAATCAATGTGACACACATGTAGAAAAGGTAGCCAAATCGGAATGGCTTGTTCAATTCCATGCTTTCTGAACTAGCCAGCTCTTAAAAAAACTGACGGTGTTGTCTTATTTCACAGTGGATAACCAAATGTTTCGCCGCACGTTCTGAAAATGTTATTTTTTCACAAATGGTCCCCTTTAACTTGAAGGAAAATGGTCCATCCCCATTTGAATAAGGTACACATATGACATACTGTAGGACTCAAACATCCAAATGTCCACAAGATTGTTGGAGTAGGATGACTGTGTCCAGGGCTAACATTTTATTGTACAAATGATAATATTATAGTGTCTTTCCACTAGCCTATATATTGTCAAGTAAACTTTTTATTATATTGTAAGGCCTTCTAGGTCAAAAAAGTGATGATCGCCACAAACTGCATCTGCCAACGAACCAGCCAGAATTCACCATGGTTTTTGTTGCTTCTGTTTACATTCCTCCTGATGCAAATAAAATAAATCACTACAGGAATGCACCACTGATTTTGTTCTGTTTTGTTTTGTCATGTTTTCCTAGTGTACAACTGCATGCTGTTGTGCAACCCGTGACAACAAATGATCCATGAAACATGTATGCGCACATGCCATACTGATCCACTGCAGTTTGGCCATCCATTCTCATGTCAACGGTCTTAATCATTGCTTAGTTTCCAGAGCCTGGGAACCCTGCCACCGTGTTGACTTTAGATGTGGCCCCCTCCCAAACTGGCATGGTTCTGTTTTTGTAGCACTAGGAAGATACAGCTTCACTGGAACTCACACATAAGAAGCCAGAACAGGCAAGATATGGCCATACTTTAGAGTAATGTAAGCAGCTTCAGAGTGTCGTCTCATCTTCAATTGAAGTGTAAATGTTATGCACTTCTAAGACTTTACCAAACATTGAATAGTCATGAATCCTGCATGTGTGTTTGATCCAATATTCTGGCACCGTAATCCTCACACTTTAATAAATGCAGATTTCACACTGAATTTATCTGGATTGAATGGATACGAAGTGTATAATATATAAATGTCACTTCCAGTCTGTCACAGTGCTTTCAACAATAAAGCAGCAATTTAAGACGTACATGCTATGTGCAACATGTAGCCTTAATGAGTCACTTCCTCCGGTGTGTGGGCAGAGGTCCATTAGCCTTTGTCACATTTCATTTAGTGAGTTGGGAGGATCTCTAATGGCTCGTGGGAAATAAAAGGTCGAACCTTTTAAAAACATAATCACATGTCAATGTAAAAAGCTGAAACTCTTGTTGCATTATCACGTCACCTTTAAAATGAATCCAGTTTAGTTGGGATGAATTTGAAAATCAGCAGCAATACCTCTGACATGATGGTTTCCTTCGATAATAACCACTGCTGTGAGTGAAATTGATTGGTTATATTCCAACTGCATTGCCCATCAAATACCTTGAAATGTATTCAAATGAGGCGCTTTTCTGATCTTTGACAGCACACATCACAGCAGATGGATGGAGCATTACCAGTCAGCAGTTCCTATGTGGGAGATGAGAGGACAAAGACATAAAGGGGGACCATTATTTTGCCAGTTAATGTCTGATTATGGCCAACATCTGCTCTAACTTGAAACAGAAGATGGAATCATTAGGGGAATGTTTGTGTATGTGAAAGTATCCACCATCTCATGTCATTGTGTTGGCAGGAGGAGAGTGAGTGGCAGCACTTCTAAGAGCTGGTAAAACAACAAGCAATCCTGAATATGGTGGAAAAGAGAACGATGTTCAATGAATTCAAATTAATCCTTTTTTGTTTGTTTCCCTGTTTAGTTTTTATGGTACTTTAAAGTATACTACATGAATCAGTGTAGTCCTGCTGATAATGAACTTGTCTTTGATCAGAGGTCTCCAAAGGCCTGGACACAGATTAAAAAGGTTTAATGTTGTGCCGATTAATTCATTTCAATAGAAGATTAAGGTATCTGCCCAAGGAGGTGAATGTTTTAACTCTGAATATTGTCAGAAAAGCATGTCCGCACATTTTCCTTAATTGAATCTTTTTAGCAATTTCCTTCTGGTTTCGGACCAGCTGCATAAATAACGTCATCAACACGCTCACTGTGAATGTCCCTGACCATAAGCAGACCTATTCACACATTAGCTCATTTGCACACAATATAGACTTTGTACCTGGCTGCTGCCAGGGTAAAGACGTTTTGATGTCAGGGCTGAATGATTAGGACATTTGTTTTCTCAGATACATGCACAGCTCCTGATAATGTCTTGATGGTTTCAGGGTTACAGTACATGTGTGAAATGGTCAGTTCAACTTAGGTGAAGTATGACTAAGCAAATTCCCACCATTGACCAATAGAAAGCTACCTTGAGCATGCTAACAAGTTGTTATTACTATGAGCTGTGTTGCACAAATTATTTAATCTCCTTTGTTGTACTTAAAACTGTTCTGACAGTTATGAGAAAGTGGTAGATAGTTCAAACAACAACCAATTTGTTATAAACGTAGCCTTGGATTTGCAACCAAGCTGGGCTAACACATTTATTAGCTAAGCAATCGCAAGCCTGCAGATCTTCCTCCTCATTACAAAAAAAAAAAAAGGCTGTTATGGTGAACTACCAAGGTGAATTCAACTGAACACTAAATAGGAAATTGAGAGAAGCTCTGGTAGCTGAGTCATTGTACAGAAAAGGTGGAATCTGGGTGATACAAATCTGCTGAAATATATTCCTTCTAAACACATCTAAAACCTGTTAAATAGCAATGAATAACTCTTAACTTGATGAATCCAAAACAAGTAGAGCTTAAAGTATTTTTATTATTTGTATACATTATACAAAGCTTATTTGCATAGGAATGTCAGTGGTGTTACGTGTTACCAGGAAGAAGAGTAACACCAGTGACGGTAACACCAGTGACAATTTGGAGAAAACACTACCATTTTAACAAAATGGCTGCCATGTGTCAGACCAAATATGGCTTCAGTCAATATCAAAATCGTTTAACTCTTCAATACAATACATTTTCCCATTCCAATGTTCACCCCTGGCTATGAAATGAGTAACACTAATGACAGACTTGAAAGACGCACGTAAAATTTGAAGATAAAATGACACCTTTAACAAACAAAGTAAGAAGTTTCTGACTTTCCTTATGTCTTTGTCCACTGCACTGGCTCAAATGATCTCTTGTTACAGGAGGCACTTCAGAGACAGTACATTATTTCAAAAATAAAAGCGTTTTGTGTAGCAGTAACACCAATCACGTAATTTTGGGTGACTGACATTTATTTGATATTATTAATAATAATTTGCGGGGTTTTTTTACCATTTCAGTGTATATTTAATGCTTGTAATGTTATGTAAATATAAATTAGATTTATTTATTGAAAAATAATATTTTTAATTAAAACTATAGGCTCCACTTCCATGTATGATCAAAGGCAGTTCCTTGAAATTGGCATTTTAAATAAATTACAATTTATGTATAAAACCATTTATTTATTTATTTTTTATTTAGTACCATTGCAAAGACAATCTCTATTTATTCAACACATATAATAAATGTGAGTATTAGGTCAGCGTCATGTATTTTGGTGTCTGCAAAAGTAAGTGACAGCACTTCCACCTTTTCTGTAGAATGACCCAGCTACGTCACTGACTAGCGCTAGCCCTCAGGGCCGTCTAGCTAGTTAGCTGGTGAGCTACATCAGTTCAACTTACTAGGACCAAGAGTATGTCGCCAAACTTCCAGCCCCCCGCTGCTTCATGACAAGCAAACAACACTTAAAAGTGTGAGCGCTGCAAGAGTAGAAACATGACGAAGACAAAGCTGCATCCTGACTGAGAGTGCATAAAAACATGGTATAAGTCACAATGCCTGCAGGGCTAAACACACATAACTTGTGAAAATTAATGAAGACAGCTGGGAGGAAGGACTTCCTAATCTACGTGCTCCTGCCACCTGCAACGCTGCTATCTCGTTTTCTGCCTGTCTGGTGCCAGATCGGTACAGACAGTGCAGAGGTGCAAGGATGACCCTGAGCTGTCATTGTTTTCCTACTCACACCCTTCTTTCTCACTCCCTCCTTCTCTCCATCATTCTGCCTCTCTGTCTCTTTTTAGGGATGGCAGGCTGCACAAAGACAGGTGATTGCTGCTGCTATAGGGTAAAAAATAGTGTGTTTTTTCTCTCCATTCAGAGGCCCACTATGTCAGAGCAGAAAGTGTTTGGAATCACTCTCCTGAAATGTCAGTGACTTCCTAACAGGGTGTCCATCAGTGCTTTTTCAAACTGACAAGGGAGCCATGAGCTGGTGGGGTGGTGTGTGGTGGGATTGAGATTTTTTTTTAAAAAGTCCGTCTGCATAAAACTATTAGCCTGTATGACAACCATGCAATAAGGAAAGGAAAATCAGCATCTGGAACATATCTGTACATGAAAGCTGTAAGACTTATTTATAGTTACCAGGAGTTTGGGTGCATGATGTATGAAATGTGGTTCAATTATTATACCTCCTTGATTATAGCTGTAGTTTATGTCTGTTCCACAAACACACACACACACACACACACACACACACACACACACACACACACACACACACACACACACACACACACACACACACACACACACACACACACACACACACATATACAGGTGCAGCCACTGTGACGACACTGTATGCAGCATGCGGACACAATACTTAATCATCCTTTGGTCCGCTGCAGAGGGAGAATATATACAATGATGGGGATGCAGACAAAAACACAAACACAAGGACACACACACACACATACACACAAACACAAACACCTTCCCCCACCCGTATCCCACCCCCTGCAAACCTACCATTCCCTGGTCCATGATGTAATGCTATCAGACCCCTCCTCTGCTGTCTCTCCCTCCCTCCGTATCTCACACATTCCTCTCTCTCTCTCTTCTCCTCATTCTATTGGTGGCTCCCGCCTGCATCTGCTGGATCAGCTCTCACTCCCTGCACACACACATGCACATACACACACATTCACACACACACACACACACACACACACACACACACACACACACACACACACACACACACACACACACACACACACACACACACACACACACACACACACACACACACACACACACACACACACACACACACACACATACACACACACACACACACACACACACGCATACACACACACACACATACACACACACACACACACATACACACATACACACACACATGCAGACTTCCACGCTCCTTCTCACACACTTTTACACATACACTACCAGGGGGATTCCTCCGCCACTGCAGCCTCAGCTCGCTCCACCTGGCTCCTGTCTTGCACCGTGGGGGGAAATCACGGTGAGTCCCTCTTTTCTTTTATGACAGCAGGCGATGGTGCTTCACAATAAGACAATAGGATGAGAGGGGGTTTTTTCTGCAGAGAGTGGTGGACAAACGCCGGGAGGCATTGCTGCAGCCTGGGAGGAGAGGCTCGCCGCTGAGTTGGTGCTTGGAGTAATGAAGTGGTGTGAGGTTGCTCTGTTACTACAGATACCGGTCATCTAGGCGCTGGGTGCCATGGCAATAGATTGCATTCAGTCAGGCTTATTGTCTGTGTGTGTCCTAGTAAGGGGTTGGATCAGGGGTGAGGTGCACATGTGTGTGTGTTTTCAGTGATATGATGAATCTGTTTCTGTGCATATGTGCAGCCTGATATATGCAGACTAAACATGCTCCGGGGTGTTGTGTGTTATCTGGTTTCCTCTTTGAACAATGTCAGTCACTGTGCTTTGAGGTACAGAAGAAGGAATCACATGAATGCAAACCAAAGCTGTGAATGCATTGAGTTCCTGTGATGGTTTAGTTTGTGTCTCTCCTGCCCGCTGCACAGAAAGATTAAATTGACTACAATATAGCCCTGACAGTCTCATTATGTACGTATAGATTGTGCCTGTTGTGTGTCACTGACAAAACAGGGTGTGTGCATGTGGTGTAAATATGTGAGCCTGTGACATTTGGACACTTGCAATGCTTTCTCTGTCTTATCCTCACCCATTATATGCACTGGGCTCTTTTAAAGTAAGGCTCAATGACATTGAGTCTAATAGGGAAAGTAATTCTATTATTGCCACAGCTTTGGACTGCTAAATGACACATTCATGATAACAGAACTGAGGAGGGAAGTGACTGGTGCATTTTCCTGTCTGAGCCAGAGGTTGACCAAATTGCATTTGGCGTAGCAATGCACTGCAACCTAACCTTTTAGGTCCAGTGTGTTGTCATGTTAATATTTTATAATGGTTGGTCTACTCCTCGTGTAAACACTTTCATTACTAATTCATCCAGATTTTGTCCATTTCTTTATGGCAAAGACCTGAGAGGAAGTCGGACATTTGTATTTGGAAATATTGTGCTTTTCATTTTCAATATAAATGCCTAATTTTATTTCATTTTTAGGTATCTTAGTCCTTTTTACTTTAGTTAATTGTTTTTAATTTGTGCATCACATACATTCCAAACAAATATCTAGTAAGTTTGGAAGGTGTAGTCCCAAATCCCACCACATCAATGGCAGCAAACCAAACAATATATTTCCTATGCTAGATAATTGATGACATTCTTCAATTAACTAACAAACAAATTAGCTTTGCAATGCCTTTCAACTTGGTCATTACTATCAATGAGTGCTGCAAATTAAGGATGAAACCCACAATGAGATGGAAGTCAGCTGGCCTTGTTCAGATTCCCTGCAGTCCCTCATGGAACAGTGTGTGCAAATATGCTTGAGGATTTTTTTAATCAATGATTAGCACATGAAACGGCTCTTCCCCAAGGCTGTTTAACTCTGACATATACTCTCAGTAGGCATAAATGGAAAGTAATTAGGTTGGTGGTCCAAAAACAAACAAATCAACCAACAGGCATTGAGGAAGAGCAGTGTATAGTAAGTTCCTATTGGCTGTTCAAGCGTTATTTAGGTGCTTAAAAGGTTAGTGTGTGGTCATACTGAGATAGTTTATTGATTTCTTACTGTTTGAATCCCTTTACAGCCCTGATTGTGTTCCCCACCGCCCGAAAGACCTTTAAAAGTAAAACCTGGAACTAATATACAAGCACTCATGCTCTGCACTTTGTGACCCTTTCAGAAAATCGGAATGTTAATATCCTTCCTGAAGCAGCTCCTCTGTTGAAAGACTCTCTCATCTGTTTGGTCACCAATTTTGGCTTTGCAGCTTCTTGTGAGTACATTTGAGGATACACAACTTGTTCTTCTGATGCTGATTTTACCTTAAATGTGTACCTGCCATCACAGGAGGTGCTGACGTCAAACCAAGCATTGACGTGCATATGAATATTAAAGTAGTTTTAGACTAGGGAAGTAAAAAAGGTCAATTAAATCAAGATTTCATCACATCTGCCAACTTTGAAACCAATTTGGATTCTGAATACATCAAAGAAAACAATTCACATATCTTTCAATCACCATGTTACACTGTGCACATGTGTGTGTACTGCTTGGCACTATACAGGCTTTTACATGAACACTGTCAGCTGTTATTTTAATTAAAAAGAGTGTAGTATTCCCCATTCGCTCAACAGAATACCAAGAGTATTACTAAGAATAAAACATTTGACGATGCTGGGCTGTGTAAAAATCCACACCCAGGACGCACAGCTGCTCTGGTTCAGATATTTTTCACCATCCATCACGCATACTCATTTTTAAAGAGATTTAATAGATTTTCCACTTAAAAAATAATTTAATAATCGAAATGTTTTCATTCCAATTTAAATGTGGGTTAAAACAACAAAAAATAATAGACACAATTCAGAGCCCAAGAACATATGTTACAGTGTCTTAACAGAGGTTAAACACAGAACAGAAGAAGAAAAATATGATTCTTGTTTAACAGGTGAAAATATATGTTGTATGTTCGTTCCTGCACTTTAAATGTGATCTAATCTAAAACTACTAATGTGCTAAAATGTTGCATTGCTATCTAAGCAGCTGATGGACATTACGTTCTCTTTGAATGAGCTGTTTTTTTGGTCATATTCCCAATCCTCAGCAGAGCATTACTGACAGAGGCGGAGGTCCAAGTTTTGATTTTCTGGCTCTTAATTTCAGGAAAAGAACACAAACACAATTAATGGGAAAAACCTGCCATTAGACCTAAGAAACACAATTTCTTACGTGTAATGATATTTCATTCAACGCTGGACTATGTTTAATGTCAAGATGAATAATGTTCTTTGTGCTGATAAATTCATAAAAAATCAGAAACTCATTAATTCATTCCCAGTGCCTGGGGGCTTCCTCCCTCACACTGTGCAGCTGTGCAGGACCTTCACCTATGCCCTCCTACTGCAGCATCCACCGCCTCCCAGCTTCAAAACCACCAAGAAGGAGCCAGACAAAGAAAATCCATGCATTGAACAAACACACACACACCGAAGACTTCATTTAGGCTGAATTGTCCGTCACTGACGTCACTTCCCCCAAGCTCTCAGGGGAAAACTGGACCATATTAACGTGCATTAATCTAATAACATCCTATTGTGTTCGTATTAGAGCCACATGTCAGCCCTTCCCCCGGTGTGTGCACAGAAGCTGTCAGACAGAAGATATGCTCAGTCATTATATAAATTAAAGAGGCATCCAAGCAGTTCAGCTATCCAGTACGTTTTTGTGGCGTCAAAGGGTTTTGAGTCGGTTTCCTAATCTTTGCCCAATGCCACACTCTCTTTGTCTGGTTTTATAGTTCTGGTTCTCAGATTTAGTCAAGTCTTTCTTATCAACGTTTTTCAACAAGCAGGATGCCATAAAGAAAAACAAAGAAATAAACAATATTGGTCACAACACATTGCAGTGTATTGATGGTAAAATAATGTTTTACACGAGCAGCAGCATGGACAAGACATGTTGTAAACCTCTGAGCATTAATTATCTGGAGGAACCAAAAGAAACCTTGAAAACTCACTCTGAGATGATTGAACATGTCAGGAATGAAAGTAAGAGCCAATTTATGCAGAGGACATGATTTGCATCTCCTGTTTAATTATTTTTCCTGTCACTATAAACACAAGCCTACTTCTGACGTGTGTGTGCATCGGACATCGAGAGAGAGAGAAAGAGGGAGAGAGATGGGGGGGGGGGGGCTGGAAGGAAAGGATGTCTTTGATATGGACATGAGCTGCTTTTCTGACTGAAGGTCAAATTAGCTGAACAACAAATCTACCTGGAGATGTATTAAATCCTTGGTTACAAAAAAAAGAGACATTCTCAAACTTAGTTTTAAAGGTATCTCCAAATGCAGATAGTTTTTTGTTTTATGCGCTGAGATCTTAAGATATTTAGATCTCTGGACTGACCCCAATACAGTTGAAGAGGGATTGTTTGTGTGGTGCCCAAAGCATAACATATGTAAAAAAAAATCACAAGCAACATGCCTATCAATAAAAGATTTAAAAACACATTTGGAGCTGTTTTCTTTCCAGAAAACATGCTCTGCATCAACATCACACTCAAATATTGAACATATTTAGAATGTATGCTACCGGATGGTTGCATGCATTGTCAGTTTTTCAGTGTAGACACAATACTAACTAAAAACCTGCTCAGAAACAAGTGGTATGGATTTGGGACACAGCTTTTGTGTTTAATGCTTAAAGCATACATTTGGTAAACATAACATCTGCTAAACAGCTAGAGTTGTCATTGTGAGCATGTTAGCTTGCACTGCTGTATGAACTCTTTGAAATATTATCTATGGTTAATGTCAGCACAACTTTCAGTATGAATAGATATTACTAGAGGTCAATGATGAAATGTGATGATTTGCCATTTTGATTGAATCTTTATGAGGGTCCAATGTACTTTAGTTCACTGGCTGAGTTATGTTGCATTAGACACACATTTAAATGGATGATGACGGTTTCACACGGCACACAAACTTAAAACACATATGGTGATCCTCTCAAGGTCCAAGAAACATTAGTTCACGTCTGTCTCCTAATGTGCATAAAACACATGTTCACATCCAACAACACTTGCACTTTGATTTAAAGTTATCAAAACAGCAAGTCATTCCTACCACCAATGATAAATGACTCACCCGTCACAACAACTCAGCCCAGGATCATTTATAGAGGAGGCAAATGGGACACTTTCAGACCCAGGTGCGTGCTGCAACAGTTCATGAATCATCAGCGTGAGGAGAAAAACCTCCTGCGCAGAGAGAGAGAGAGGGTGAGTGACATTTGGGGACATTTTTGGGACTGTTAGTGCAGAACAAGGTGTGAACACGGCGATGAGTCATAGTGCTGTTAGCTCCGCAGGAGACACCTGCTGCTCTGACTCACAGACTGTAAACAAGAAGTGGAGGTAGTCACCGTGAAGTCACCTATCTGTTTGTGGAAGTTTTCAAGCCTCGAGTTTTGGGATGTTTTGACCTTGCCATCTTGTTTTTTTGGAACCAGAAGTAACTGTACAACCGAACGCTGAACAAGGCATGTTTTCACCACAAAGAAGTTACTATTTATTTTAAAGTGTTAAGACAAAAACAGTGACAACACCCAAACCGGACAACACAGCGGTAGTTACTTGTCAATCAAAAGGTTGCCACGCCCTAAAGTATAACCGTTTTGTTGACGGTTGACTCTAACTTGAACCATAATTTACTAAATGAACATTATGCAGGACTAAGTGAGACTTGAAACCTATGATTGAAATGATATACTCGTGTTTACTGAGGAGACTGGACATTTTCTATAAAATCAGGGTTCTTTTTGCAAGTTTAGAAACTTGTCTTTTGCTTCACTTTTCAGACATGTAGCTTATAATGATGGAGCTCAATGGTCACCTTGTGCACAAAATACACTTTTAAAATGTCAAGAATTCTTGTTTTTATCACATTTAATAGATAATACTTTCAAAGTTCAAATTTTCTTTACATTTTGCAAGTTGTTATTGTTGTTGCCTATTCAGATAACACTTATCAATACAATTATTACAAATCTATTAAAGATAAAACATGACTTGATCTCATTGACAAAAGCTTATTGGGTAAATTATTTTTGGTGAATCTGATAATCTGATGTTGTGTATTATTTACTGAAAGAGTCTGTCATAAGCTTAACCCCAATAAAAGCTCCACGGGTTGCCTTGACCTTAATATGAATCGCTGGTGTTTGCTTCCCTGTCAGGACAAGCGGATATTATTTTAATAGGGTGGCAGATTGAGGGTGATTTGATCAACAACCATTGAGCGTTTTTTAAATCTTCACGAGTTAAAAAAATAGCCCTAATTAAGGGTTTTTAAACTTTGATGAATTCAAAGTATAAAATGCTACGGATAAACCCTGCCATGCTCATTACCAGGAGGCCACTTCATTCTTATCAAAGTGCTTCACCAAAAACTGCAAAGTTCTCAGCATCTTGCTTTTGCATTTTGAGTTTGGGAGAGTCAATATCTGACTGCTTTCCACTTCATTTTCTCTCTTTTCAGTGTGAGATAAAGACTAATTTACTCTCCTCGTTTTTTTATTCATTTGTTTTGGGTGAACTTAATAACTTTGGTTGACTCGGTAGCTTGATGGATTCATAAATGATTGCACCATACATCACCGCCGAACATACAGAAAAACAATTTTAAAAAAATGGAATGGTTTTTTAAAAGGAATTCAAACTGCTGAGTGGCCTATCTGCACCCTGTTGTCACAAACATGACTTTTGCACAAGTTGGATGATTTTAATCAGAGTAATCCTTGATTGAATTTGAGGGATTGGGTTCCTGGCAGATAAAGGAGAACAACTTTGATTTGTCGCTGTCTTTTATTTAAAAAAAAATACATAATAGAGAGTGGGAGTCATGCCTATAGTCAAAGAGATAGAAAGACAGGGACTGAGGAATGAAGTGGCGTAAATGTAACCCCCACCTGTCACATATTTTTCCAGTTGGGGGAGGGTTGGTCTTTGCTTCATCTGTGTCACAGTCATGCAGAATAAGTCAGAGAGTGACAACATTTCCACAATAAAGAGGCAGGGTTGAATCAAGATGCAGCCTCGAGCGTTCTGCGCCTGGCTTGCTTACTGCCGTCACATCTGTTGGTGTTAACAGTCAAAATATCTGACAAATTCTCACATTGTCACTGAAAGCAAGGAGCTGGATACTAATTATTAATGTTTTCTTCTCCCTGCGGGTGTGAAAAGTGGTTTTGTGTTATGCATACAAATGTGTCTCATGTCTCTCCTTGTCAAGGAAAGATAGATTTTATTGGACGTCAGCAGCAGAGCAAATGGTGCAGCCAGGCTGTTGTTAGGAGCCTTTCAAGAAAAAAAAGACACACACACAGTTCATTTAACTCTTTTTGGGGATAAAAAGAGATTACTTGAATGGCTGAGTCCGGTTGTGTTTAGGTCTGTGCCCTCGTACATAATCCTGTGTAATTCTCTTTGTGGTGGACGCTCTCAGTTGTCATTCATTGTTTGACAGCTGCAGGGCGCTTTAAGAAGAAAGAGAAACAGGAATACTGAGAGAGAAAGAAGACTTTCTCAGCCAAGAAGCATTGTCACAATCTGAGAGAATATGCTTTGAGATTTGAGTCCCTCACCTTCTGATAGGTCAAACCATATGCTTTTTTTGTCCATGAAAATGAATTTCCCCTCTTTTTGACAACCTTTGCATAGTTTTAAAAAACGTAGGCTACTTGGGCTTGCAATGTGGTGAGACATAGCTCTGTGTGCCATGTGTTGTTACACTCAATGATAAAGTGACAAACAACTATACTGTCATTTATAATAAACAAAAAAGGGCCTTCAAAATATTTGCATAAATACTTTCAGCTCTGCAACAAATCATGCAACTGTTTACAGAAATACAATCTTACATTACACAGTAGTCATCTTTTCTTTTCATTTCTTTTTTTGTGTGTTTTGATGTGCTTTTGTGTAATCCACAATCAGTTGTAGACTACTTTACCCTTTCCCCTAAGACAACTGCACACTGTCAACCTTGTTGTTTTATAATGAAATACATTTATAATCATTTTTTCATATTCATTTGTATGTATGTTCATTTTTCATTTTGATATTTAATTTTTCTGTGAAGAAGGGACATTTGGGATGTAGTGTATTTAACTCATTCAGTTAAAATACAACTTTTAAAAAACCCTGCACATCTTATCTGACATGTAGATGACATGTTATTGCATTATAAGTGATTTATTGAGGGAATGAGAGGCCATGTGTGTTGCAGGCTGGTTGTATGCAGCGTGCAGGGGGAGGAGCTAAAGTTCAGAAGAGTGTAGTAGTAGAGGAGGAGGAGGCTCGTCCGTAAACGCACCGTGGATGGACTTCACTTCACGGACACACTAACGGACTATAACCTGCTCAATCCTAGGTACACTGTGGATTTAAAGGGTGTTTCGATTCATTATTCGACAGTTTTTTCAACCATTTTGAAGACTTAAGGTGTGACCGAGTCCTTTCCTGTTCTGCAGCTTGTGGATGGTAAGGTCTTTATGCTCCGTGTTCTCGGTTTTCAGGTTAAACACCTTTACAACGGGAAAAGATGAGGCGTAGTAAACCTGAATCTCGTCTAAATCCAGTACATTTATGTTTTTTACGGGGGATAATAGTTTGTGGAAATGTTTAGCCTGCCATACATGTACATTTAAAGTAATTCCGCTGAGGCAATTCTACAATGGGAGCTTTAAAGTGCAAATGAAGGTTTTTGGAGAAACTGCAATTTTTGTATTGTGTTTTGTCTCATTAATATCGATGTGTAAGCCTCAGCTTGAACTTATTCCTACATACAGTTTGGTCTTGTTCACATCTGAGCTACTTTCATGACATTTCCATCCTTGCTAACCTTGATGTGGGAGTCCTGCACACACTGTCTGCTTTCTCCTGAGCGACATCCACAAACCAGGATGCATACATCTGAATTAATACTAAATAAAGTGCAGCATTTTCAGCCCTGTTCAAAGCATTTTGTATGTGGGTAGCTGTTTTCTACCCATGTGTTTAAACAGCTGCTATTTGCATTCAGTCCAAAGAAAAAAAAACTTGTGTTGAATTGGCTCTGCTTTATTTTCAGGAGAGTTATGGCAACATTTGTGAGCCCTGTTAAATCACGGAGGTCTGTGAACACCATTCTGGGATGGACTCTGTCCAATTTTACACTTTCTTTAAAGAAACCATCCTGTTTTCCTTTCCAAATAGTCCTCTTATCTTTGCTTTTATGTTGTAAAATGTGTTGAAATGCCTCCCATATCATTCTGCATTTCTACTAAACAAACACACTCCCACCTTGGATAATTAAGTACCTTTTTGTTACTTTGTCTGTAAGGCCCAAACCACAAGTTCTTTGCTAACTGTGTACTTTATCCTCAACTGATGGGCCAAATCTGGAGGTTATGATGCATGAGAGCACTGCAGCCTGGTTCTCTGTTTAGATGGTGCTGATATGCTTTGCTGTAAATGACCGGCAGAGCAGTCTCTCCCCTTCGGGCCTCTGCTGTTCTCCTGCTCTCCTTACCAGAGTGTGATACTGTATCAGTAACTCTAATAACACTCAAAGTCTCTGGCTCCCTTACTGCAAACAAACCTTTTCTCTGGCAGCACTTGCAAAAGCATCTTGCATGCTTTCCCCCAATCCTCCCTCTATTTCTCCGAAAAGCACACACATAAGCACACACAGACCCCCGCCCACACAATCACTAACACATTCAAACACTCAAAACAAACGCGCTGACTCCACCCAACACCCCACCCACTGTAACAACTTCAGAGGAATGGTCAGCATGTGGAGAGGTTGTGGTAAAAGAGCTGGAAGGGAAGTGGGAACCGGGGAGGGGAGCAGCACACCAAAAGGTTAGTGATATCCCACGTAGTGTCCAGAGGGGCGCTGGAATTGCTCAGTACAATCTGATGGGAGCTTCAGGGTCCCTGTGCAGCGTCCAATTCAGTGCGGGGATGTGGGAAAACACTCATTTCCCTGGGCTGAATCCAGATTGCACCAGTACGGGGCCGGCATGACGCCAACCACGCTGTCTCTCCATCAGCTGAGTTGAGTTAGTGCAGATGAGTTCAAATAGGCTTTGTTGCCCATGCACAATAAAAGAAAATCCCATGTGGGTTTTGTTTTCCTGCAGATGGAACATTTGGCACGTCATTTTGAGGAATCTGCAATAATTCTGGTATAGCCGTAATGCAACCTTATCTGTGAAAAGTCACACCTTGCTTTTACACACGGGCGATTCACATTAGCATCCACTAAAACTTGGCTCCAGCCCTGTCCCTGTTGTATCTATGCATAGCTTTGTCTGCCAGTTGCAGAGCCATTCATATTCAGTATGACCTACAGGTCCTGTAGAAAGGCTGGCCAGGCCCTGCAGGGGTTTAGATGTTGGTGCCAGAAGAGGGCTCTGAAAGCAGGTGATGTGCCTCTGGGGCCATGAAAAACATTAACTGAAATGTATTTCGAATTTGTATACCTTTTCGCTGTGGCTTGCACTTTGCCCACTCTGGCATTACTTTCACAAACAAATCTGTTTTGATATTGAAACATGTGCTCCACTTCAGTTTGAACGGTCTGTATGAGACTGCTGGGATGCTATGTGAATTATTTTAACAAAGGACCTGAATCTGAAGTCTTTACATAACACTGCTCAGCAGGCAATAGGCATACTTATATTTGTCTAATGCTGTTTACCAGATTGAAAGTGTATGATGGAGTATACTTTCATTAAAAACAGGTTTCTGCTGTGTTAACTCTGGAGACCTAGCATGTCATGTATCTTAATAGATGTTGTGCTCTTTAGTTGGGCATTGCATTACAGGATAATGTACTACAGTCTAATAATGTTCACGCAAGTCTGAGATTTAGCAGAGAAAACATCTTACTGTGAAGTCCATTTGGTGTTAGAATGTCTCAATAGTAACCATATTATTGTTACAATATAATGAAAAAATCATGTCCATACTTGCATTATGAAGTTGAGCCTGGACAGAGGCTTCGGTTGGGAGTAACCGAAACCAGGTTGGTTTACATGATCAGGTTTATTATAAAAACAGGTTTATATCCCAAGCCAGGTTTATATCACTTCCCTGTCCGTCTGATACGTGGAGAGGTTTGTCTGGAGTGCCCTCTGCTTTAACGTGAGGCCTCAGTGTTGAGGTGGCTGTCTTTAGATGGAAATATATTATATAACTTGTTCCTCTCCAGAGAGAAATGAATGTCGGTCCCATTCTCCTTCCCTTGTTTTGAAAGAAA
Organism: Notothenia rossii; assembly: GCF_949606895.1. Lineage (NCBI taxonomy): Eukaryota > Metazoa > Chordata > Actinopteri > Perciformes > Nototheniidae > Notothenia > Notothenia rossii. Next base: position 11,257,104 of record NC_136904.1, on the reverse strand, counting down.
TATAGGGAAAAGGATAAACTGTGACTTGTGTAATGGAAAACAGACTATCTGTGCCTGGAATGTTTTTCCGTGTGGATTGGCTGATAACTACAGCTTTTAGTTTTCAATTGGAGTGATATGGATACAATTATTGTGTTTATATTTTCCCTCCAAGATATAATTGAAATTTGGTTTTTACAAGGGAAATTACAAAATAAAACCATATTATTTTACTAGACAAACAAAGAAGTTATATTCCTACATGTGGCTGGGGGAAGAGTTATCAGGACCTTGCAGTGAAACAAAAAGTGTCCTTTATTGCTTAGAAGAGATACGCAGGTCATTTGGAAGGAACACTGTAATTTCACTTCTATGTAAACATCCTATTTAAAGCTTATTTTCCAACATAAACAAACCACGTCAACAGCACATACTGCAGTGTGCCCATCTACTTCATTTCCCACTTGTTGAGTTTCTGATATCAAGTCATTGTTAGTATTGTGATACAAAGCTAAGCAGGTTTTGTAAAAGAGACTGTATGAAAATGATAAGGGGAGAAAGGGGTCATACATGGGGTAGGGGTTTGTTATTTGTCCTTTAGTTGACCAGAATATTATCTGACTTTATTAAGAAAGCAATGGAGGGTGTATTTTCGACTTTGGATTTATTTTGTATCAGGTTTTGCTTGCCTCAGGGGCTATATTATATTATTATTTATTAGGATATGAATGTTTAAATTGGGGAACATGATCAAATTAACTGTACAGATCACTGTTTAGATATCATGACATTTGGGGAGGGAGAGTATTGGATTATTTCTATTAATTCAAAGATGGATATAACGAAAGTATTAGCGACTGGGGCGGGAAACGTATCGTTCCCCAACCATTTCATTTTCTTGCAGTCCCTTCCCTGTATAATGCCATCCATCTTTCTTATCATTTCTAATTATTTTCTTTACACAATAAGGTGAATAAATACATTATAGGTGCTTTCACACCGGAGTACTTTTCCCAGAAATAGTCCCGATAATTCCTGGGATTTTGCGTTCATACCAAAAATATATATATATAATATTTTTTGGGCGAACCTTTTCACCCCTTTTCAGTCCATGCTAGAGAAGTGGTACTTTCCTGGAAGAAAAAGGTTCCCGTTTCTCATTGGCTGGGTGAATTGCAAACCACGGCCCGTAAAACTCTGAAACATTTTGTGAAGCCAACATTGTATTTGCTGGCATTAGCATTATTAGCATTAGCCCAGCGCACCAACGGAGAGAGACTAACTTCTGGCAACACAAAATAAAACGTGGGAGCGGTGGAGATGAGGAGGTGTCGGCGTTCTGGCAATTTACTCGGAAGGTAGCGCCAACTCCGGGGACTTCCGGCCGGGGACTTCGGGTGGCAGTATACGCTTGTTTGCGGCCTGCCAGTAAACCCAAAGCAGAAGAAGAAGAAGAAGTGACGTCAGCGGTTTCATTTGACTAATCCTTCCTCAGGGACTTATTCCGGTGTGAACGCGATCTATCGATTTAGTTCCGGGAACTAAAGAGTTCCGATGAACTAAGTACTGGGACATGTGGTGCAGTGGGTTGTGCGTTTGTGTTCAGATCAGGGGGTCACAGGTTCAAACCCCACTGCAGTCAGCATGTCGTTGTGTCCCTGGGCGAGACACTTCACCTCAAATTGCTCCTGTGGGGATTGTCCACAGTATTGAGTATGTAAGTCGCTTTGGATAACAGCGTCTAACGAGTCACATGTAAGTACGGCAAAGTACTTGGTGTGAAAGCGCCTAAAGATACCATTACTTATCTGTACCATGTATCACCTATTATCAGTGGGACTGTTGCCAGGAAGGACTACGCTGTTGACTTATTACTTCCTTTATTGGCGACGGCTGCTGGGTAAGACAAAGACTCAGCCCCTGACAGTAATCAAAGCACAAGTACCTCAGCTATTCCTTTTGATGTCGACATGTTTGTAGAGAGTAAACAGCCAACAGCCTTGAAGCGGCAAACTTGACAAACGACTCCTACAAACTGTGTCATGTTTCCACCTGGGATGAGTAATGCCAACAGTTTTGTGGTCAAGGCTTGTCCGTACGATCGTGGACGTACCTGAACGCGCTTATATTGCAGCAGTGTGCAACCGACAAGGAGAAGCAGGGGCCAGAAACACAATATTGTCAACTGATACGCTTTTAAATCCCCTTGCCCTGCTTGTCAAATCGAGTAAAGAAACGAGTCCTCACTTGGTTTAACTGAAGGGATTAATCGCGCCCCCCCAACTCGATGTTTAAGTCATGAGATGAACAGCCTACTATGGATCGCCAAGACTGTAGATTTTCTGGTGTAATTAGCAGATGTGTGGTCCAGACCTCACAAAGGCCTCTATTGTGTGATTGCATGACTGTAAATCAAGTGTTCTTTGTCACGCCACAGAGTTTGTTCACAGACTTGACCGACATCATCATCAACCCAGCAGATGAATGAGATGTTGTGGCCATTTGCAGCTTTGATAGCAACAGTGTTCCCTATACATCTTATCTGGAAAGTCACAAGGAGAGCAGAGTGGCTTGGAAATAAATGAAATGTTATTTCTTTCCCTTCTCACTGCTGACTGTCATTAAATTAGCTATGCTGCGTATAGCCTAAAGCAAATGGAAAGTTTTGTTTCAATTTTGTTATATTTCCCACAGGAAGCAAAATGTTTGGCTTTTGTCGTAAGGATTTCCTGATTGGACAGAATACTTCATTAGTCTGTGTAGGTCATCAGTTTAAAAGTTTGAAGAGCTTTTTAACCCAGAAGCACGGAAAAAACCAAAGTATCTATGCTCCAGCGGGTTTGTAATCTCAAGGCAATCGTTGTTAAATGCAGTAAATCAGCTTGCAGATCTAAGGTGCCCATCGTTTCTGTAACAAGGCTGTGATCAAGAGGATGTCTGTGTGAAATGATGCCTCCGATCACACTGCATTCTGACTGACACGCACTGCTCATTCTTGACGCTTTGCGATGTTTTCAAGAACCGATCTCCCACTGTTCCCTGTCAGGCTTGAATAATTTGAGGCAAGGGCAACTCTGTATCAGAGGGAATAAGGTGACCCCTACTCCCCTTTAAGCACTTATCTCCTCTGCCAGTTCTGCTTCACTCACTCGTTTGAAATGATAATTGCTCCTTCCTGCGTGGCAAAGCTGACAAGTATTTGCACAAATGTTAAAAGGAGTTTGAATATTCCTATGTGAGTTTGGGATTACTCTTTAAGTGGTCGTATCTCAGATTATAGAGATGTGAGTGTGATTATATAGCATGTTGGGATGGATGTCAAAGCGACACAAGTCCTGTTGCTTACCTGTAGGTAACACAGAGGGAGGAAGAGTCGGAGTTCATCACTGCATTTTAAAGACTGCCTTTGACTCAGAGACAAGGCCGTGATGGGATCATGGAAACGTTGCACGTAGTCTAGTTAACAATTAATACAAACCTGCCTGCTAGGTCAGGGTCATGCAAAGCCAATTAAGGCATGTTCAATGTCCAGCCTTGTACCTGATTATCCTGTGAAAAGGCTGCTCAATGCAAAGTGCTGGAACAGTCAGTCCATGTTGTATTATGAATTATAATACCGTGATTATGAGCGAAGTACAACATCTGCTTTTCAAATTCACATTAAGATTGATTTCTAAGCGTACCTTGATTAACTCATTATTATTTTAAACTAGGATTGTCTAAATGTTGTTGGAGTACATTGGTGAAATGGTTTTCAATCCAATCACACACACGACCCATCTCAGTAACAGCGTCTCTCTTCAGGCAGTCGGGTATAAACAGTGCATTCGTAACATGCACCGTGCATTGGTGTAATATATCACCGTCTTTTGTGAGTTATGCCTCCTTTTTTTGTTGTTGTCTGTGGATGTGTGCTTCTATGTGAGGCAGAGTTCCACTGAGCCCAAGCATTACATTGTATTTTTAACATACATAACACTAAAGTAAAGCGGAACTTCCACTACCTTTCACAAAGATGCTTTTTACTGTATACTGAATAAAACCCAGCAAAACAACATAGTTTACTTCCCTTTTCATCTTTGTATGTCCTGCTAGCCGTTACAGATAAAACTTGTTTCTGGTCTTTGGTGCAGATCTGAATCCAGAAGCAGATCAAAATATTTTATAGCTATCTGTTGCTAAAATAAAATGTGTAGTATTTGCAGCCCTGGCAGAACAATGCCATCACTGAGATATTTCTAGTTTAATAAGTATACTTTTTTTTGTCCGTTACGCTAAAAGAAAACTGATCCCAATCCACTTTTTCCCAAAAGCCGTTTGAACCTCCAGTGAGTGACTCATTTTGGGTCATGGGAAGTGTCTGGCTTATGACCTGAATTGCCTTTAGCTTCGTAGGAAGTTTGATGCCTCTTGAGTAAATTCCCTATTTGTCATAAAGTATTTTCCTGTAATTAGTTATTTGAAAGTCATCACCATTGGGTATTTGAATGCATCAGAGACATACCACAGCAGGATGCATTACAGCCTGTCATCAATACAAAGACGATTCGATGAATTATTAATAATACATGCAGGAAATGTCAGTATCCTCATATTATCACTCTGGGATCACACATGTTAATCAATAATTCAGGAAACGCTGTTGGTTTCAATTCCCAGAGACTCTCGTATTACTGTCAGGATCTAGATGATGTTATTTCCTGGAAATAATGTCCTGTATTGTCTGATTTTCAACTTTCTTGTCGATAAACTAAAAAGCATTATAAAGTGCAATCAAGTTGAGAAATATGTAATTTCATTTTGTAGTAGTTTTTTTAGATATATTTCTTCCTATCTGGATTCATCTTTTTACCAACATACGTATTGCAAAGGATTGGAAAAATACCAAATTGATGTACCATGTTACGATGTATATAGTACCAGCGGCTTGCTATCATATCGGGTAAAACATTAGCATAAAGGAAATGGAACGTTAAATCAATGGCTCTTGATTAGCATAAGATCTGTTTCTTTAGTGCCAATTGTACAAATGTCCCTCTTTTTAGCAGGAAGTTTGCCTTCAGGCATCAGTATCCTGAGTCTTTGGTGCACAGCTGTCCCATATTATTGATGTAAACGTTGGAACGTGCATATAGCTTTTTATTTTATCGCCCGTTAAAGTCTCTTCTGTTGTGTACTGACACAGAGTTCTCGTTTTGTTATACCTGCGGGGTAGGAATGATATTGGCGAAACAATATAAGAAACATTTTGTCTCTGTGGTTTCATTTTGTCTCCATGTGTGTTTTTTCTGTAACTAAAAGGTGAAAGTAGAGGTCAAGCTGCTTTTGCTGACATTCAACCATTAATGTCCTTTTCATTTCTTTACTTATCATGACATATTAAAAAAACATTAAATGTTTACTTTTAGCAATTCATTTCCTGCCGTATATTAATTTGCTTTAAAAAACAAAACTATTTCTGGCTGGAAAGATTTTTTTGTTTGGCCTGTATTGTGTTCAGCTTGATATGCTGATGCTGTCCATATTAAAAACTCCTCGAAGGCCTCTGTGAGAGGATATCCTGGAGATTTGTTTCTGATAGACGTATTACCTGTGCGCCGCTGTACATTCCTAAGAAAGCAATGAGCCATTTAAGCACCGGTATAGACACACTGAAGGTTTTACAGTTTATTTTTAACCTAGTCGTGATTTATTAAGGTGTCTGCGTTTTTGGGGCTGGGAGCAGTCTGCCCAACCCTTCTTTTTTATTCCCCCCTGTCCCATTTCTTGTGGACTGGTTGAGAGGAAGTGTTGTAGACCTACCCATTTTGACACGAAGTACTGTATATAGAGCTATATTTTATAGACTTATAAAAATAACGTTCGACCCCTGACTTGAAGGTTTAGGATTCAAATGTTAAAGGTAAGCTAACAATGTATGAGCGCCTGTTTTGGTTGTACATTATGTAATAATGTATTTTTTCAAATCTTTATTAGATTAACTAAATCGTCTTAAGCTTACATTGCATACAGAGTTAAACAAAGATATAACTGTGAGCATAATATACAGTTTTCTGTTCATTCAGTTGAGAGACGGACCCAGGTCGTGCTATAGTTAGCTAGCTCGTTTGACACCAGGGCTAAAAAGGTGTAAGAGGTTGGTTAGCATCTCTAATAAGACGATGAAAGTTATAACTTTTTCATGTTGTGTCATCTCAGGTTGCTTGCTTATGCTATCCATGTGTAAACCCAGTTTTAGTTTCTAATTTGTTCAGAGTTGTGGGTAATTCCTGTGGGAACTGGCTTTGAGCTAGCTATGGTAGTTGTTGATGATTAGCATGGTGAGAACATCCAAACTCGTATCTGCTTGGTAACAAAAGTAATGTAAATATGAACTATCTACTAATTTATCAAATTTTGCAGAGTTGTAATAACTCGTAACATTTTTCTGGTGACTTGTTCAACACTGCTTCAATATGTAATGTATCATTCAATACAAATTCAGCACTAGAAATACACTTTGAAACAAGTGAAAGGACATATTAACAAGCTAAAATTATTTTATAATAACTATACTTAACATAAAAGATAATTGCTTTTCTAAAATGAACAAACATCTAAGCGTCATTTAATAGCTAAACATTGTAAACATAGATTGTTTTTAGATAAAATGGTTTACCTTCCCCCCCTGCCATCCCCTTGTTTGAATTCAAACCAATCATGCGCTGCGCTCTCAGCTAAGCAGCCAGCGATAAGTGAGAGTTATAATGGCCGACACAGCAAGGAGCCTCTGCCTCGTCAGTCACCTACTGAGTTCTTTTCTGCTCCACATAATAGCACCATAAATCTTCCTGAATAGTAACCTACACCCATGTTGTTTTTAGGGTCAGACGTGGAACAAAAATCAACTCTAGTGTCAGACAAGGACAAATACGAGACCCTAGGAAAACAAACCCGGTGTTTTCTTTTTTATAAATTGGTTGGGAGCAGTTACTGATCTATTTTCAGTTGCAGTCTTTCAAAGTCAACCCTTAAACTTGGCAAAAACACAAAAGTTTCAAATGTGATTGCAGTTGCTCAATTAAATAAGCTTTTAAAGCTCTTTCACTTTGGATTTAGATGTACTCATGATACTGTTAATGGATTGGACGTCGGCCTAATCTAGCCTCATGTCGAGTTCTCTGATAGAGCTCCCATCACAAGGTCCCGCCGCTGATTATCTCCGTAAGTGCTTCAGTCTGTGCCAAAGACCAAGTGAGACACAAGTCACTTTGCAGGGATGAGTTATTGGGATCTGGTTGAGGAGCACAAAACCCCATCGTTTACAAAAAGCTAGCCAAATTGTTAACGTTCATACAGTCAACTTGCCTTGACCTGGCCGTGTGTATGGTCCAAAGTGTCTGTCACATCCTCTCTCACTAAACAGATGCATGTATTAATAGGGAGCCTCTAGGGAGGTTCAAAAGGTTAATGAATCTGTAGCCTTAAGCAATATGGCTCCAGATTCACCCTTCATGGATACAAGAAGCAGCAGACCCTCTCCTAGACCAGCAGATGGGTCCTGTGGCACCGAGGGTCGTGGGTCGCCTGTACTGAAACAGCTCCAGATGAATAGAGCTCTAATACTAGTCTTAACTCAATATTTGCTTCTAATAAGATCACTTTCTTTGGTCAAGTACTTAATAATAATAATAATTGATTACATTTATATAGCGCCTTTCAAGAGACCCAAGGCCGCTTTACACGGTAAACAAACAAACAAACAAAGGGGCAAAATAATAAAGTAAGAAACTCAAATAAAAAAAATTGTAGGAGTGGATGCAGGGGGACTTTGCTGTCAAATTAAGATTGAATGCTTATTAATATTTCATACTTTCTCTTCAGATCTATTCTGCGTTTTTCTTCAGGATGGATTAGGACACTCCATGACTAATTTGACAAACAAGCATGTACTTGTGACATGGTATACAGGGGGAAAAGTAAAGAAAACGGGATACGTGCGTCATTACAGCAGTTTACTTGCCCTTCATGCCCTTGCTAAGCCTTAGATCTGCCTCTGGGGTTGAGGAACAGCCATCTTGTCCTTTCAGGTGCTGGTCTCAGTTATACGAACATTGCAGGCTTCACACCCATGAGTCATCCTGTATTTTGGATTCCCCAGATACCTTTACTTTCCCAGAGTGCTTTAGGGGCCTCTTTATATTGACATAACTCGTATGAGCCAAGTTTTTTGTTTGTTTCAAAGTACTTTGTCACTGTGAGCAGGCACCTGAGAGACGTGTTCAAGTTAAAGAGACTACAGATTCTGTTTTTTTTGTAGACCCTGGGTGATATACCCCAACATTTTCTACTTGGGAGCTTTACTTTGGTTTGTACCAGTAACTTCACAACTGAGCAGCACCAGCCTGTCCTGTTTTCATAATGATCATATCTTTGATATTTGGATAGAACATTCAATTTGGCAAATTATTTGTATACCAATTAGGACCAAATCAATATTATGTTTGCCTTTCATTCAACAAGCTTTTTTTTTTAATCATAGAGAATACAACCCAACTAGAGATTGGTGCTCTGAATCAGTGCGGTTTGAAGATGAAATGTAAAAAAACTTGTAAAATACAATTTTACAAAAACAATTAAAAAAATCACCACAGTTGACAGTTAATTGTATCGTAAGAAAGATATATAAACCTGAGGGCAATGTCTGCACCAGGGGCGGATCTAGAAAAAATATTCATGGGGTGGCAAGAGGGTGGCAGGAGAATTTCAGGGGTGGCGTCCCCTGGCAGAAGTATATGTTGATTTAATCGCAGTCATATCAACAATGTTAACTTGGAAAGCCACAATATTGATATTTTAACTCAATAACATGAGGTGACATTATTGTGGCACATCAGTAAAGCCTTACATATAAATATATAAGGTGGCAGGCGTAATTTAATGAATTTTAACTGAACAATAACTGAATTAGTTGGTTTCACTCTTAGACCAGCAGGGGTACCAAATCTATGCAGACTGCTGCAATAAGTACATTAATTAACTGTCTCATCGATGTTTGTCTGAATGAATATGATAATATTAACAATGATATCATTCCTATCAGCTGTCAATCACTGTTATGATTCACATATTCAGTGTCATCATTATTAAATAAATTATATATATTGGAGGAGTTAGTGATGAATGTTCCTCAAGATGCTTGCTCACCCTCCTTCAAATTTGAAAGACAAGTAATTACTATCATAAATCAAAAGATTCAAAGGAACAGTTCAGCGCCCCACAACTTCATTGCAAACAGTTACAACCTTGACTTTACATCAGAAAGAACAAATATTAAAGAAGTTACTAACTGCATCAATTAGGGTTAAAAAACGTGTATTCAGCTAAAACATATACATCGCTGCAGTTATTATCCAGTGGAAAGCCCTTAACTACTGGCCTAGTTAAATCAGAGTGGTTACTTTCTGTTGGCTGGGCAGTGTAGTTTTACACATCGTCTTATTTGACTTTCTCAAGGCTTGAAACGTTTTTTGGGGGCAGACCCCCACAAAGAAGAAAAATATATTTACACACGTAAGGTCATCATCTTAACAGTTTATTATTCTCATCGACTCATCCGTGAGCAGAGCATCAAGTTGGCATGTCTATAACAGCTGAATGTGGCGATTACCATCTTGATCAGCAAAACGCCTCGCACACGATTCAATGCTGAGTACAGCCAAACTTGACAGGCTCTTCTCTATCATTGTAGACCGCAAACAGTGGCGGCCCCAGAGTATCTGTGTTGGGTAATCTATGGTAGGGCTAACCCATACAGTGGTGGGGCTCAAGTCAGTATTTGCAATGTAATTACATACACGCCCCCCTTGACAGTGAAACGCCACGCGTGAGGTTTAGATTATTTCCCTGTCTCAATCAAAATTGAACTGTATGAAATAAAAAGGCACATTTGTCTTGTAGTAAATAAAAAGGGGGGGCCTGGAGCCAATCCTCCAATTTCCCCACGAGTGAAAGAGTTGATGTGCTGAAAACCCAACCCCTGCAGGGGGGTCTGGGAGATTTTTTGAGATACTAACATAAAACACACATTCTGGTACCCTCTTGAGAAGAAAAATAAAGAAATCTATTACTCCACGGCATATTTTAAAAAATGAATGCCATTTTAGTTTTATGTTACTTTGTTCTGAAAGCTGAACCTGCTGCTCCTCACAGAGAGAAGAGGGAAGAGGCTGTGTGAGGGACTTTACATTGTGGATAAGGGTGGAAAGCCCCCATTGTTCTGTGTGTCAAAATGAAAGACAGCCCACACACCTATCAATCAGCAAACCGTGGGTTCTTATTTCATTACGTGTTGATTCCTATCAACACGTCATGTTGTATCGATGCATATAGAGATGTACTACAGCAAAAGTATTCTCCGTCGGGACTTCCTGCAACAACACCACGCCGTTATCTTGATTCTGATTGGCCAGAAGACATTATCAAAGATGTTCTATTGAGAAGACGATCACTACGTGAAAAAAGTTTTCAAAACCGTTTCTAGTCTTCGGTATTTCGAGACAAGTGGCTACTGAAATCAATCTTACTAACTGCTGTCTGTGCAATATACTCCGCACGAGTTGGCTGACTTTATTTTGCTTACTTTAACATCATTGTTCATGGTGGGGCTAAGGTGGGGCTAAGCCATTTCTTGGTATGGCTGTAGCCTACCCCAGCCATACCCTGACCGCAAATACCTCATTCATTCCGTCTACTTGGATCCGAAATGCTTCTCGTTTTGCGCTGTCCCCCGTTCCAAGGAAATTGCCGCCAATCATATTTCCAAGCTCGCCTGGGGGGGAGGGGTTACAAGGCTCGCGTCTTGTGCTGCATTCACTTGCACATTAGATATTTTCTCTCATAAATGTCAGATGAGCCACAACTTTTCTTTCAAAACAAAGCTGCCAAATGGGGTGGCACTGGTCTGCACTGGAGCCAATGTACTTATTGCACTTGAATGAATGTATTTACGATTTAACGATTATATTTATTTAGTTGTCATGTGGAACGAGTTTAGATTAACTTGTTACAAAAGATTCCATTGGATTGCTTGTGTTTGCTCGTATTTCAAGTGAGGGGTCATTCAAGGCCTTAACACTTTCTGTGAACTTACCCACAACTCATCATTTGTTATCTGGTGTCCATAGTGACCATTTATAACCTCTCGTCTAGACAATATGGCTGTGTGCATGGCGACCACCATCACTTGGGCACCGAAAGTTCAATGCGGTGTTGAGATATTTATGCATGCAATACTGTTCCACAGATTTGGCCATTAAGTGTCCTAATGTATCACAGTGCTAGCTAGCCCCCTAAAAGCACCCCTCTTTTGATTAAACATTGAAAAACCTCTAGAGTTGCAGAAGGATAAGCCCTGAGAACATGGAGACCTGGGGGAGGGGGGTTGGTGACACTTGCTGGGCTGCCATGCTTGTTGTTGCAGTCTCAGCAGGCGTAAAACTGAACAGCCGAGAAGGAAGGAGATATTACACGATCATGAACGGGTGTTTCAGCCTCCCACTCAGCGAGAGTAGCAGCACGAACCAAAGCAGGCTCGTAGGGAAGGAAAGATTGACACGGGCATATTGGTGGTTGAGACCCAGGGGGTGGACAGAGACAAGGTTGTGACAGCAAGGCACAGATGCAGAGATAAAAGGGGAAGTCAGTCAAACTAATCTAATCTATTCGCTTTTGCTAAGGTGAGACAAATGACCCTACACCTACCTACAAAAATGCCAGTTACCCAGTCATTATGCAAGATGGACAGCTTGCTGGTGAACTACAATCTATGTGCTACCACCCATCAATTCAACAAAACATACCATCTGCTACTTTAGCATGTAGTCAGTTTGTAGGTGTGTTAGCCAACTAGCCAAGTTGTAGTCTTTGCAGTGGAAGGTAGCGGAGAGACACACTTGTAAATCCCATTTTTATCCTGCATTTTGTTGATGTATGACCATGTTGTGCAGAAATGGTGTTTCCCAGCAGGGCATTATCTCAGCAGACAACCTGGGGCCACTAACTGAGCCCCCGTTAGTCTTGGATTTATTAGCTACCGTAAATATTTGAATGAGGTCCTGTGGGAGTTGTTGCAGTGATGCAAGCTCTCAACCAGAGACACCATGTGCTCTCTGGTGTTTACTTTCTAAACGTCACCACCTATGTGGGAGCTCAGGGGGAGGCGTCCTGCGCTGTCGGGAAATAAGGAGTAGTGAGTCGAGTTCTATCACAGGAGCAAGCTATGCTGTGTTTACTGACTGCAGCTGTTTCATGTGTATGATCCACACAAATGTTGGTAGATCCACAACTCTGGCCTACAGCTAAATAATAAATAAATACTATTTACATGGTAGAGAAGTTCATTTCCCCATCAGAATAAATGTAGCTCCAACTGTACTTAGTGTTTAGCACTAATTAGCAAATGTTAGCACGTTCACATGTGGTTCTTATCGTAAAACATTACGCTCTTTAAACAACATTTTATCATTGCTATATCATGTTGGTGTATTAACAATTTAACATAAGAATTTAATTTACACAATTTTAAATGGTTTCAACTCACTTTAATTTACTTCTCCAACTTCAAGGTTTGATTCACTCACCGGTTTCATAGCATCTTTTTGGGCCAGAGTAAATAGCTGTGTACAGACAAGAAATCTGTACTAAACAGTTAAATAGACAAAGTAACTAGTTAGTGAATATGGATCATTAAATAGCTTAAAGGTGGGGTATGTAATTTATTTCAGAGACACTTTTTGTTATATTCCATGGAATGCTCTTAACATCCCAATAGCAATGCATATATTAAATGCTTTGATATTCAATAAAAAAAGAAATGTCATCTGTGGAAGCCGTAGTACTGTAAAAAGCACGACCAATCATCTGAGCCGGCCCGGCTAAAGTAACTGGATGGCCTGCCTGCCTGTCAGCCTTCCATCTGTGCACAAACTTATCTCGTGCCCTCATTGGTCATGTGCGCGTTCGTGTGTGTTGGAGGAGGGGCTCTGTAAGGAAGTCTGAAGGAAGAGGCAGATTTTTTTCGGCTGCGTACTTTCAAATTCAAGCGCACTCGAGCTGGCTTCTCCAAAATGACATACCCCACCTTTAAGAGTAACATAGGTTGTGTTGGTGTTGGAGACCAAAAAGGAGAACAAATTGGATGTTTACAGCTGGTTTGTGCTTTCTTCATGTGGCCTAAATATGTGACACTGCTTGTTTAAGAACTATACCAAAACACAATTTTCCAGTTTATTTTAATCATAGAGCTATACAGATTATGTACTGTGTCTTTAGCAAAGAGGGATACAGCAGATGGGAGTAGTACCGTTTTCAAGTGTTCTCCAAGAAAGCCAATCTCCTACTAAATAAAATAAAATCCCATTATACATCTACATGGACCTTATCTGCACACTAACATCGAGGCCAATAAAAGTCAGAGAGCAGATGTGTTCATTGCGCCTCTTTGAGACAAATTACAGAGATGTCTTGGGAGTCTGTTCTTTCATTTATTTCCCCACATAGCCACACAATTAGAGCCAAGCCGCCATATTATCTTCTTAGGGATCTCGCTCATGATTGTTGTTGACAGCGTAATTAAATACAGGGATTAAAAAGGATTCTGACATGTGTTTCATCTCACAGAAAAACTTGATGGGCTGCTGTGCGAGTTGGACGTTTTTGAAAGATTTGTGAAAGACTGTTTGGTTAGCACATGATGTGTGTGTTCGTATTGGCTGGCTGGTGGTCTGAATGGTTTCTGAGTTTTCTTTGGCAGTTTGGTTAAAGGGTAAACAGTTGAAGCCTAAATATTTGTTTTTGTCATCAAAGCTGTAGATGAAGCCATCAGTGTTGCAGGACAGAGATTAAACGAGGATAAAAAAATTTTAACTTTTGATTGCTTGATTTGTTGTTTGCAGTAAATTCAAACCATCCCACAGAACGAACCTCGAACAGCTGTATCAGTTCTTGTGCATTTGTAGGTTATAGCGTCAGAAGTTGGATATGGATCTGTTACTCTAGCTCCATTTCATGCTTTTACATGTTCTCTTGGATCATACATAAAGAAACAACCTCTCTCTCTCTTCTCTCCGCAGATCCAACATTACTTTTACTAAATGGCCAATGGTCGGAGCTTAGTGCGGACCCATCGGAGAGCACTATGAGAAGATGACAACAAGCAGGATTTAATCCAGAAAGGATTCCTTATCTCTGTGCTAAGAGTCTACTAACTGAGTGTAAGGACCACTGGGAGTACAAGAATCAAGTCAAGGACACGCTTACTCCTCCTCAGCCTGCAGGAAGATGGGAGTGAGAGAATAAAGCTCTGTGGAGTCAAGAGGAGCTTAATGAATTCTAAGGAATCTTAAAAACAGAGGATCAGGCAACCATGTGGACACTAGCTGCGACTGTCCACTGTCTCCTGGCTGCTGCGATGCTATTGGCTAGCTGCCTCCAATCGCTGATGGCCACTGAGGACGACGTCACACCGCGCATCAGTTTCTCCTACAGTAAGTTTGAATAATTATTAACCATTTTTATATTTGTTGTTATTATCGCCCACTAACAAGCCCCTCCCCTGAACACTATTGTCCGACTACAGCTTCAAGGCATTGCAGGTTTGTCATGCTTAGGTTTTCTTAATGTGGTGAAAAGAATTGCGTAGTAAGAGTGATATCTTTTTTATAGTTTGGAGGAAGATTTCTTTATTTATCCTTTAAAAAATATATGTGAAGACTGGAATTAAGATTGGATTATTCGGCTCGAATGTAAGATTCCCAGCCCATCTAACGAGCCAGCTAGTTAAACAAATATCAGTCTGAACTTATAGTTATTGTTCAATGTTCAAGAACTAAGCTCCACACTGCAAACAAAGCGTTTTTATTTCCATATCCTCAAATGGTGAAGGTGCTGACTTTTTGATTACAAAGTGAAACTTTCCCCTCATTTGAACACAATTTAATGAACAAATGCATCAATTGCATATGTATGACCCTGTCTGGGGTTGTTCTCTAAAAGACCTGTACACCTTATTGGTCTTATTTCCAACCATCTCATTAAAGCTAACGTAACGTCATCCTAATACGCTTGTCAACAACGCTGAGAACATGCCATCCATCAAAATTGCTGTTAAAATTAGGTAGCCTCATTTTGTCTATCTGTACATGCAGCACTTACTTAAGGCGGCTGGGTTTAACAGTCTGTCACTCCACATTAAATAACAACATTTAGGCCGATGGTGAAAAAAAAGACAACAACCACAGCTTTAACACATTTGCATGGAAGCACCCTCTGACGTAGACCACAGGTGCCTTCAGGCTCACATGTACGCGTGCCAACTTGAAGAAATAACAAACTTACAACACAATTATAAGTTTGTGCCCTGAAGGTGTCTTTAAATATTAAAGTAGCTGTCACTACGCATGGAATTCACTGTGTGTTTGTTTTTTTACCCCGAGCTATGACACATTATTGGGGTGAAATATGCATGGCCTGGGTGAAGTAAACAATTTGGGGCCCTTTGCGTATTCTTAGACTGCCTTCATGCTTTCAAAAGCATTCATATTTCCCAAATGTTTGACTAGCAATTGAACTTGTGTTGCACAACTAGATGCAACAAGTTATCCCACAAATATAAACCTAATGTCTCTCCTGGCAACTCCACTGATTGACTGGAGGACCTTTTTTCACCTGACTTCATCATTGCATGTAATTACTCGCTGCAGCACTCCTGATATTATAATGACTGTGGATTAGGCTTCTCTAAGATAAAACATTGTGCTGTTTTCACTATTTGCTCAGCTAACAGCTTTTTCGTAATTGATTGATGCATTATGGGAGCTTATGACAAATGAGGGGGAAAAGGTTCCTGTTTGGATGCGGCGCACAGTGGAACATTGACTGGGAAAACTTAACACCTATTTTTTTTACCATCCTTCATTGCAGCTTTTAGAAAAGGACAGTTCACGAATTGATTTTTAAATGAGCTCCGTGGCTCCTACAAGATATCTTTATCCTGTCTTGACTTTGTGTTTGCTACACTGCTCATACAAGAGAATGTGCCGATCCAGCAGCAACCAAAGTACAGGCTTACACGGATGAAGGCGTGCGTCAGCTCCTGTAAACACTACCTGTCTGAATTTGAAGTTCCTCCCACTCCTGGAAACAACAATCTGATGCATGTTTTTTTCCCCTCCTCAGCTAACTCACTGAGACATCAAGCAGTTATACACATCTCAAATTGCCATCGCTCATACCCAAAAAACAACCTTTCAAATACTTGAGCCTTTTAACTTGTCTCTCAAAGAGCTAAATGGATTAAATTGGCCCAAGGCTGGTTCCTAGCAACTGAGTGTTTTGCAAACCACTGATGTTTCTTTTTTCTTTTCTTTTCTTTGCTCCATTCAGCAGTCATAATCTAAATGTCATGTATTTTGACGGCGGCAGTTTGAGATTCTCTCAACTGGAGAGCATAAGTGGTATAGTGTGAGACTTGCTTTTTCAGCTGATAAAACAGTGTAGAAAATCGTATATTTAAACGTCACTGGCGCTGATTGTAACCTAATTACTAAGGGTATAGCTTTACATAAACCGGGTGTGCAGAATCACTGACATGCTTAACGTAGCCTCAATTCAACTCGCACCATTGAAGCAACACGTGTAAAGCGGGTCGCTGTTTTAAACATCCAGTGTGGTTTGTATAGTCTGTAAGAAAAGGGCGACCTGGCTGTTTTCTCTCTCGAGAGGACCCTTGCCTCAACATGGCCTGTTTCCTGGAAAGGCGTCCTTTTTCCTTTTGTCCTCCTTCCCTCTCCTCCTGCTCCTTCCTTCTCTCCTAATGAGCAGGCTAATCCCTCATGTGTAGTGAGTGGAGGTTTTTGTGGTTGCTGCAGTGGGAGAGCCTTGCCTGTTTTTCATTATGGCTCTTGTGCAGAGAGACGGCACAAAGGATCATGGGACTTAAAGCAGCAAGCATCGGTTAGGCATGCGGCATGTATCGCTGTTGCTTATCAAAAACTTTTCGGGCAGGAGGTTACTGTCTTTCTCCAGATATGAGTGGAGGAGATGATTTATTTTTCCTCTCTTCTTTTTCTTTCCCTTGGAACGAGAGGGAGACATTCAAGCTCTGCACTTATTAAGAACAGTTTACATTAATGAGCTGGTTGGCAGCCTCCGTGATTCCTCTCTTTTTCTTTTTAGCACATGAACTGTATTGTATGTCGCCCTGATTCTGGTCCCTCTTAAATCAATAGTTTGACATTTTGGGAAATATGATTATTTGCATTCATGCCAAAAGTAAGATGAGATGATAGATACCACTCTGATGTCTTTGTGTTAAATATGAAACCACAGACAGCAGCTTAGTTTAGAATTAAGACTAGCTGTAGATTTAGATTTACCATACAGACATGAGAGCGTGTTTCCCAAGTATTCCTTTATTAATCAGCTACATTTACTCCAGTGTTGTTTAGATATATAGTTCCTCTGATACATTATAAATCACCCTATGTTATGTATTCCTCTAATCAGGTGTCTGTGTGTATTTTGGGGTATAGATAACCTTTTTAATATCCTTTATTTGCTGCATGCCTTTTTTTCTTCCATCAAACTGGGTGGATTTAGAACAATCGGCATTAATAATCCCTTCGATTCATTAATAACTTACTCTGATTTCAATCATATTTAATTAACAGTTGTATAATAATTAACATAGTTAACTGGAAGAGAAAAGGCATTGTACACAACAAAGCCTGATTTCAAACCTACAGTATAACAATAGACTTCCTCTGTCAGTCAGTATCAACACGGTATGTCTGTAATGAACTGAAGGTATAACAAAGGAAATATCCAGACAAGAGGTCGCAGTACTCTCATACTGGATGCGGGCAAAGAAGCAAACCAACGCCCCTTTTTTCGGCATAGCTACCCAGCATGCTGTGTATGCTCCGTGGAGCCTGTGTCCTTTCTCGTTTACGTTTGGTTCATGTTTGGAGAATATTGTGCGCTTTCTCTCATGCATGCTAATCCGGTGACCTTGGCAGTGTGTGGGTTTGCAGTGCAGAAACAGAGGAGGGGCAGCCAGAGGAGGGGGGTCAGTCAAAATGCTCGTGACATGCTCCGATGCCCACCTAAAACCCTGCAGAGGACACGCCCCCTGATCCTGAAAGAAAGGCGGTCTGTGGCTTCCAGCAGAGGTGGCACTCACAAGTGCCTGCATGTAATGCCATAACAGGCGCAACAATAGAGCATAATTACAACACATCATTTCCATCTGTTTCAGAAGCTTTAATGGCTTCATCACTTGCACGCTCCAGGGAATGTACAGAAAAGTTCAGTCTTCGCAGATTTCCGTCAGGAGCATTTGATTTGAAGACAATGGCGAGCAGCGAGGAGTAACAGTGTACCGTTAATGAGGATAGGCAGAGAGGAATGTGAGGTTAAAAGAGTCATGATGTGTTTTATATTGGATTGCTGGGACGCAGTGTAGATTTCTTGCAAGACTAAAACATGGTTTGTTTTATCCCTAACCTCTGCATCACTGATTTTCATAGTTGTACAGTTACTGTGACACCAAAACTCACCATTTTACGATGTAACTTTTCATTGTGAGATGAGGCATGCAGGATTTATATGGATTCTGGGCTGCTCGCTGTAAATCATTCTAGACAAGTCACACAACATAACATGTTGCTATATGACACACAAAAACAAATGCTTTTTGTCACATTTCAGTGTCCACTTTGCGGTCAACAAAGCATCTTCTTTTTGGTATATAACTCAGCATAAAGAAGCCTTGAAGCCGAAATCTGGACGGATTGGATAGCTATACAATCTTAAGCTAAGGATCATTAGGGTAAATAAACCCTAATGGCAATTCAAAATGGTTGAAATGTAATAATTTGAACCATTTCCTGTGGTGGACAAAGCTGTAACTTCTTTGTCAAACATTAATTTTCTTTGTATTGAAAAAGTAATAATTCAGGACTAAGGAGAATTACAAGCTGGCTAATATTAAAGGTAGGTAGGTAAGAAAGGAGAAACCAGATCGAGTGCGCTAGAATTTGAAAATACATAACCGGAAAAAATCGGCCCCTTCCTTCAGACTTCCTTACAGAGCCCCTCCTCCAACACACACGAACGCGCACATGACCAATGAGGGCACGAGATAAGTTTGTGCACGAGATGGAAGGCTGACAGGCAGGTAGGCCGTCCAGTTATTTTAGCCGGGCCGGCTCAGATGATTGGCTGTGCTTTTTACAGCTCCACGGCTTCCTCAGATGACATTTTTTAAATGTATTTATTGTAAAAGCACTTAATGTATTCATTGCTATCGGGATGTTAAGAGCATTCCATGGAATATAACAAAAAGTGTATCTGAAGTGAATAACCTACCCCACCTTTAAGTTTTATTTATCCAATTTTTCTGTCAGAATAATGACAAGAAACTACATTATATGGTATTGTTTGTAAAAACGAATTTGCATCAAAATAAAACATAATATTGTATTGCCATTGCCAATATATTACACCATTACAAACACCAGTGCTCTTTAAAAATAATCATGTGCTCAGGAAACACTTCAGGTTTTCACATCTGAGTTGAGGCAGAACTGAAATGGTTAAACGCAGTCGTCTCATGTATCTTTCATTAAAAGTCAGAACTTTCCTGATTCAGTTCCAGTATGTTAATGCACTCCACATGCCTCTTATTCCTACTTTTGGCTGTATGTAAAAAGAGAGAGAGAGAGGTACGTGTCCCCGTGAGGCCCGGCTGAATATACGGTAGGTTATATAGACCCAGCTGAAGGATCCTGTTACACTGTCCCACTTTATACAAATCCTACCTGTCAGATTTTCTTTATTTAATGTTTATTTTATTTGACTTGTTCATTTATGAGAACTGTTCGGTGTACCATGCAGGTGCCATGTATTCCTGATAGGGAGCGTTGTCCTTATCAATATGAATGACACCTGTTGCAGGGATACAGTCGAATTGTTTTCAAACTATGTCAGGGCAGAGAGACCCCTGAGAGACACCATCTGGAGGCTAACAGTGCAGGTGTGAAGGTAATAGATATGACTTGTGTGTGTGTGTGTGTGTGTGTGTGTGTGTGTGTGTGTGTGTGTGTGTGTGTGTGTGTGTGTGTGTGTGTGTGTGTGTGTGTGTGTGTGTGTGTGTGTGTGTGTGTGTGTGTGTGTGTGTGTGTGTGTGTGTGTGTGTGTGTGTGTGTGTGTGTGTGTGTGTGTATTAATTTACTTCGTGGTAGATGAGTGGAGAGCAGGAGACTCTGCCTGCTCTTCTCATCAAGGGTCTCTACACACACACACACACACACACACACACACACACACACACACACACACACACACACACACACACAGGACAGAGGGATGTGTCTGCTGCATGCTGTGGTATCACTTAAAGGCCTCCAACACATGCAGGTCCAGAGTGAGAGCACTTAGTAACTGCACACAGCTCAAGAGGTGCCTTGACATTTGTGCATACTAGAAAACAGCAGAGTGGTTCGCGGGCATGTGTGAGCCAGCTGGATGTGAATGTTTGCAGCACCAACAGAAAAGCCTTTCTACTTTTCCTCAAAGTCTTGTTGGCTGAGTCATATCATGTTGTTCATCAAGCCAAACTATCTTGGAGTTGTTGTTTGTGTGTGTGTGTAAGGATCTAAGTAACAAGATAAAGAAAACACTGGAATCAGTAAGAGGTGGATTAGGATGTTGAGAAAATCATAAGCTTCCCAAATTGCTCCATTAAAGTCAGCATTTGTTAGATTTGGTTAATGCTGGAGCAAACACTCTGCGTGGGCTTTGACAGAAACACAACTGCTCTTATACACTTTCCTAGATGCATCTCTGACGATTGATCGTAGTCAGGGAAACGCGTGGCGTTCTTGTGGCTGATCCTCAATCAGAACAATCTGTGTAGGATATGTTGAGTTTAGCAGTCACTTAATACAGCTTTGTCATGTCGGTGTTGCACATTTTAAACCCTGGATTGCACACATACATTTCCTCTGGATCCCTCCTGCGTGTGAATGCAATTTGAATCCAACGTGGTAATGGGGGATCCTGCCACACACAATGAAAACTATTTAGAGGTATTGAATGGATTTGGCTAAGAGAAAGGGACTATAAAATGGGTTTGTGTTCACGGAATGAATTTTTAACCTAAACCCTATTAACACAATAATTGGATTGATAGTTTTTGTTAGTAAAGGCAACAATTAATGCCTTTTTTAATACTTTTTAGAAGCCAAGAAACACAAAATCTCCTTCTCTCCGTATCATAATCCTGTGACATCCACTGTCTTTAGGGAGAGGGTAGTGGGAGGATGGAGAGAACAAGAGGTTGAAGAAGCATCCCACACATGACAAGCACAGGCATGTCTATTTGGTGTGAGACAACTATGTCTCCCTCTGTGTGCTTCGGCCTGTGTTTGAATAACCACATAGTGAGTGTCTCTCTCTGTCTCACCAAGCTAATAGCAAGGATTTTCTGAGCTCTCAGCCGCGATACACCACTGTGCCGCCATCGCTCCACTGCTCTGAGTGTTGGGTGGGTGCCTGCCAATCCAGAGTGCATCAGGATGACACTTAAGAGCCAATAATTACAGAGCAGGGCATTATGTCAGCGCTCATTGTTCTTTGCTTTTAGAGGTATGCAGCATTTAATAGACCAGCATCACCCTACACCCTTTCTTCAGAGGGTAGCTGGTGCATTTTCCACTTTGTTTAAGGGTTGTACAGTACACACAAATGTTCCGCGTTACCATCAAACATTCGGTCATTTCATGGCCCTGATTTTGAGCCTGCACATGTGGCACCATTTACACCTTTTTGCTGCGTAATCCTCTCCACACAGCAAACACTGGACGTGCACACTGTCAGGCTCTGGTTATTATCTGCAAGGTGCAGCTGTCTCTCAGCACGATGGGTACACACTCACACCCAAGTACGAACACAGTACACAGCATATAGAGTACACACAGAATTGCAGCACAGCCACATCATCATTCCCGGTGATAACAAACGACACATCTGTGAGCCTTATTGCCTGGCTCTACAGATACAGCGCACTCGTTCTCAGACTGATTCAGTGCTGTCAGCTTTTATTTGCAGTCCAGTAAAGTGTGATTTTCTCTGCTCTACTTTCTCCACATCTCTGTTTGTATCGGGTTTTATAGATGTGTACACACTGTATTATACTTTGCTTACTCTTTCAAATTTAAAATAATCTACTCGTGTATCCCAAAGTATTGCTTTCAAAAATACATATTTTTTCCTCTTATTTTTCCAAGAACTATTGAGAAGAATCTGAATAGTTTTAGCTTTAGTTGTATTTTGATTGAGATATATAACTATAACTCACAAAAACTCACCTCTTCAATCTGGCTTTTAAAGTGTGAACGTTTTTGTATTATTTGACTTTAACTTTAACTATGTATCTTTTTTTGTTCTTTTCTTTTCACTATATCTGTAAAGCGTCTTTGAGCACCTGTAAAAGCGCTAACAAAATAATTATATTATTATTATTATTATTATTATTATATACTGTAGAGATGTCTACTTTTGCTTAAATATAAAGAAACTAGATGTTACTTGCTTGTGGTGCTTAAAACGGCAAACATATTGATAGCAGATTCATAACAGCAATGTCTCTTTCCAGAAATTATGAACCGGTCTCTTAAAATAGTCCTTGTTGTAAGTAGGACATTTTCATTTCTACCAAACTACATCAAATACAAAACTGTGCACAAACCGGTGAACCATTTTAAGAGGTTTAGTGTCCCTTTTGAAGAAGGAAAGTAAACATTTAAAGTTTCTCCTCTAACCCAGTTTGTCCGCCCATCAGGGGTGTGTGTCCTCTAACTGCAGACAAACAGTGTTCCTGTGCTGACTTGGCTTGCATACTATAGCAGCTCCTGTTGCCAGTAGTCACCGGCGATTGAATAACCATCACTCTGCCCAAATATCACGAGGATCAGTACTGCGATGACCTTGAGGCGACTCCCTGTGCCGCTATCAGCTCTATTGTCAAATCACGTCAAACAGAGAGCCTTGAAGCTGAGCGCTGTTGTGTGGCTTCGCCTTGCAGAGGGCAGAGATGGATCGTTTTTATTTTGTTTGGATAAATGTGTGTCGTGAATGTAAGATAAGCAGAGCTTGGTGTGAGATGAATATCAGCTCGGCTCTCTTCTCCTTTGGGTTTTCTCTGCCTGACTGCAAGCAAACCCCTTTGTCCCCGTTGCCCCCTTGCCTTGTGACTTGGCTCACGCTGCTTTAGTAAATCTGGGGCATGTTTACAGTCGGGCTTTTGGGAGTGTCTTGGCAGGCGAACTGTATACCTACCAGGCAGCCAATCAATCGCCCCGCCCTTAGAGTACTATTAAACTTTAGAAAAATGGGATGATGCTGCTCAGTTTCCTCTGAAATATGACGCCTGTCAAAGTGCGGACATGTCTTTTTACTTCTCACTCTGTCTGCAGGCTGGCACCCTGTGATGATATCTTAGTTACCTCAATGGGGAGCAGGCACACGCTGAACACTGTGATGTGAATGAAGCGATTCAGAGGGAGTCTTAATTGATGTCTCTGTTCTATTTTGGAGGTCTGGTCACTGAAAGAGTTATCTATTTTATTCTTTGAATCAAAGATATGATGCTATTTGGAGAACGTTTGATTAATGTGTCTGGAACATGAATTATGTGAATGATTCATGAGTGTTTTCCCTGAAGAGCACTCATTTCATATAACTTTAATTCACTTATTGTTTATTCTGTGGAAATGTTGATGAGAAAATTGTATACAACTAAGACGGGAAACACGTGGGAGTGGGGGGAGAACTAGAATTTCTTTATCCAAATTTAACACAATTTGGGTACGTAAACATCTGTTAAGATCCCGAATTAAAGGGGACCTATCATGCAAAATGCACTTTTGTACGTCTGTTATACATGAATATGTGTCCCCGGTGTGTCAGGGAACTCACCAAGTGTCAGAAAACACAACCCTCTCTTTTCGTCTTTACCCAGATCTCTAAAAACGGGGCTGCTATGGAGCTGATTGTTATTTGAATTTTTCTGACGTCAGAAAAGGGGTGCTCCGCCTATATGGGCAACTCTCCACCTATCAGGGGAATGAGAGGTTGCCGTGGCATGGTAACAGCATGGTAACAGCATGGTAACAGCATGGTAACAGCATGGTAACAGCATGGTAAGAGCATGGTAACAGCATGGTAACAGCATGGTAACATGACGCTTTTTCCTCGCCCCCCTCATTTGCAGGGGGGCGTGGTCAGCTGCGGCTCATTTGCCACAGAATCAGACCTTGCAAAAACAGGGCTGGAAAAGAGCAAATAGAGCGAAATGAGGCATGGCTAAAATGCATGATCTGTTTGGTATTTTGAAAAAAAAACTTCACAGACATGTTTTATATAGGTATGGCCCTACAATATATGTTTCAAATATAGCATGATAGGTCCACTTTAACATACATAATTTAGCTTTTTTAGCTTTTTGCGGGGTATATGCAAATATATTTCTTTCTTGTGTGTCTGCCTTAACCTATATGAGTTGCATTAGCATTACCAACTTTCGGTAGTGAAGAACAAGTATGGGTTTGCCCTCGTATCTCCATTTGAATTCAACAAGTGTGTATCTGTTTCTTGTGTGTGCACAGATTTAGTCTGATTCTCTCACAAATATTTTCTTCGATCACAGAACAATTGCTCAATGAAATCCTCCGAGGGATGATTTGTTCCTGACATCTTTACCTCAACTAGAAAAATAAACATTGAATGAATACACTGCTACAATTCAATTTCAGGGAGAGAAGATATATTCCCTTCCTAAATGTTGCGAGTGTTGCATGCAGGGGTTTATCATCCATCTGGAAATTGTCCTCCAACAATGCATCTTTTCATCTGTGCCAATGCGCTCTAGTTTAGATCATTTCCCAATTGACTTTGCAGCTTGTAAACTTTTTAAACAAAGAATTGAGGCAGACATACAGAGTTTGACTTTAAAGAACCTGCTGGACTAACTAATTCAACATGTTAACACTGGCAATGAAGCAGCCATTTTGATGGACGGTGTGATGAGCATTAGCCGAGGTTAAGAGCCCTGCTTTGGTGACAGCCAACTGATTAAACATGTGGGTGATGAATGGCCTTGGTGCCTGGCTGTGAAATGGCCTGCAGATGCCCGGCATTCTGCTGCAAGCATGTTAAAACACACGGATCTGCTGAATTGGAAGTGCTAAAAATCTCCCCAAAATATCCACACTGGAGGAGAAAGAGAGAAAGAGTTGCGTTTCTGTTTAAAATCATCAGAGCTTTACACAACCCAAGTTTGTTACTGGCTTGACCTTCTGCTCTCATTGAGAAATGCATCCCAGAGTTCTTTGAAAAATAAAATTTTCCTCCTTTGTCTGCATGTTTTTCTCATAGGTCAACCTCTCAATCCAATCTTCCTGGATACAACAAGTCCCACTAGGGCTGCTCGATCACGGCAAAAATCATAATCTCGATTATTTGGGTCAATAATTGATATCACGATTATTGAAAACGATTATCCATTTACTTTGAAAACATCCATTTATTGAAAAAAAAATTTGGGGAGCAGAATGTTTTTAACAGTTGATTAACCTGAACTTTAGTATAATTCAACTGAAAAACCAATTAAAAAAAAAAAAAGATTAAAAAAAAAGAAGAAAATATATAATCGTTTAATTTAGATTATGTTGTTTTCATAATCGTTGCAAGCCAACATCGTAATTGCGATTAAAATACGATGAATTGAGCAGCCCTAACTCCCACTTCATATCCCAACCTTAATTCCCATCCGCACGCACGCACGCACGCACGCACGCACGCACGCACGCACGCACTCACACACACACACACACACACACACACACACACACACACACACACACACACACACACACACACACACACGCACGCATACACACACACACACACACACACACACACACACACACACACACACACTCACTGCTAAGTAGCCCCAGACTGCTCTCTGAGTTAAAGTTTCATAAGTTTGCTCTCCTCTGCTCGTTATTCCATTGTCTGTCTAAGAGGATGTCACTGTGATTTATGTCAGAGAGTTTTAATATGCGGAGGGAAGGCTGTTTTTGGTCGCGATGAATGGTTTAAACTCAGGGGAGCCGTGACAGTCGAGCTATGATATGTCCCCCTGTTGAGAGGAGGGATGGCTCTCCTTTGTCTGCCATCGGCGGGGTCCGCTGGGACTCAGAAAAGCTCCCTTTATGAGCATTTAGGACATTTGTAACAGACTTAATTTACCTTGAAATAAAACCAGCTTCCCCAAGTAAGAAAGTCTGCATGTTTTGCTGTCCTGCATGACAATAGAAAGTCTTTTTAAATTGTGAATCCCCTCCCTGGATTTGAATGTCCTCTCTTCATTGACTCCAGATGTCACAACGTTTTAAACAGAATGAGGGCTGTTGATCTGGAAAGGGCCTTAGATTTGATTTTGGACAGGAAGGGGGCTGTGCAGATGGCTTTCACTCCCATAAGGGGAAAACAATCATGTGCCAAAGTGCCTGCAGCATTATAAGAACCATTTGTTTGTGAGCATATTGTAAAGTTTAAGTCGTGGGTTGTAAATGTTTATTGCGGTGTACTGGCTCCATTTGCATTACGCACCACCTGGAGTGCTGGAGATAAACGTGCTGCTGGTGACTTCTTCTTACACTCCAAAGTATCTCAATTTGAATGCAATGTGCTCGTTTGACACGAGGAAAAAGGCTGTAAATGGTTTAACAGCGGCAAATATTAGTGTTGACGACTCCAGATACGAGCCAGTAATCTTATTTGGACAAGCAAATGGAGTCTGTGACCCCCAGCGATTTGGCTTGGAGAGCACATCCAGTCTGTTTAATATGTTAGGAATGAGAGGCAATAGATAAACATTTACAAAGCTGGTCCAGAAAACTGCACAGGATAAGAAGTTTGTAAGCAACGGACTCACAAATATCTGATTGCACATGTCCGATGTCTTTGATGACCTCTGAAAGATGTTGTCTTGTTGTTAGATATCAAGTGATAACATCCACATGGTCACAGACAGGATCTCAATGCTTCAAGGACTTGTAAAAAAATACAATTTGGACTTCCTGTTGCCTTTATTTTGGGTCATTTGAGCAAATTCAGTTGTTGTTTCTGTAAGGATGTCAATGCTTCAAGGTCTTAAGAAAATTAAATATTGACTTGCCTTTTTATTTTAGGTCATTTGAGCACATTAAGTTGAATGAAAAGTGGCCAATTGTTACAAAATCAATCCAAACTCTAGTTATACAGTCAACAGTCGTAAACAAAACACATGCTGCTGAAGCCACTGTGGAGGATCCTGACATGTCAGTGATTCCAAGGTAAACGTTCTATAAAAAGTGTACATTTCATCTCCATTTAAAGCTGCAGGAAAAGGAGCGACGTGGGAAAAAAGGAACTGATTTGACTCGTGGCCCCGCTGCTAAATGGATCCATTTGAAGAGGGTTGGCGAGCGGCAGAATGAAGGAGATTTGGATTGGTGTTAAGTGGAAGAGGCTTTTTAACTCTGCTGCCAGGTCTGAGCCTGTAAAGAGAGGAAGTGTAAACCGGGCTCACTGGTGTGACGGGTTCTCATGGGGCTACTGTAGCTGCCGCTGTGGGATAAACGGAGAGGACAGGAGTGAGAGGTGCAGAAATGACAACATGCTTAGTGGGTTTCCCCCTTTGTATTCACATTGATTTGACTTAAGCTCACCACTCTGTGTTGTGCTGCAGTTGGACTTAACGCGATGTCTTGTCCACTTGTTTTTGGCTCTCTGTGAGGCTTTGAAGAAGATGTTCTAGTTGAAGTAAAACATGCGGGACTATTTTGTGGGGATTTTTTGTGTTATAATGCAGTAAGTAGTTTTTTTCCTAGATTCAACACAAACCAGAACTTCAGAGCATATCTTGTAATCTTTTACATTTATATATTTATTTTTTTATTTTTTTATTTGTTGCCTTTTTACAAAGAGACGAATGGGTTTTGACTGATTAAATGATTAATCCATCATCAGATACATAGACTAACATATTCATATACAATGCTCTCATTTTGTTTTTTGAAATCACTGCATTGGACAAAATGGTGTACTTTTATGTAGATGTTTTAATTATGTGTACTTTATTTAAATAAGGTGCCCTTTAGGCCAGACTAAGCAGATTACCTTTTTTTTCCTTTGTATTTTGTCTGGTTATACAATGTCTGTGTTTCAGGTATTTTGTTTTTATAACAGAAAGAAAAAATGTTATTCCCAACATGCACTTCAGATCATTGGCACTGTGACACGGAAATAATTGTTTATCTCCGTGCAGAAGACAAAAACAACTTAACGTTGTGAGCGGATTTGTGAGTGTTGTAATTGGGGACCTATGTGTTCTTGTCCTTAAGCATCCGAATGTGTTCTGTACCAGCGTGTTCCTCTCCGTTCTGTCCTGATTTGTGATGATAATCTCCGCTGTGTGTTTGTTCCTGCTGTTTACCAGACGCAAAGGAGAGGTCGGCCAAGAGATTCTCCGTGGACGGCGTTTTCAATTACACCTCCCTGCTGCTCAGCCAGGAGGACGACATGCTTTACGTCGGAGCGAGGGAGGCGCTGTTCGCCCTCAGCCTGTCGGACATCAGCAAGGCCAAGCTGCAGAAGAACGTGAGTTTATAGAAATGTGGAGAAGGGGAGGAAAAAATGCAATGCAAAGATAAAGTTGGCTTGGAGATCATTTACTCTCATGGTTAAAATGGCATTTCATGTCGTGCTGTTGAACATCTGGTTTGCGATCCCTTTACCCACCCTCCAACACACACGAACACACACATGACCAATGAGGGCACGAGATAAGTTTGTGCACAGATGGAAGGCTGACAGGCAGGTAGCCCGTCCAATTACCTGTTCCGGGTCGGGGCAGATAATTGGTCGTGCTTTTTACAGCGCCACGGCTTCCACAGATGAAATATTTATATATATTTATTGTCAAAGCATTTAATTTATTCATTGCTATCGGGATGTTAAAAGCATTCCAGAATATAATAAAAAATGTTTCTTAAGTGAATTACCTACCCCACCTTTAACTCCCGATCGTTATTGAAAAGTATGTTATTGACTCAAAAGATATCTTACTGCTTCCGCTAAGAAAAAATTGTCAGTTTTCTGATGGATAAAAACTAATGTTTGTTTTCCAAAGCTGACGTTCAACGGACCAAACTTCTCACTGCCGATTGATAGGCTCATAATCCCTTGATCCTCCTTAGCATCGGTCATGTTATGCCTAGCAGCGGTGTGTTAGCGAGTATAAACAACCTCTGAAATGTCCAAATAGATCGAGTATTCAACTTAGCCATGAAGTCATTTGAGTTAAATAGCAGCTTTCTTCACTTTCTATACCGCACAGTTCTGTGTATACATTTGATTTTAGAGAAACAATCCTCCTCAGTAGAAACAGCAGGGCTCCTTGTATTTGGCATTACTTATTCAGTGTTTCTTCTTTTTCATCTTCAGCTGACGTGGGGCACTCCTGCTGGAAAAAGAGAGGAGTGCAGCTTCAAAGGGAAGGACCTGGAGGTGAGAGGCATCTTTTTACTAGTCCAGAAAAAACGCTCAATAATGAAACACCCCTGGAAGAGAGCTGTATAATGACACTAACTAGAGCATGGGTTCTCTTGTACCGGGTGTTTGTTCTGTGTGAATCCTTTCACTCGAGTCGTGAGAAGATAAAATCGGCATTGAGTTATGTGTCGACAAACCTTTCCACCAGTTACAAATTGATTCATCAAGTGTGCACGCTCGCCGGGGAATTGCTCTTTTCCCGTGCACTGCTACTTTCTCTCTGTCTGCCTGTTACCTTGTTGTCATGCCAGCTGCTGTATCCCTAGGCGACAAATCTTGGAAATCTTTACACTGCAGTATACAACCCTAGTCTGTGTGTTACAGAGAAAAGCCCACCAGGCGTACTGCATGTGAAGTCTTCCCCACAGCGTTTGAGGAAAACTATTTCCTTTTGGTCTAATAGATTGACTTAGTAGCTTCAGTATCTCAGGCTCAGATTTGAAGGAGCTCTAATAAAAACACATTAAACAGTTAGAATATCTCGTGGACTCATGGACCTCACACTCTCTCCATTTGTTCCCCATCCAGACTGATTGCTTCAATTACATCAAAATCCTCCTGCGGCTGAACAGCACTCATCTCTACGTGTGTGGCACTTACGCCTTCAGCCCAATCTGCGCCTACATAGTAAGTAACAATCTCTCAGTCTACCTTTTGTTCACCTACGGGATTTAATGTTCCTCCTGTTATCAGACCTTCAATTTCTCTCCTCTCATTTCTGAATTTAGATGCATTGTTTGTGTGTTCTGGTTGAATCAAGCTCTTTTCATCCACCGTGTCAGTATTGGATTTGCGGTTGTCCGACCGTAACCAAACGCTTCTGAGGCACTTTAGCCAGACAAGTCAGCAGGGGGTACACGGGCTGTGTGGTTTCCAGCAGGAGAGCTGTTTATCTAGCAAAGGAGTACATCTGGAGTGATGGTTACCAGCAGGAGGATGACATTGATTTCAGTGAGAGGGAGGCCATCCAGTTTGGTGACAACTCGGCTCTTAAAACAGTTCAGAATCTCCGCTTTGACGTCAGAGGGAAAGACAAACACCAGACGTCTCAGACTGGAGATCACTTGGCTCGACTTTATTCCCTGAACTCAGATTCTGTGTGTGTGTGTGTGTGTGTGTGTGTGTGTGTGTGTGTGTGTGTGTGTGTGTGTGTGTGTGTGTGTGTGTGTGTGTGTGTGTGTGTGTGTGTGTGTGTGTGTGTGTGTGTGTGTGTGTGTGTGTGTGTGTGTGTGTGTGTGTGTGTGTGTGTGTGTGTGTGTGTGTGTGTGTGTGTTGTAACAAGACACTGAACTGAAGCCACGAAGATACATTAAACAATCAGATGAGAGACATGTATTAAAACAAACCCTGACTATACAAACAACTCCATAATGATTAAGCATGGGAAGATTTTCCAGGAAACAGAGGCACTCGACACTGTCCTGTTTGATTTCATTTGATTTCATTAAATGGAACAAGGTATTGCGATTACCGCAAATTGAACACGTAATATTTTCTATGTAAATGCAATATTCACCTTCTCATATGCACGTTGAATGCTTTATTGCTCACTGTAATAGTTCCTCTTCTCTGTACTGGCTGTAAGTAGATACCTTCTGTGAGCAATTTCAATTTAAGTGATGGAGAACAATAAATATACGTTCTAATTTTGTGCAGAAATGCATCTGGCTGAAGATAATGTCTCACAGACAGCTGTTGAGCACCAAATCCCCACCCTTGTATGATTTGTTAAAGATGGATTGAACAAATGGGAATCTACCATTTAATTTTTAGGATTGTTTTTTCAAGACTTGTCACATATTTTTTATTTTAAACTCTTAAACAGTCTTTAAACAATTGGCTAATCAGTCGAAGAAAAGTAAAAAAAAATTGATAATCGATTCATTTGTATAGTTAAGTGTCATGCTTCTCAAATTTGAGAATGGGCTGCCATTCTTTTCTTTAAGTTATCTCCGGGTTTTAGACTGTTGGTCGGTCAAGAGAGTATTTTGAAGACGTCACCCACACATAATGCAACATGATGACTTGTTTTCTAGACTCTCCCTGCCCTGCTCGGTAACAACATGTTCAAACTTCCTGCCTTCTGTTTGTTACTCAGACTCCCTTAAAAAGCCAAACCCTGAGATTACGCAATTCATGTCATATTTTCTCAGACTTTTTTCCTCAAAGCTCCCCAGAGCCAACATTATACAGCTGTTCTCAGAGGCTAAATAATGACCTATATAATGACATATACACTTGAAAAAACCATATTGTATGTATATTAACCAACCTCAGGCACCTAAAATAATGTTCTTCGGAGTTGTAATTAATAATGTCTTACACTAAATCTCAGTTTTTATTATCTGTAAAGTCCTATCATGATTAAAGTATTTTTGCGGTGTTTATCAAATAAACCTGCCTGAATACAGAAAAAAACGTTAAAGTAGGTGCATTTGCTTAATCTCAACCAATTAAAATACTAAAGCTAACTGAACTTAAATCTGTCCCTTAATGATGATCTGCTTATCCACTCAGCCCAAAGTCTATTTGTCCTAGTTTAAAAACAGGCCACACATTATATCATACAAATGTTTTCAGAGGCTTCGTTAATTCCTGCAACAGCTGGTTGGAAGCATTACATCATTTATACCCGAGTTTGAGGAGTTCTGGGACTTTTTTGGAGCAAAGGATTACACATTAATACACATTATTTAGCATGTATGGGAACAGCATGGTGTATGTGTCGTTGATTCACAAACAACTACAGTAGCTGTGTTCGAAGTGATAGTAATCAGTGAAGCTTAATGATGTTTTTTAACAGCAGCTCGAAAGCTCCAAATCAGGGTTTGGCTAACCAGGAAATGGGATCAATTCACTGTTGCCAATTTAAAAAGTATCTCAAAACAGATCCTTTCATATCAGATCAACAAGGATTTATAAATATGACTGCCATACCCTCTATCTACTGTATACATAACATAGTTTCCTGTCACTAACGGTCTCCTAAATCCTGATGTTATTCAACAGACAGAGCTACTCTCTGCTCAAAGGGACTGAACTCCCTGAAAGTCTGTTGGCGGTGTATATTGTAATGAAGAAGTGCAGAGAAAGAGCCCGAGCTGGCTTTTTACTATAAGTAGACTTTAATTGGACTGTGCCTGAGGGACATTTTCTGTTTGTGTCTTTGTCTCCAGAACACGTCAACGTTCACGCTGGAGAGGGACGAAGTGGGCGAGGTCGTGATGGAGGACGGGCGCAGCCGCTGCCCCTTCAATCCAGAGTACAAATCCACCGCCATCATTGTTGGTATGAAACCACACACACATTTTTCTACATTTGTGTCACTTTAAACTTTTGCCGTGCGAGGAACAAGGTATTATTATGGGCTGTTTCCCAAGCTACTGTGGGGTAAACTACCACTTTGATGCAGTCATTGTGTGCCTGCTAATGTCGTTTGTCCGCGCTGGTTCTTCTGATAAATAGCTGGACACCAACAGGCGTTTGCGTTCAACTTCTTTGACGAGCAATTAGCGAATAATTGAGCTGCAAATGAGTGGAAGAAATTATTTCTGTAATCCCTCCCTTAGACCGCTCTCACTTTGCTCCAAGCTATTACTGACTTCATCTTTTACCGTTGAGAAGCCCCCAGCGCACCAATGCTTTGTAATTCATTATGTGTAATTAAAAGCAACATCAAGTTCTTAATTTCAAATCTTGCAATCGTTTCCTTTTTTTCTTCCAGATGGTGAGTTGTACACCGGTACTGTCAGCAACTTCCAAGGGAACGAGCCTGTCATTTACAAGAGTTTGGGCCAGGGAACCGCTCTGAAGACGGAGAACTCTTTAAAATGGCTGCAAGGTAAACCCCCATCAGATGGCAGACTGTACTCATCTTCTATTATGTACCCAACAGAGCAGATAAGCTCCAGAAAGTAGCGATCATTAGCGAGGCGCAGTGGCTAATGCAGACTGAGAGGCCCTATCAGTCGCAGCACATGTACTTCAAAACAGCCAGAGTGTTCACAGCTCTCTGAATACATTTTTCAGCGATACTAAAGCGTAGAAAGATTGTTTTCCTAGCGTGGATGATAACACGTGTTTCTTTTGTCTATTCTTAACAGATCCCGTCTTTGTCGGGTCGGCTTACATCGAGGAGAGTCAGCCGGTAGGCAACCCCGTAGGAGACGACGACAAGATTTACTTCTTCTTCAGCGAGGCGGGGAAGGAATTCGACTTCTTTGACAACACCATTGTGTCGCGGATTGCTCGCGTGTGTAAGGTAAGACACCTGGGGTTGGGGCCATTAAATAAGACAACCTCGCAAAAATAACAGGCACAGTACGGGCCTCCTGCTTCCTCTCTCTAATCCCGGTACAATTACCTCCAAACAAGAAGGGACGCTCCCATGTCGGAGCACGTTTGGTCACATTTAGCCGTACGTCACGCCTGGAAAATATGTCACGGGTGCGCTAAATCCTTTTCTTTTTGACTGTGCAAACATGTTTTCAACAGATTTCCCCTTGCCTGAATCATCCTCTCCTCCTCAACACGCCACCCTCCCTCCCTTTTCCTCTGCAATGTCCCCCCCCCTCTCCTTCCATCTCCCTCACAATGTCAGCTGCACTCGTCCACTCCTCCAGCTCTTTGCCTTTCTCCACCAGCGCTTTGAGCTTTGCAGGCATTATTAGTATTCAAGGGTGCTTCGCAGCAATATGAAATGCTTTTTCCACTCTACTACATGGCCTGTTTTTGTTGCAGGAAAGGCATGCCAACTGTAGAACCTGCAGAATTCACTCGCATCATTCAAACTGCTGACGTCACCCCCTTCCTCCTCCTCTTCCTCCACAAGAGTTTAGTTTTGTTCGATCATCCTGAATAATCAGCAGCAGACTTTATCTCTTTTCACCTGTGAGTAGGGCTGCTCAATTCATCGTATTGTAATCGCAACTACGATTATGGCCTGCAACGATTACGAAAACAACGTAATCGAAATAAAACGATTATTTTTTTAATATTATTATTACTTTTTTTTTTTTCATAATTTTTTTTTATCATTTTTTCAGTTGAATTATACTTAAAGTTCAGGGTAATCAACTGTTAAAAACATACTGTTCACATTTTCTTTCTCCAATAAATGGATGTTTTCAAAGTAAATGGATAATCGTTTTTTAATAATCGTGATATCAATTATTGACCCAAATAATCGAGATTATGATTTTTGCCATAATCGAGCAGCCCTACCTGAGATCAGATCAATTAAACGGCCGCCCGCTATAAATGCACTCAGCATCCGTCCCTGACGGATGCCTCTTGTTCGTGGAGGCAGTGATGTGAGTAATCACGGGGGCAGCATGTAATCTTAAGTGACAGCTTAATGACTTCGTCCTGCAGAACTCTGGCACTCGGAGCTGCGACACCTCTCTCAGCCGGCAGAGCTCCTCCTGGGTTCTATATATGGAAATCATTGACAGAAAGCCCCCAGACTGTGGCAACTCGCTGCAATAGAGATGGAAGAATGGCTTTCTCTGCAATATAAAGCGCCTTTATTTCTCTGGAATGCAGCAGCACTCGTTCCCCTGACAGGAATCTTTTCAGATGCTCTTCAGAAGCAGTACAGTAGGAAGCAGGTGGTTTAATCACCAATTTACTCTGGTAATTCTTACGAACATGAACAAATCTTTGAGATGAGGCTTAGGACTTCCAACCGCTGTCCACTTCCTCCTAAGATAAATGCTCTTGTAGTTTGTAAGGATGTGCACATGAACACCTTGCAAACACCCTTTTCTATGCATGCAAGCAACCGATATCATAGAACTGCTGCTGGTTTTAAGATAGACTTAAGAAGGACTCATTTTCCAGGGATTTGGGGTATATTAAGACTTAAAGGACAAGTGTCACAAATTGTAACCATGGAAACATTGCTTGTAATTTAAATATAGCTTGTGAGGGTTGGATAACTTCTTAGGCTTTTAATAAGTCAGTTCTTATTTTTGTGAAACACGCATTAGACTAGATATTTTTTAAATCTGACACTGTGCTACCCCCCTCAGACAGAAAAAAGTCACTATAACTGACACTCAACATGGAACTACAGTTCCCATGATGCTTTTGGGGATGTTAACAGCTTTTATGCTATGAGCTACAACTAAGCCCCGTGTATAACATTTGTTACCATTTTGGTACCATTTAATTTAGGTTGAAAATAGTGCATCAGTAGTTTCTGTTTGCAACATACCTTTGGAGGTACAGAAAGCTATAACTGGATTACTTTGATATTAAAGGAAACTTAAAATAACAGGATGATTTTCAGGCAAATTCTGGGGCTGTAAGAGGCATCTTTTAACGATTCTTAGGGTGATTTATAGATGTTTGTGTGTGATGGGCATCAGCGATAAAGACATCCTCTAGATATGTAAGTCACACTGAATCCAAAAATATGCATAACCATGTCTGTGTTTTTAGATCTCACTGAGTTATATGCCTCACAGAAGGAGATGCAAATTGCTCCAATCAGGCTCCAAGGGTTTTAAAGCACTGTAATTGCCTTTAAGAGCTGCTGCTGCTGCTGCAGATCTTATTGGTGAGCGAGACAAATCGGCGACCAGCTACAGTAACTCATTTCCTGTTGTTTTCAGAACAGCCGTATGCACCTGCCACATCTCAGTGTCTTTTCGTCCCATCAGACCAATATTAAAGCCTCAAATGTTTTTGAGAAGCCCGCCCTATTGCTGCAGGCTCACATCCCCACCTATTAACATATTCATCTTATTATTTTTCTCAGAATAGTGTCTCATATCTGAACACACACCCTGTGTAGATTAGGTAACGGGCGGTATGAAGGCCCCTCCCTGTTTGGTATAACACACTCTTGCAGACTGACAGAAAGCATGCTCTCTGTGTACATACCCTAAGGCCAAACATGTTACTGTGCTTTTATTTTGATATCTGTAATATTTTGAATATGTTCATCTTGCCAGACGTTTTAAAGAAGCCATGTTTCTCTCGTGAGATATCAAAGGCATTTCAGTTTCCTCCTGCTGGCCTCACTAATGTTTAACTTGGGTTTTCCGAGTAATTCTGCTTCCGAAGTAGTTTTTTCTCCCCCTCTTTCCTATCTGTCCCCCTCCCTTCTTCTGCTCCCTCTTTCTTTTGTTTATTCAGGTGTGCACACTGACTGTGGAAAGCAAGCAGATTATCAATGCAGTGTGGCACTACTTTCTTTACCTTCTTTTCATCTATAAGGAATCTGTAATGCTTAAATGCAGATCAAATATAAGAGAGGTGTAATGCAGAACAAAATAGCGACTGTGTTTTTGTAGAGAAGCTATCGGGGGTGTGGTCGATGCGATTGAGAGTAGCTGCGCAGAGGACAGCTGAGAGCAGGAATGTGGTCTCCTCATTATGAGGAAGGGCTACTACCACAGACTAGTAATTGGCTCTCAGGCCGTGCATCTATCGGCCCCACGAGCTTTCACCTCAGCGTTGAGCAACAAGATAGTTTATGTGTAACAACACAGAGGAGAAAACAGGGAGAGTGACCCCTCACGGGTCATTCACTTCTGTGCTGTCATGGAGGAGTTGTTTTGTAGACTTGTGCTCATGATATTTCGGCTATTTCACTTAAGTAAAAGTAGAAATACTACAGTGTAAAAATACTCTGTTACAAGTAAAAGGCCCATTTGAAATCTTAAGTAAAAGTACAAAAGTATTGGTATGGAAATATACTTAAAGGTGGAGTAGGTAAGTTTGAGAAACCGGCTCGAGATACACTTTTAGTTATATTCCATGGAATGATCTTAACATCCCGATAGCAATGAATATCTGAATTGCTTTGACAAAAGATCCATCTGTGGAAGCCGTAGCGCTGTAAAAAGCACGACCAATCATCTGAGTCGGGGTGCTAGTGAATTAATTTCAGTTTTCCGCACTCTCGCGGAGTGTCATTGTCATCCATGAATCTTTTTTATGGCTAGTCCGCCCCTGAAAATGTCTATGCAAACGTTATTATTAATAATAATTTTAAAAAAAAATTATAAAGAAAATTAATCAATTTTTTTAAATAATTTAAAAAAAAAATATTTTCCATTTTTATTTTGTAATCATCTCGCGACCCCCACTTTGGGAACCCCTGCTCTAGGAGGAGATTCAGATGATAAGGGGGGGGGGGGGGGGGGGGGTTACCTTGGTTGGTGATTGGCTAATGGTTACACAAGACAACAAAACTTTATGACGTCACAAAGTGGCCAAAATCTGATCAGTTCATTTTCAGACAGGTTTCTATATAAATGGATCAGGACAAAAAGAGAGAGAATATTTTTTCCTGAAGCTTCCAGAGTCTCTTTACACAGAGGGGACACATGTTGATGTAGAAAAGACATGAACAAGTGAATTTTGCATAATAGGTCCCCTTTAATGTGTTCATCACAGCTGGTAAAGGTGGAGCTAATTTAAGTACTTTACATACTAGTGCTCAATATCTCTAACCTATAGTTATACTGTATATCATCGTTTATTTATTAGTTTGTTTGTATTTCGTTTTAGCCAATAATCTGAATCTTTAAAATAACTAGTAACTAATGTTGTCAAATATATGTAGTGGAGTAAAAAGTACAACATTGGAGAAGTATAAAGTATCGTCAAGCAAAGTACAAGTACTCCAAAATTGTACTTAAATACAATACTTGAGTAAATGTACTTCACTTCATTACACCACTGATAGTTTTGAGTTGTATCGTCTCCTCACGGGTCATTCTCTCCTGTTATAAGGAGTTCCTTCTGGTGGTGTTTTGGATCTGAGGCAGGAAACTGTCTTGAGATTGGGCGAGACCACATGCTCTTCCACCTCCTCCTCCCGTGTTTTTCAGCTTGCGAGCTGTACTTGGGAGGAGTTTCTCTCTGTGTGTGTTTACAGATCTTTGATAATTGCCAGTCCTAGCAGAGCAGTCTGATAACTGTTTATCTTTATCTTTAGTGACAGCTTAAAAGGAGTGAATGCCTCCTCTGTTTCCCGGAGGAGAAGAGAGGAGAGAACCACTGATGCTGATTTCAAAGCTGTAATTAATAACTAACCACTGTTTGTTTTCCATTTCCTCCTCCACTTCAAAGAGTGCTAAGGCATCCTTTTTTCATTTAAGCTTTTATTTCCCACATTTTATGGGGAAATGTCCTTTTGTAGTTTGGTACAAATGCAACACGACAGGAAAGGATTGAAATACTGGGAGCTGCATTAAAAGTCCTGGTTTTTATTTGTCCGGTTTATTTCCCCAAAAAGGGTCTTTGCTGCCCCAATATCACTTTCTGACTTCCTTATTTGATCACAACAGCACCATCTGAAGCAAAGACGAGGGATTGCATCTGCAGGTCTTTTCTAACCCCTCTAACTGCTAGATAAATACACCATATCTAATCCTGCTCCACTAAAACATAAGTTTGCTTATTGACAGATTTCTTTGGGATGTTTAAAGTGGACCTATCATGCTATTTTTGAATAATATAGTGTAGGACCATACCTATATAAGGCATATTTATACTTTTTATTTTTCAAAATACCAAACAGATCATGCATTTTAGCCATTCCTCATTTCGCTCAATTTAACACTGTCTTTGCATGGGCTGATTCTGTGAAAACAGCACCATCTACAGGCCTGGCATATGTACTACAGCGTCTCCAGCGCTTTCCAACGGCAATGTCCGTGGCTGTCTCCTCCTGATTGGTGGAGTTGGCCCAATAGCCGTAGCGCCAGTTCTGTGACGTCATAGAAGTGTTCAAATCTGGATCAGTCTGTATCAGATCCGTTGCAGCCCCTTTTTAAGAGATTGGGTTATGGAGGAAAATAGAGAGGGTTGTGTTTTCTGACACTTGGTGAGTTCCCTGGAACACCGGGGACACATATTCATGTATAAAAGACGTACAAAAGTGCATTTTGCATGATAGGTCCCCTTTAAGTCTAGCTTAAGTACGTATGAGAAGAGTTTGACGCTCGAATGTTTCATCATCAATCTGCTGAATGGAGAAAGTGTCTCGCCTTAAAACTAAGATGTTTTTGTTCCTTTGGCCTTCTTCTTTGTTTTTACATAAAGTCTTCTGTTACATACTATAACACACTTGATCTGTCTGCAGGGTGATAGAGGCGGCGAGCGCGTGCTGCAGAAGAAATGGACGACCTTCCTGAAGGCCCAGCTCCTCTGCTCCCTCCCGGACGACGGCTTCCCCTTCAACATCATCCAGGACATGTTTGTCCTGAAACCCATGGGAGACAGCTGGGAGAGCACCGTCTTCTATGGCGTCTTCACCTCCCAGTGGTAAGAAACGAGAGGAGGATCCCTTAACGTTGACATACATGTGATGAATCTGAGTTATGGAGCTGTCATTATGTTTATACACAAACACACAGATACAGCTCACACACACCATGTTGAGCCAGATTTGATTTGATATCTGCACGGAAACTTGGCTAGTTGCCTTTTTCCAACTTGGCTCCTCTGAATTTCGAGCAGCTGTAAGAAGCTCAAACACAAGACCATGCAACCCCAATGTCTAATTAATGTATCAACAAAATAAAGGTTGTAATACGGGAATCATTCAAGTGCCCACTCTACACACAGAAGCTGCCAGGTAAAGAATGACAACTGCAGAAAGCAGGGATTCGGTGAATAAAAAGGGTTGCGTTGAAACAGAAGTAAAATACATGTGTTATGTTGTCACAGGTATAAAGGAGCATCAGGCAGCTCGGCAGTGTGTGCTTTCACCATGGCCCAGGTGGAGAGAGCCTTCAGCGGGCGCTACCGAGAGGTCAACAGGGAGACACAGCAGTGGTACACCTACAACCATCCAGTGCCAGAACCACGCCCCGGGGCGGTGAGTGGAGCACGAAATACGCTGTGAAAAACATGCAATTCAGCTTCTTTTGGTTCAGTCTGTGCATTTGATCTTTCAACTAGCATCAGATTCTATTGAGTCACATGTTTACCGTGTCAAATATCTATTTTGTTATCACATTTGCAAAAAATGTATGCTGCAGTCTCCAACAAGACATTTCTGGTTGTTACGGAGGGCTGTTCAACGGGTTGATTTAAAGCAGATGTTCTCCTTTAATTTTCCAAATCTGCCTTCTTGCTGACAGTTAACTCTTCATAAGTCCCTGGGGCAAAACAAATGCCTAAAAGCTTCAAACTAGTAGATATTTGCTTAGAAAAACACGTTGACAAACTTATCGTAGTCAATGCAGCAGTTTCAAGGTCTGCTATCGTACAAAACCATGTATCTATTCTTTGTTTCCGATGATACCTCACTCCAATCTTAATGTACTTCATAAGTAAAACCAGACACTATCTTGTCTCGTGATTTATACTTCTAGGTCTACTGGGATAAGCAGTAAACCTGGAATTCAGAATTCATATTTCATTTCTAATTTCCTCCCTTACAGTGTGTAACCAACCACGCCAGGCAAATGGGTATCCAGTCGTCCTTGCACATGCCCGACAAAGTACTAAACTTCGTCAAGGACCATTTCCTGATGGACAGTGTGATCCGCAGCGCCCCCCTGCTGCTGAAACGCAACGTCCGCTACACACAGATCGCCGTGCACAAGATCCAAGGCATGGAGAGGGCCTACGACGTGCTCTTCATCGGAACAGGTGCGGCTCATTACACAACTACTTATTTATTATTTGTGGGTCTTTCCTTAAATCATCAAAAAGAAAAATAACATTACAAGGTATTCTCCCAGTATGCTCAAACTTAAACTGTGATTTCACAACAGTAGAAAATGGCTTCCTTCCCCTTCAAGCTGTCCCCTGCCTACAGTATAAGTCTCTTCTACTTGTCCCCTGTGTCTCCCAGATGATGGAAAGCTCCATAAAGCCATCAATGCCAACGATAAAATGCACATCATAGAGGAGATGATTCTGTTTCCTGAGCCTCAGCCTGTGCAACACATCGAACTCGATCCTCAGAGGGTAAATCTCACCTCCTAATACTCATCTATAATCATTGTTGTCATACTGGTTTGTGTCAGTTCATTTGTAATGTTATGTTTACCTTTTCTACGCGTAAACTCTCAAGTAATAAAATTGCAGAGGAGCTGGATTTACCGGAGCTGGCTACAGGAATTTTCTTTCCACAGCGGCCGGTCCATTGAGTTTTCCTGGAAGCTGTAGCGAGGTCTTAGTTTCTGATCCTCCCTGGCATTTTCCCCGGAGCTGCATTTCATTACCTTTCTCTCTTTTATTACATAATGGCAGCCAAACAGCAATCTTATCTAAGATTATGTAATTCTAATATAGTCCAAGATACTTTGTGAGTATATTCTTAGCTCCAAATAGGGATATGAGGGACAGACGTGATCCACATGATGTATATCTAATATACTGGTAGATATCATAGCCTAAATATAGTCTGCCGTTTTGGGAACAGGGTGGTGTAATGTACGTTAGCATCACGTTCATGGAGCAAATGCATTTCTGGATAATAGCACTTCAGCACAATGATACATAATGAGTTAAAAGTGAGGTTGATATAATGAAGTAAATGACAATGCTCTATAGAGACCACTTGAGCACCGCTGCCATATGTTTTTGATCACAATCAAATGACTTGGCTGGCATCAAGTAAGAGAACAGCTGGCCAGAGTTAGTACTTTGTTTCGGTTTTATTCTTCTGTTTGTCTTGAGTAATTATTTTGGCATGGTTTGTCCTTTTGAAATCAGGATAAGTAACCCAAAGCAGACGCTCTGTTCAGCCCTTTAACCTTTGTGATGAGGAATGAGTATCACATGTGTTTGTCTCATCCGCAGGGTCTGTTGTTTGTGTCGTCAAACTCTGGGCTGGTGGAGGTTCCTGTGGCAAACTGCTCCAACTACCTGAGCTGTGGAGAGTGTGTGTTGTCCCGAGACCCATACTGCGCCTGGACCGGGCGGCTGTGCCGGGACGTCAGGATGGCTCCACCTGACAGGTGAGCGCTCACACACAGACACAGATTGTTTCCATCTTCCTTTGCTCATTGTTTGTGTATGTCTCCATTATGACACTCTAATAGATTTAGACTTGACCAAGGACTCCAGACTTTATGTATCTTGCCTGAAATAGACTTCTAAATGTATCTGGCCCTCTGTATTAAAACAAAAAGTATCTTTTACTTTGAGTAGTTTATAGACCAGGTGCTTTTCTTTGAATTTTTACTTTTCATAGGAGCATTTGCGCTTCAACTTAAAGGGAACCTCGAATGCAAAATGTACTTTTTGATGTCTTTTATACATAAAGATGTGTCCCCGGTGAGTCAGGGAACTCACGCAGCGTCAGAAAATAAAACCCTCTCTCTTTTCCTCTGTACCCAAATCTAAAAACGGGGCTACAACGGAGCTCATACAGATTTGCGTCCGATATGGCGTATTATCGGAAATGTATGCTGGCTTTACGCCCACGGCCCAATCAGAAAGTTGCTATCAGAAACAATGCCCGACTGTTTTGGACGTAATATGGTCGGTGTTCACATTAGCATCGCTAACACTCAGAGCTAACCTGTAATGGAGAGCATGTGTGTGAAGAAGCAGGAAATAAAAAGGAACTCACCTTGTGGTATAACCGGCAAGAGAGAAAGCTTGGTAATCCATGATATGGTGTTTCATCACCGCAGAATCTGTCGGTAGAATCTCCCGCATGAGCTCAGCCCCCCCCTTTTTTTATTGTATCAATTTTTTTTTGGGGGTGGATCTGTTTGGTATTTCGAGCAGAACACTTCATAGACATGTTTTTTATATATTTGTATATATCTGAGACCTATGCTATTGCCTAAAAATAGCATGATAGGTGACCTTTAAAGTGAAGATTGTTAGTACTCATCTCTGCTTTGAAGTCAATTCATTTCAACTTCCAGCTTTGAGAGTACATCTATCTTTTCTAGAAAGGTATTCTAGTTGTTTATTTCTTTAGGTGATTTAGTTGCAAGTTATAAATTCAACTTCCTTGCCTTTCACCAGTGCACTGCAATGCATTCAGGCGTTGACATTTCAATGGCATTTGGTTCCAAATTGAGGAATATTTGGAAAAGCTTTTTTTCCTCTGTCAACATTCACATTGACACATTTTTAAGAACAAGTATTAAAACCTCCTTTTCAGGTTAGAAAATGCATGCAAAGTTCCTATTGATTTTGTTGACTAGCAAGCTTTTAAAAGAAGATTGTTTTCTTCGTCATGCTGATGGAGCTGTACTTCAGGTGAAACAATGACAGACTGACAGAGGGTTAAACGACTGCAGCAGGTTCCTCTCATTACAGCTGCCATCCCTCACACTGTTGTTTTTGTGGTGTGTGTTGTTCTCAGTCACTGGCAGCAGGATGTGGAGGAGGCGGACACATCAGCGATCTGTAACCGGACGATCCCCAGCGCCAGAGCTACCCGACCAGCCGCTTCTCGTGAGTGGGCGCTCTTTGTGTAGTGCTCTGTAATTAAAGTGTTTTTACCTACTGGACACCACAACAACACAAATATTTGCTTATTTGTATGAGTGCAGGTAAAAGCAAACACTGCTCGGTGTAACTATTCACTTGAATCATCATCTTAATATGCAGTCATATATATACTGTTTAATACAGTAAATAATTCCTTATCCACAAAAATCTCTTTCTCATCTAAAAAAAAATAAAACACAGATTCTTTATGAGGAAAATGTGTTTATTTGTTATTTTATAAAAACAAAAATAGGCCGGGCACATGAGGAAATCTGTGACTGCTGTATTTGAGTCTGCCTCCTTTAAAATGACTGACAGAGTGCTCTACCTCCCCTGATAGTGTGTGATATTTTTAATTAGCACCTATGGGAAATATAAACTCAATAAATAGTTCCATCTTTTAAAACTACCCCAGGTGGTACGATTTGATGTTCAACAAAGTACAACATGTTTATTTGTGAGCTTTAAAGGTGCTAGTAGGCAGGTTGTGTTACCTCTGGACCGAGCAAGACTTGTAACGCTGTTTTGGCTCTAGCCTTTAAATGGACAAATGTGAAAAGGGTCAAGATTTGAACTGTTCCTTACGGTTTCATGAACTGAAACTTTAGGTCATTTAAAGCTATATTGTCTCCTTT
Organism: Notothenia rossii; assembly: GCF_949606895.1. Classification (NCBI taxonomy): domain Eukaryota; kingdom Metazoa; phylum Chordata; class Actinopteri; order Perciformes; family Nototheniidae; genus Notothenia; species Notothenia rossii. Next base: position 11,212,357 of record NC_136904.1, on the reverse strand, counting down.
TTTCATACGTATTTATAGGTGGCTCCCAATGCAAGCTCATCACACTCCCAATCAACACTTTCAAAGTCCTGCCCTGTAAGTCGCGGTCCAACCTGGCGCAGAGGAGGTGGAGCTACAGTGACGCGGCCAGCCAGTTCCTGTACGCCACTCCAGAGGGAAACCTGGTGGTGGTGGCGCAGGCCGACAGGGTGGAGACCTACGAGTGCTGGTCCGAAGAGGAGGGTTTCCGCCAGCTGTTGGCCAACTACTGTGTGAGGGCGGAGCCACGCCAGGAGAGCACCACTCTGATTGGTCACTCGCGCACACCGCACATTGAGCAAGAGGAGAGCATCATCCTGCCGGGCGAGGCTCGCTCGGGGCAGGTCCTCCACACCAAGACGTACTGGAACGAGCTGATCGTGGTGTGCGCCCTGCTGGCCTTCTCCCTCGTGGTCTTCTCCCTGTTCGTCATCTACAGGAACCGAGACCACATGAAGTCCATGCTGAAGCAAGGCGAGTGCCCTAACATGCAGCAGAAGAAGCCGAGGATTGTGGGAAAGCCCGCTGAGAGCTTACCCCTAAACGGTAGCACCATCCCCGTTTCCACTTCTGATCACAAGGGCTACCAGACGTTAAACGACAACTACATCTGCAGCACGCCCACGCACGAGTCCTCGCCCGACAACAGCAAGAGCTTCTCCGAGGCCTCCGACAGGCGGCCGCTCAATGTGAAGGAGAGCCACGTGGAGTATTCCCCGACCTGCCCCCGGCCCAGAGTGAGGCTAGGCTCCGAGATCAAAGACTCTATCGTATGAGAGCACAGTGTTCGCTAAAAAAAGGTTGCCCCCCTGTATCTCCATGAGGGATACAGGCCGCCGAGCAAAGGAGAGGAGACCCTGACATCCCTCTACATCACAGCACATCCTTTATTTCAGTCATCTTTTGTTCTGTGATCAATGCGGAGGTCATTTCTTTAACCATTTCCACTCCCAAGCCAGAGGTTGGTCCGGTGCGATGCATAAGGCAGGCCCAGGATCAACAGTCATGGCAGCTGCTCAGAATATAACTCTTTGTCATTCTCACGGCCACTGATGTGTGTGAGGCTGGGCAATATGAGGAAGAAAAACACCAGAGTAACTAGAAGACCTTCTTCTGATATCAATATGTATCACCATATTACTTAATGTATGCAAGATCCAGCATTAAAATGTCTACTTGATGTCCATTAAATGACAAATAATTTATGAATATTGATAGGTTTCCCAGCCTTATTTAAGTACCTGTAACACATGCCCTGCAGAAGATGTACTTCTGTTATTATGCACACTAGAACCAAGCTACAGCTACATGGTCACCAAGAGTTCAGGTTTAGGAGAATATAACATTTTTTGCATATTCATTTATGATCCATCGTTATGGAAGTCAAGAGCACGTGTTCCCTTTTTGCTGAATAAATGCCACGAGTGTATGAGGATCAAGATGATGAGGCTGATCAGGAGAAGACGCCACATGCTCTTGGAAAAAACATTAAAAGGACTATAACTAAAAGAAAGATGATCATAAGTTATGCTCCAGGGCCTGAATACTGACATTTACCTCCTGAATGTATGTTGTTGTTCAAAGGATCATTCACACATCACCCCACCATGAACCATGGACATCTCTGAGGCAGCCATGTTCTTCAGTATTAACCTGATGGCCTCTTAAAAATAAATATGGAAAAGAGACCTGACATTGTTACGTCAGTCAAGGCGGACTTTACAAGCACAGAGATCCAAGAAATGAAAAAAAGGAACGTCCACATCCCCTCCATCTTCAGGGCAGCAGCAAAAATCATCATGTGCACTGTGCCAAAAAAACAACTTGATTGTCTTATCTAATGCAATAGTGCCATTCTGTTATGACCACTCCATGCTTTGCGTTAGCATTGATCACTGTCGAAGAGCACATGGTGGAGGAACCAGAAGTGGGTTTCACAAAAAGTGGCACTAATAATAAACAAATGTGAAGTGCACAGATGGACATTTCTCGAAGACTGTTAGCTCATGACGAACTTTTCAGACTGTGTTGAGCAAAAATAATTGACGTTCACGGAGAATCTGGACTGGGGCCAAAGGAGGAAGGTTTCTTCATGTGAACACTTGTCTCGCGGTTGTCAGGTGAGAAAATATTCCAGTTTTTCCTTTAGCTACCCTCAAAGGACTTATTTGCCTTCTTACTATACACTGAAACATACAGGTACAACTAGTTTGACGAGCGCTAGAACACAAACTGTTCATCTAAGCGTCAATAACTCAAAATGAACAACTATTAATAACTGTCTCTGTAGTGAAGGGATGATATTTCATGTTATCTTTTCCACACTGCAGCTGCACTATGTAGTGACGTAGTTGCACAGAGCGCTGTATAGGCTCAATATACCCCCCCCCCCTGCCTCCCCAGCAGGTTACATCTCTAACATACATGGCGTTCCCCGCACTCAGTCAGATGTCATTGCGATGGTAATGTGAAAGCACAAGTAATCAGGGTCTTGAATACCTACAGGTTTGCACATGTCAATAAAATCAGAGCGTTCTCTACTGAGAGACATGAGGTGTAGCTGCTGAGGAAAATGATTAGTAGAAATCACAGGGACCAGTGCAGCCATGACGACGAACACATTGCACCCACATAGCTTGGACTTTTGAGACTTAACAAGCAGAATTTCCCAAAGATGTAGGATGCTGATTGTGTTGTGTAAATCTGAAAGAGAAACATTTACACGGCCATAGAGACGATATGGCACCACATGTCTTAGAATACATCGCCAACTCACTGTATTGATCAAGTAAGCCTACAGTATATATTCCAGTATCAAACAGAATAAACCTTTTTGCTATGAACAACACTGAGCAGATGACGAAGTGTTATGTAACTGCTACTAGTTGACAAAGTAATTGCACAGCATACTGCGCAACAGCGGTCAGTGTTTCCTTTTCGTTCGATTTTGTTGTGTATATACAGTATCTGTGCTTAATATTGTGTGTTTTTCAAGGGACCTTGTGCAAGATGTGTTGTAGAGATAGTCTTTAAACTAGAGAGTGAACACTGCTGATATTTTGTTTTCATAGTGCTTTACTGCCTACTTCAGCAAACATTTCCAATCTTGCACACAAGACAGTACATTTCTTACCATGCTGTTAGATCAGCACTTGGGCTGGTTTTCATCAAGCATGTCAAAGCAGGAGGAGTATCTGTTTATATTTGTCAAACTCAATTAGAGGTGTAGTGTGATATAGTAGGATGAGCAGCATTCACTTTTTTGCTGAGAGTCAGATGAGAAGATAGATGCTAACCTTAGCTTAACTTAGCATACAGAATGAAAATGAGGAAACGGGCTACCATGGCTCTGTCCAAAAGTTTAAAAAACTATTAAGTAACACCCAGACGTTGTGTTGAGGTTGCCAGAAAACCTCAACACAACGTCACTCCTCACTGCCAGGAACTAGCCCGGCAGATTACTCTCCGTAAAACCTCAAAGCCCCACTTTCTCACAGTTTTGCAGTGACAAACACAAGGTACATTTTAGAGTGGCTGGTATGCATATTTCCTAAATGTTCTATCTAGTCTTTCCACTGAGCTTATATTCACCATAAAGACATCAGTTGTGTCTATCTTCTCATCTTACTCTGCAAAACAAACAAATGCATGTATTTCTCAAACATTCTACCTTCTCCTTTCATCTTTTTAGCCGAGGCTAACCAAATAAACAAGAGTAAAGCCTTTTCCAACAGATGCATAACAATAATATCAGCCTCTAAGAGCCTTGGCCCAGAGCATTGTTTGACATCACTGCTAAATCAGATTCTCTGAGTTGTATAACGTTTCTCTGGAGACAGAAAACCCTGCTTTCAGATGCTTGGTGGATAACCTCACTGCATATTTTCAAAATGCCTTTAGATGAAGTTGCTCTGCCTTTAGCCACGTGCCACATCGAGCTCTACCCAGCAGTGACCTCACCACCGGAGATGTGGTGAAGGCCGTGATTGTAGCCCTCCGTGGGCACACTTAACTCAACAACACTACACGGGTCAACAGTAGATTTTACATGCCACCATTACCTGCAAACTATAGGACCTGGAGCTGCTCAAAATGTTGTACTATTCTGCGCATTGTCAGACGTTATACTGTGCACATAGGAAACATCCTTCTGTAGAGGTCAATATTTAAGAATGATACTATTTGACCGAATACCAAAAAAGTAAATAATGTGTCATGAATGCATATTTATTAATGACAAGCTTTTCACAAAAAAAGTCAATAATAACCTGGTGAATAATGTACGGAAGAGGATTAGGGCCACATGATTTTTTTTTTTGTGAGGATTTGAAAAGAAAACGGGTTTTTTTTTGTTCTGAGAAAAAAGTCAGAATTCTGACTTTAATCTTGGAATTCTGACTCTTCTGAGATTAAAGTCAGAATTCTGAGAAAAAAGTCAGAATTATGAGAAAAAAGTCAGAATTCTGATTTTTTTCTCAGAACAAAAAAAAACATATTTTTTTCAAATCCTCCCAAAAAAATAAATAATGTGGCCCTAATCCTCTACCGTAATGATGCTTCATTTTGAGTGGCTCCTCAGTAATGCAACATACTGTACTGGACATGAATGTAGCCAACTATAACATGTTTTGTAGAGCATCTACAGCGGTGTATTTTCCTAGGAAGGCCGCTTCAGTAGGCAATCCATTACAACACCATATTAGGATTTTGTTCAAACGGTCATACTACAATGTAACGGCACAATAGAAGTAATTAATCATTTGTGCTGCACGATGTTGTGCTGCAGTAAGATGCAAGCACAGCTCCAAATCCTCCGTATCGGCTCAGCCCTGAGACACGGCGGCGCTTTGCCTCAGCGTACTGAACAACATAAGCTTAGTTGACTGAATAACTATTAGACAAATGTGGTCTTGCCTGCATGATTTCCTTTTTTATTTGTTGTGTACAAATAACATTGTGAACTGTATTTTTTGTATCATTGAGATTGTGACTGTTGTTTTTATTATATTGTACATAAAAAGCACTTTATTTTAATTTTTTAAGATAAATGAATAAAATACATGTTTTGAAAAAAGTGTGAGTGTATTTTAATTTGTAGTTTGCAGCCAAGTCCTTGCATTTTACATATAAGGCATGTTTACAAGTGAAAAGAGTATATAGATATCTTACCAATTGTATATAAACACTACAGTGCACCAAAACATGCATTCATTTGTATGAATAATACAATGATAAATATATGGTTTATTTATTTGAATATCTTATTTATTTTACATTAGCATTACCTCAATTGCATTTTTGTAGTTGTTGTAATCAAATTGAATCATGCCTGAACATCTATCTACAATTTAGTAGTTCGTTAAATACATTTTCTGCTCTTAATATTTTATTTGTAAAGTCTGTGTGTACATCTAAATTAGGTTATTTAAAAATGTTAGATGTATTTATTTATTTGGAACTTCATTATATTTCCATTTCTCTCTATAGTGAAGTTGTGCTTGCATTAGCTGATGGGCTACAGCTGCTTCATTTCAGTTTGTGCCCCCTGTGGCTCATTGTTATGCTGCCCGGCCGCCAGCTGACTTGAAACGTCCCTCCACATCCATGCAGGATGCAGTATGGGAATGTATTTATCTGACACACGACATAACAGTGATGGCTTGAGCTCTTCTCACCGCAGTTACAGAGCATTCAGTTTGCTGAACACTGTTTCAGAGGGCAGCCCTGTCATAAACGTCAGCTGTGGGAATCAATACATTCAGCCATTTATAGACACTGTGTAGCTGCGTCCAGTGTTGAATGATGTTTACACAGTATAGACAGAGGGATGATGACACTGTTTGATCTGCGTACAGCACAGGGTGTCTTTCCAGAGGTTAGTGTGACTTTGGATTTGTACACATGAACTAGTTTCAGTCAGAGGTTAAACTAATACACGGGTATAGACTTTTACATAATAATCCAACTTTATAAAACCAAATCAAGCCGTAGCATGAAAACAAATTGAGAGCAAGTAAGCCCCTTACAATATAAATGGGGTCTAATTATGTCTAATAAAGATCAGCTCAGAGATGTTTGACCTTCATTCTGACATCACTCTAAATTCTCCAAATATTAAACTCTGATCTAGAAACCGCTTTCCCCATCAATTAATTGTAACCTTGAAACCTCAACCTTGTCTGCCAGCACTGTCAAATTGTACATCAAGATCAAACTCCATGTTGTTTTTGATGACGAATTCACAATAATCTACTGAAATAGTGATGAGTAGCAAAACAAGCTCGGGAAATGGTATAACGACAACACAAACACCTTCACTGAGTCCTCTGTCTCGACGTTATGTGCTTGCATCAGGACATGTAATTATAGCTCACCTTAACAACAGCATGAACCAACATTCATCTGTTCTCAGACCCTAAACCTGCCTTAACATGGTCGAGATGTTCTGCAGGAGACTCTGCTGAGACAGGACAGTGCACCGTGAATACATCTCACCTTATTGATGTCCTAACACCCCTGCTGGGACAGAGATCAGCTGCCAGCAGGAATAACAACAGGCCTCCTCCCTCACACACTGCCCATGTGTGTGAAATCTCTCATGGTCTTTGCATACAGTTGAGACCCAGAGACAGTGACTCAGGTTTCATTCAAACAAAAGGTTTCTCTTTTGTCACAAACCCATTTTATTCTCTTTCTGTTCTTCTGGATCTAAACGTATTCTCTCTCTTTTAACGCTCTGTGACAGATCCCATTTACTTTCGACACAAGCCGCTCATCGACTGTCACCGAGCATTTAATGAAGAGCAAAGACGGTAATTTGCTATTCATTATTAACAAATCACAGCGCTGTGAAAAGAGCCGTTTGTTTGCATCAGCCTCGAAAACAATTACAGTCAGCCTGCATTTCATTGCATATTTCATGGCGACGCTTCGTTGATAGTGAAATTGAAAAGCAGATTCCGTTTTCACGGTCAGTGAAAGGATTGAAGATCTCCTAAATCAGGCCGAAGCCAACTTCCCGGGTCACTCACCATCTCATCTCTTCAGAATTGTCTATTCATGTGATAGTTAATATTGTTGAATGGATGATTATGCTTCCCTCCTCTGGTAATAACCCAAAACATCTCCTAATTAAGGAGAATCTTCATCCAGAAATAGAACTGACACGTTTTTCTGTTATGTAACAATGTGAGAGCGTACTATAATTAAAATTCAACCTTCTTTTCTACTCCTTTTTATATCACTTGGGGAATAGTTTAATACCTTGGGAAATATGCTAATTCATTTTCTCCCATTTCTATATGATAGATATTAAGTTACAGCCAGCAGGCATTTAGCTTAGCTTAGCATAAGATTGGAAATGGTCGAAACAGCTGCCTGGCTCTGTCCAAACTGTCACGATTCTCATGTCATGTCACGTTTCTATGTCTAGGTTTGGGTGTTTTGCTGTTCTCCATGTCATATTTTCCTCCTGGGTTATTGTCTGGTCCTTTTCCCTGTGTTTTTCCCCTCTGATTGTGTTCACCTGTGGCCCTTGTGTTTCTCCTCCCCTGCCCGGCTGTTTCTCTTCTTGTGATTACCCCTCTCTGTATTTAGTCTCTTCCTGTGTTCAGTGTTGGTTCGTCTTTTGTTTGTGACAGAGTTCACCGTGGAGTGTTTTGTGTTTCCATTTGATATGTTCGATAAGAGCCCTTGAAATAAAGGTATTATCAGTATTATCTGCGTTTGGGTCCTTCCTGCTTCACTCCTCGTATCACAAACGTAACAAAATCCACCTATGAGTGTTCTCAAAGCTCATGTTCAGACAAAGTGTAGAAAATAGCTATTATCAATTTTACAGGTGATAAAGTGCGGTACTATTTCTTGACAGTAACTTCCTGGGATCTCCAGACAATCAGCAGAAACCTGTAGATGCCAAAAAAAGGCACATTACCCTAAAAGTCTATATTTTCAAAAGCTTTTTTACTAATAATTGTTAAAAAATTAGCTTTGATTCAGCAGCTTTTGTGTCTTTTTTGGGTGGAAGGTTACAGACTATTGCATGAACTCCAAGCACTGTGTAAAATGTGCTTTTAGGATTGTATTTTCATATGAAACTATTTACAACCATATCTTAGCCAATCAGAGGCCAATTATTTAGCTCTAAAAAAATGTAGACACATATGCATCATACTGTCAGGTGAACATGCACACAAGAAGCAGTCATAAAAGTCAAATGATTCAAGCAGCATACTGTACGGTACCGACTTCAAAGCATTGAATGATTTTATCCTGTGCAATTAAACTTTTAGTGTCAAGATAGAAATATATAGACATGTGGTATTAAAATTACGATTGTGCTACTAAATATTTAGGAATACATCAAATGTAATTAGCATTGGGCAAAGCTGATTCAAAACGCAGCAGAGTGAGACACATCTTAGGGGGATTACAGCAATCTAATCTGTTATAGTTGATGTACCTCCTTCTCCATCATGATTTAAGTATGACGAGACGGCTCTGTGATAAACATTGTGTACACAGTGGGAGCTGGTTTCATGTTTTATGACATCCAGCACTCTGCTTCATTATCTAAGTGGTCGCAGCAGAGCAGTGTCACAGATTTATGCTTTTCAGAAACCATCATAACTGAAACACTGTACTGTCTTCACCTTCAGCGCGATGAAACTATAATACCTGCCTCTGGTTATATTCATCGTCCACAAGATCGGCAAGTCTGGCTTTATTACATTTTCAAAAGTGTGATTCAGATGGGGGAATAATGTGATGATGAAGTGAGAAAAGGCCGAAATACAGGAGGATAGTGCTATGTAAGTGGATTTAGGACACCCTGAGGAACTAAATCCTTATCACAGCAGCAGTCTGGAGGAGGTACAATCTGGGGAAATGGGTTTCACGACACTCAGGGACTACTTTATCCCCGGGGTTAAAATGTAGTTTTTTTAACCTTGTTTTCTAGCAGTGGACATGCAGACTCACACCTCAGCTGCGGAGCACAACCATATAGTTACACTGTTGGGGACTGACCTCGTAATAAGGGGGTAGCATAGCTAGGTTGTGTGTGTGGTGAAATGTTGGATCTTAAAGAGACCACCAAGGTTGGAACTAAATGTACCAGATCCATATTTGACCCTTGTGGTCTTTGACTTGAAGACCATTTTCAATAATATACATTGACAGCTTTTATTTGACCTATACCTCTATAGCACACAGTAGAAGCTAACTGGATTTCTAATGTGCAAATGTTTAAATAGGATTTGACTTTTCTTCAATTAAATAACCGCACTCTAGCTTGCTGTGGAGTAATGTTAAGCCATATTTAACATGTAAAGCAAATTTGCACTTTAACACTTGACTATTCAACATCATAAATAGCGTGGCATCAGCTCTGCTACAACAATGCATGTTCAAGCGGCGCTACTCCCCTATCTCAACAGATCCAGCAGAGAAGGCATAAAGAGACAAGGCTTCTTGTATGAATTTAATTAGACGAGCTGACTTGCCTTTTCTTTGCATTCTGCGTCTCTCATTACCACTGAGCTCCTCTCTTGGTCTGATATAAGAAAACTTGCCAGAACCCACAGTCAGTCTGTTGGGCCTTATGCTGGGATTTAAGGGAGATCTAGTCCAAGCTGTAAGCAGAGTATCGTGGGTGATAGCGGATAAGGTTTGAATTTTCTTGAATTTAAGCAACTTGCTGATGGTGCATTTGTTCCTCATTACTATTCAGCTTTTCAGCTTCTTCCCCTGGAATCTGAGATGGAAAAAGGCCACACTGATGACTTAATTATACGCCCTGTAATCTGAGAACTGAGAAAAAACTCACTGGATTTCAGTAAGTAGACACATAGCTTATTGACTAAAAATAGGCTGAGCTGTGGCTTAAAAATGTTATAAAACATCTGCAATATGCACTTTGTGCTTGAACACGACAGTCATAAAAATGTGTACTTCATGACAATGGTATGAAAGCTTTTTCACTTCAAAAGGCCTTTAAATCTTTATTTGAGACATAACTTCAACAGTGTGCTTTTAAAACTGGCTCAACAAATAGGGGACACCCATGACCAAACAATTCATCTGCTTTCTAAAAAAAATCCGATTCACTTGTTCAGTTAGAATAACATAAAAAATACATTGATGTGTGCTTCCCTCTAGTGGTCATACAATGCCACTGGGGTGTTGTTCTGTCTGCTGGCACCTATGGCTGGCACACTTCTATTTACAGTCAATTTGGCAGACTCCAGTGTTACACAACCCAGACAGACAGAAGACAGATGAATCGTTTCCTAAACCACACGTTGTGTTGGCAGGATGTTATGTCTCATGTTATTTATGGAAAATAGGACTTTAAATAAGAGATATTCTGTACAACTCTTCCACTAACATTTAACCATTTAAAGTGGACCTATCATGCTATATTTGAATAATATAATGTAGGACCATACCTATATAAGGCATATTTTTACTTTTTATTTTTCAAAATACCAAACAGATCATGCATTTTAGCCATTCCTCATTTCGCTCAATTTAACACTGTCTTTTCATGGGCTGATTCTGTGAGAACAGCACCATCTACAGGCCTGGCATATGTACTACAGCGTCTCCAGCGCTTTCGAACGGCAATGTCCGTGGCTGTCTCCTCCTGATTGGTGGAGTTGGCCCAATAGCCGTAGCGCCACTTCTGTGACGTCACAGAAGTGTTCAAATCTGGATCAGTCTGTATCAGATCCTTTGCAGCCCCGTTTTTAGAGATTTGGGTATGGAGGAAAATAGATAGGGTTGTGTTTTCTGACACTTGGTGAGTTCCCTGGAACACCGGGGACACATATTCATGTATACAAGACGTACAAAAGTGCATTTTGCATGATAGGTCAAAACTGTTGAATGCAACAACGTACTTTGTTCTCTAAGGCAGGAACATGATCATAAATCAAGCCAATTAAATATGAAACCAAACTGCAGTTGTGAAAAGTTTTTTTTAGGTTGTCTTTCAAGGTCTCTGGCTGCCATACTGACCCTGATACTGGATGCAAGTCTCTGCAGGAGCCCACTTGAATTTGTCTGCATAGTACGGTGGCCTATTATATTTCCTGGGGTGTACACCAGTCTATGGTGTACACACTGCAGAGCCTGACATTGATGTAAGTAGGTCATGAGCGTACTGTTCTGTACCATGCAGCACATCACAGTTGGTCCTGTCAAGTCACCATGTGGAGAGCTTCATTTCACAGAAAGACTGGGAGAAAAAGCAGTGGCAATCCCTATTAATGAATATATAAACATGTCTTTGATTGCCTTGCACTATTTGATTACCTTTATATTAGTATTCTTATAGATCATTATAAAACCAACATATTGTTGGCTATGTTTAAGTTGTCTCTTTTGTCAGATCATTGAGTGTATCTCCAAGCAGCTATTTTAATATAAACTAGCATGCTAATCACACAAATTGGATAATGCAGTATTGCTAGAAGGTTACAAAAAAGTAGTTTAGCAATAATATATTAATATTTCGACTTTTTTTTTACATTTACAAAACATTTCTTTATTTACAGATTGGAGATGTTTCTATGCAGGGAAGGTCTAACATGTTTCAAGGGCCTGGGAATAATTATATTTTAAATCCGAAACAGCAATTATTCACCTTTTGTTTGTTAGACACTTTTGGCAATGTTTTTTAAGACTCAGATCGTTTCTCAATGTCGAGTATACCTGCTGCAGAGCCACTACTTCAAGTATACTACGTCATCGAGTGGCGCCGAATGCTGGGCATGCATTTAAACAATCCTTCGGCGCCACTCGATGACGTAGTATACTTGAAATAGTGGCTCTGCAGAAGGTATACTCGACATTGAGAAACGGCCACTGACTGAAAGTAAGAAGTGAAATAATCTAAATCTGAAATAACATTGAGGAAGATCCAGTAATAGTTCATTTAGTGGCGATTCCTTATGTTCCCTGTCAAATTACATTTTATATTTAAATTGCATTTCAATTTGATGCCATTTAAAATAATACTACCTGATGTAACAGTCATCAATTCAATATGTTTCTACCTAATGTGTTATTTGTTGTCATTTTGCTCATGGGTTTGTCTTTCTGTGCTTACTTGTATTTTGTCTTTTACAGATACAAATTAGCCCCTATATCTGGCAAATTCACACAAAGGACTGAAGCACTCATGTTAACTGATGTGCCTTGTCCCTTCTTAAATACAATACAAAAGCTCCCAAAAGTATTGCGTGTCATGTCAAAATATAACACCAACCATCAGAATACAAAAAATCATGAATTAAAAAGATACATTTTATTTGAAACCTGCCAGGGACATGTTTTTTACAAAAATACACAAATTTGACATGGGTGCTTTGTGTCAACAATTGTTCATCTTTCTCCTGCTCCTAACACCACTGGTGCTCCTCTGCATGCTGCACCAACGTGGGACAACCGTTAAATTGCTCAGATAAATTATCACCAAGTAAAGATAACAAATCCAACAAGCAATGTCATTTGCAATAGGGAAGAATGAAGGATCCTAGATTCTTGAGGATAGACAGAACCATTCTCATAAATATCAGGAAGAATGCTGAACATGGGATGTTATTGGAGCACTGAGTCGGATCTGTCTCTGAATTCTCTTCATTCTTTACTTGGACTTGGTTTCTTCTTTTCCTCCTCCGGCCCCCTTTTTCTCTGCTTTCTGCTTCTCTTGCATTATTTCCGCATCCCTTGGGGAGAGAGGGACATTTAAAAAGAGAGATTTTATAAGGCAAACTAAATGGTAACACACAAACACACACAGGTACACCTAGCTATTGGTTATCTGGCAAGGATTATACAGCAACAAATAAAAAAACGGCTTGCTTTTTTTAATACAAGAAAATGCTGTACGGTTATTTTTTGCAGCACTGGATCTGTATTCTTCTGTATGGGAATGTTTCAAGAAATTGAATTATCTGACAAAAAAGACATAACTGCATGATCAGTGAACTATTCAACAACATTCAAGGCATGATCAAACACATGTTGCGTGTGGTGCTGCAAAAATGTATATCTTGTGTTTGTGTTCATCCCATTTCTTTAACGCATGCAGACCTTACCTCTGCTTCCGGGCCGCGGCAGACAGCCCATCATCGGCCTTCTTCCCTTTGTCACCACCTTTTTTGGCATTCTTTGCACGTGCAAGCTCACGTTGGTTACCTCCTGCGTGTCATGCAAAAGAATGAAAGAAAACAATGTAATACAACAACAGGCACTTTGAAGAGCAACACATCAGGTATTTCAGCTACACCCTTTAAACACCTCTATTACTCAAGAACCCAAAAAGTAACAAGTTGAAAAGCAGTTGTGTAAAGTCACAAGTACACTTACAATTTTGAGCTATTTTGTACTTCTAACCCACTACAATTCAGGGAGGTTAATAGTGTACTTTTACACTACTACACTTAGTTTAAACCTTTAGTTACTTTTTAGATTTGGATTAATAATGTGAAATATAATCAACACTTAAATAAAACTCTAGTTCCACCTGGAGTAAATCCAAACGCTACCCTGCGGTTTACACAATAATTCAAATTAGATCCCCGTTTAACAGCTGTGATACAAACAATAATGCATCACTAATTATAATGGAAACATATGATATAATAAAATAGGCCAATCTACATAAATAGTACTTTTACTTTAAGTATATTTTGATGCCAAAACTTACTTGTACTTTGAGTAACATTTGCAATGCAGGACTTTTACTTGTAACAGAGTATTCCAAGACTCTGGTATTTTTTATATTACTTAAAGTCCAATATATATATATATATGATATATTAATATATATATAAGTACTTCTTCCACCTCTGTTAAAAGGGCTTTCTCTTAATGTCTACACTAGACTACATTTAAAGAGACAGACCGTCAGTAACAGAAAATGGTGCAAAACGTGCAGCCGACGTGGCAAGCAGGCGCTCTGGAGCTGCTTCAGAACAACAGAGGACATCATATCACGGTGTGTCCAATCGGTTATTTAAAGATGGTAAATAAAGACACAGACGTGTTAAAAGGACACTAAAATTATGAAAATAGCTTCTACAAGCCGCGACAACAACAGCTGTACGTGTTATGTTTCTGCTGGGGTTGCAGGCCTAGGCTCAGACTGACGCAAGAGCCTGACAATACACCACCTATCGATGTTGACAAATGCAAAACGCACATAATTAAAATAAACACTAAACTTGACACTCAGCATAAACCCGTGCACTCTAAGTAACCCCTTAACAGCCAGCCCATGCGTAAAGAACAACCCATACTGGCGTGAATTCCGAGAAATAACTTTACGTCATTTGCAGCAAATAGACGGAGCCCAGTACAACGGCGGCCATGGCTAACGAGCGGAAAAGATAACAACAGACTACATTCAACCCAGTTAAGTGCACGAATGCCTTACAGTCCGAATATATTTCGATACCCACTGGTCATTTTGGTAATCCTCGCTTATGTCGCCCAAAATCCAAGTTTTTCTTCTCGTAGCTCCTGCCGCTTTACTGCTTTCGTTGCACCTCGGAGGCTGCCACGTTCTCGCGATATGTCAGTGGCAGTGTGAGAACTTTAACATTCCGTCTCTCACACACAGACTGCACTGCGCATGCGCTAGTCATCAATGCAGCCCACTATCAAATAGTTAAATATTTAAAGCCTTTGTTTACACAGAGCAGGTGTTAGAAGTACTCGGATATTGTACTTAAGTAAAAGTAGAAGTACCAGAGTCTAGGAATACAAGTAAAAGTTCTGCATAGCAAATATTGCTCAAGTAAAAGGACAAAAGTATAGGCATCAAAACAACAGTGTACTTAAAGTACCGAAAGCACTCGTTATGCTGATAGGCCCATTTCAGAATAATATATCATTTGTTTTGATTATTATTATTATTCATGCATTAATGTGTTATCACAGCTTGAAAAGGTGGAGCTTTTAAGTCCTTTGTGGTGTTACTAAGTGTTTAAGTGTTGATGATATGTCACATTAATCCAAATCTGCAAAGTAACTAAATGTATTAAATAAATGTAGTGGAGTAAAAGTACACTATTTTAGTGGGGTAGAAGCAGGCGCGTCGGATTCATTTTAGAATTGGGGGGGCCAAAAAAAGTGCGTGTGTATGGCCCAATCCCAAACTACGCCCTAGACACTCCCCCTCCGTGACGGAGTGAACTCCGTGGAGTGACACATGAGGCTCCCTCCTGTCAGATGGAGGGAGTAAATACAGCGGCAAGCTTTGGGACAAACTCCCCTCTCTCCGGCAGAAACAGGAAATGCCGTAACGGCTACAACGGTTTCAAATCAGCATCTCTTTGACAAAAAATTTAAATGAATAACTCAAATAAAACTCCAAACATCTTTAATTGTGTTACTTTTTTGTAAAGCTCTTAGTTTTAAACCTGATGTTTATAAGCTTCTTAGTGTTTGCAACAGTCTGTAAATATACACAATTTTATAATAAAATGCACACATTCACCTTTTTCTAGACTAAACACAGGTATGATCCTAAGTAAAAATTAACCACTCTGTTTTTGTACCATTCTGCGTTGAAGTACCTTCTCTTTGCCCAAATAATCTACTAGCGGTCTCCTTTTTTCTGATAGTTAGCTGTACAGCTTTAACCGCCTCAATGTCCCGACAGCAAACCTCCATGCAGTTGGAACCAGCCTGTTTCGGTTCAACAACGGCGGCGATGGGGTCGGCGGCGGTTTTGACAATTTCTGCGGCCGCAGACTAGAGCTGCTGCTTTTGGGTTCATCTGGCTTCGCTGTTTGAAGAAGGTCCAGCCTCCGGAGATGTGGTAGTCAGGGATGTGACCTTCCAGTTGTTAAATTTAAATTTAGATTGACCGTATTTAGTTTTCTTCTGCGCTGGTTCTTCTGACATGTTTGCAAGTGTATATATTCTTTATATCTCTAGGTTAACGGCTGACACACACAGCAGAACAACGTAACAAATAAAGTAAACAACGTAACAAATAAACAAATCTAAGCTTTTTTATTGGTTGTAATTTACATGGATACATTTGAATGGTGTGACAATGTCCTATTTGATTGGGTTAAAATGTACATATTCTTCCTGTTATGTCTGCCTGCTTTATTTTACCTAATGCAAAGTGACCTGCTCCATCGAAATCGTTCGCATTGACCCGAAGACACATTTTGATTCCTAGCTTTCTAATGAGATCAGGATTGTTTTTGTACTCCAAATATTAAGCAAAATATGTCACATTATATAATGACTGTTACAGAGTCATCGTTTTGAGAAAAAGGCCTTTAAAGTGTTTCTCTTCTCTGGAATCCATCGATCTGATTGATTATTAGCGGAGCAAATGATCAAAAATACTACGGAGGGAAGATATTTTCGTTTGGATTACTGCACTCACGGGAAACACCGGCTGTTGTTATGCCTGTTGTGACGTTAAATTACTCAGTTCTCCGCTTGTAATTATGCCATTACAAACTTCAAACCTGTATTTATCATCTGCATTTGCCGAAACAAGTTTAATATTCTGAAAGCCAAGACTTTGTTTATTTGAAATCAGATGAAAACGAACTGTAACGGACCCTGCCGTGTTATCTATGATTACTATGCCTTACATTCATAATTTCAGCGGGAGGGAGGGGGAGCGGCGCTGCGGAAGAGCAGAGTGGCCAGTGAGAGGCGAGCTGTGGTCTTCCCTTTACAAGCTTAAAAAATGCGTGTAGCTAATGAGATTGAATATATATAACAATACAAAATAACAAAATATACACAGCTAGATCAGATCGCGTTTTAGATGCGACTTTAGAGTACAGGGGAATTATTGAAACGGGATTTGTACAGTGTTCTGCGCCGCGTGTATATACGTGTGTGTTTGTGTATTTTTGCGTTTGTGTGTATTGTGTTTGTTTCCCGGGGAAAAGACTCACGAGAAACACCGGCTGTTGTTATGCCTGCAGTGACGTTAAATTACTCCGTTCTCCGCTTGTAATTATTCCGTTACAAGCTTCAAAGTTGTAGGCCTATTTATCATCTGAATTTGCCGAAACAAGTTTAATGTACTGAAAGCCAAGACTTTGCTTATTTGAAATCAGATAAAAACAAACTGTAACGGACCCTGCCGTGTTATCTATGATTACTATACACCTTACATTCATAATTTCAGCGGGAGGGAGGGGGAGCGGCGCTGAGGAACAGCAGAGTGGCGAGTGAGAGCTGTCATCTTCCCTTTACAAGCTTCAAACATGCCTGAAGCTAGTGAGACTGAATATAACAATCAAAAATAACAAAATGTACACAGCTAGATCAGATCGCGTTTTAGATGCGACTTTAGAGTAGAGGAGAATTATTGAAACGGGATTTGTACAGTTTTCCGCGGCATCTGCTGCTGCGAAAATGTGGGGCAGGGCTGAAAAGTGGGGGGGCCAATGGCCCCCTGGCCCCCCTGCTTCCGGCGCCCTTGGGTAGAAGTACCAAGTAGCACACAAATAAAAATACTTAAGTAAAGAATAAGTACCTTAAAATTGTACTTTAGTATAGTTACTTTCCACCACTGCCTTTACATATATTATACTGAACTTATAAATAAGAGCCGGAATTAGTTGTACAACCTTTCAAATGGGAAAGCATGCATCCAAAATGTATTCATTTAGGCCTTTCCTAATATTTTCACAAGGGGTTTAATAAACACTTCCTTACTGTGTGGTTACTTCTACTTTAGATAAAATACTTTAGCCAAGTAGCTACTGCATTAACCTGACATATAGAAGATTTCAGTGGTTAAGATGCAGATTCAGAATGTACTCACAAAATGTCATAATTTTGATGGGTTGTAACTTGGCTAACGAGGTGCTTCACTATTATTATTTAAATTGTTTACCCAAACAGAAAAAATACGTTGGCATACTTTCATACTAAACCCTTATAGGGACAACTTTGTTTTCTTCCAGCTGGATCATGCAATGTGAAGAGTGAACTTTAAAACTCAGCTAATTTCTCGATGAAATTACTCATCAGTGGATTGGAAGTGTTATTAGGCCTGTATAGTCTGAGGCTTTGATTGAAGGACATGAGGCCTGGTATTGTTGGACTTGAAAGAGTGACTTCTCTTCTCCTCTTTCGTCTATCCGGGTCAATGCCAGGATGGAAACACAGAGACATGCACAGGAACCAGCATGTCTTCTCTGTGCACAATCCCTCTGTTAAAATATGTATTTCACATTATTTTTCATTCAATTTTGTCCTTGGATGTCTAAAATCATTTCCTCTGTTAATGGCATAGGCTACAATAGGCAACGTTTTACTATAAAAGCTCAGTTCCAGCAATGAGAAATTAACTTCAAATACATCCACAGCTATCTCTTACGAAAAGCTTACTGCAAATTAGCCAGCAGGTGGCAGACTCAGCTAATGTGCATTTTGAAATAAAAGCAGTCAGACTACTCTCTACAATACCTTTGTCGAAACAGAGGCTAAACATTTTACTAATTTTACAATGAAATGCTTAAATAGACATATATAACATGTAAAATACTTAAGAAACCCACTGTTGTTTATTAAATTAGACAAAACCCGCACTCGATTGTGTAACTGTAAAATAGAAACTGCTTGCAGTCATTAATTGAACATCATAATATTGTATAACATTCTGATCCATCTGCATAATAAGATTCCTCTGATAGTATTGAATTATAGCCTAGCCCTGGGTTAGAGTGCAACATGGAATTTTCCTAATTGTTTAATTTATTTACTGCAATAAGAAAGCCACATGCTGTTTTCCTTGCCGTTTTGGTCGGGTGATTTTATGAACTGTCTGGCAATTAAATAAATGCTTGAGTCATGTCTGCTCAAAACTAAACTCCTAGACACTGAGACTTTAAATAGAAGGCCCTCCATGCACATCATGACGCAACGTCATATACTCTCTGTTTCTAAAACGTATTGTATACAATCTATTTTTTATTTCAACTGTATTTTTTTTATTCTTAATTTCTGTTCCTCACTTTTACATTGCTTTTCCTATTGCTTTATTTCCTCTTAATGTTTTTTATGCACAAAAGGCCGAGTCATTGTAAGTGAAAACCTACACGGCAATAAATGTTTTTTAGAAGAAAACGTAGCTGAACCTGCATCATGCCACAATCAAACAACTGCATAAGGAGAGTTTTCAAGTCTACACTAATGGAAACACCTCTGTTGTGCAGCTATATAATATTTGTTTTCATGCAAAGATATATTTCAAAAGAATCAACCAAACATTATTTTGGGAATAATTGGAAACATAAATTCATTGTTGCGATATGATAATAACTATCCTATACAGTCTTCACATTGCATCTGCATTTAAATATACACATTTTGGTTGAAATTAGCTGAAGGAGGAGAGGGAAGACAGGGCCTGGTTTCTTTCTGAAATAGGATTACTGTATTTTTAGGATATAATTACTGTTTGAATACAATAAGCCATCAAACTACAGCTGTGATTATCTAGCCAGCTGTCTATGTAGGTGAAGAGCCAGGTCTTCTTTGAATTTAATTATGTGCTGTAAGTTTGCTCTGCTCTGCAGCCTTCAGGTTTTTATTTCTTGATGGATGGATGGCCAAACACAGACTATAGCTGAGAGCCCTAAAGCTTACTGACATTACTCAGGTCAAGCATAATGAGCAATCAATTTGAAATGTCCTTTTGTCAGTGGTCACATGTCACTGTCAGGAATACACTAAACACATTACCAGTAAAGGACAATGTTTATTCCTGTGCTGATTTATGGGCTTGTATATATATATATATATATATATATATATATATATATATATATATATATATATATATATACAGTATATATATGTATTTGCACACATTTGACTTGGCAAAAAGCATGAAGCTCAGACTGCTGTAGTAAGTTAAAATGTGTTGCATACTCGAGTCCACAGGGTATTTGTACGTGTTAATTTTAGGACATTAATAGGCATCATCATTACCCTGAATTATTTATAAGGACCAAACCCAATCAACACTCAAACTCATATATGGGCTGTTCTAAAGGGCAATTAAAAACAACATATTTTGTAGTTTAATTGGAGGAATTATTAAATATTTAACTCAATTATTAAATATCCAAAGCAATGCTAGCATCTTTGGGAAGCTGCACAAAGCTCAATGCTAAAATTGTGTCTTAAAGCATTATCTGCTATGATTAACAAAATATTTGGACCATTTGTAGGAGTGCTATTGACATCACCGATATCTGTCCAAAAACACTGACAGCTGTAGTATAGTCCCTTCCTGATTGCTGATTAGACTGAATTGAATATTAAGATGTCTATAGCATCCCATCATACATAGATAAAGTTGCACATTACTTGGAGAAACAAACCATACAAATGGTATATGTAAGAATATAAGATGTCACTGACATGAAAGCAATATTATAATATGTGTATTTTATTCTTACATACCGTTTTATATGGTTTGTTTTGTTTGTGCATCTATATCTGTGTAAATACAGTGATCTCATAGACATCTTAATATTTCATTTCAATTGGCAGTCCCTTAAAAGTCATGATTCCCTGTAATTGTTTACACATGAAGTTAAATCATCTTCCACCAGATTTTAAAATGTTTCCAGAGAGGAAATATGTTGTTTTGTATCCTGGCACATCCATCACGAATGGACCCATGAAAATTGTGTTATTTTGGGTCCTCCC